>NC_056525.1:44675439-44715067 GCF_019175285.1 Sceloporus undulatus | reverse complement strand
GGGCGCACAGTATTTGTGGAATATCTGAAAAGAACAGAAGGGGATTTAATGAGTATACAGTTTGAGGAGTGAAAATTGAGGTATTTTATTACAACAAATGAGCAGATGTATAGTTATTATATTCTGATTTATAAACTGAAATAAGTATAAATTGACTGAAATGGGGCAAATCAGACTGCCCCTCTGCTCCGCATACTGTAAAGCTACCCAGAAGCCAGCTTCATGTCGCCCAGTTTCCCACACATGGGCTGACTTCTGGGTGCTTCAGCAGTGAGGAGTTAAGACTCTGCTCGCTGCAGGAGTGCCGTAAAGCCATGGAGGGGCAGGAAACAAGACCGACTGAGGCCGGAGTGTGCAGTGGCCACTGCCCCAATCCAGCTTTCTCAGCGACAGCTTTAAGCTATTTTTAAAAGTGTATAGAAGCCCCAAGTGGGGTTGTACTGTAGCAGAGGTGCTTTCTGGAAATGAGGCATTTGAACAAGTTATACTCTAAAAGTTGGACAATTGTTCAACTTCTATATCACTGCAAAGATCAAAAACAGTAAAGTAAATACAAACTCTCCCTGTAAGCAAAAGGATCTCATGAAATATTGTTCATCAACTGACTCACACCTGTAGATACACAGTATTTCAGTGACATCATAGATACCCTCTTCTTGCTAGAAGGATGTCTCTCACCTTCCAAAGTATCTTCTGCATTGATTCTTTAACTTCACCCTTTTTTTCATCTTCTCCCACAGGTGCCTCCCTCTGGCAGGGGCCTTGCTGAAGAGCACTTACCTGAAAAATATATATCTTAAATAGATACTTACATTTAAATTTGCCATAAAACAAAAGTGCAGGACAAACAGAAATAGGAAAATTTGTCTTGATGCTTTTCTCTCACTGAAACTAAGCATTTTGATGCTTCTAAAAACAGCCTATCATTAAAAATTAAAAATAAAAATCCCAATGTAAAAGAGAGATAGAGCTAAATGATGCATAAAAAATTAATGTTAATCCAAAAGGTAAAATGCATTTTACAGCCAGAATTTGCATGGCTGCCTTCAGGGGCTGTGAAGAAGGTATTAAAAACACATACATTAAGAGTTACAGACAAGGTATAAATCAAATGGATACCGAAGCTGCACATGAACACTGGTCATATTAATTTACATATGTAATTAGAATCTTTAGAGAACAGAGAATACAATAACAGTAAGAACGAGAATTATATGTTTGCATGCCAAGACTCTCCATCTACTTACAAAACCTTAAAATTATAGTATCAAATTGGATGTTATTATTTAATTAATCCAACTTGGAAAAAAAGAATAATTTGACAGCTCATAAAGAGTATGTTCCACCTCCCCTTGTGAAAACTGCTACATGCCCGACATGACATTTGGGGAGATACGTTCCTCACAGGCAGATGTTTGAATTGTTTTGTAAGTATTTAGAAAGCCTTGTCTTGTATGTAATTCTACTTGGGTTACTGTTCTTTTTGCCCCGCAGGGCGGAAGTCGCGAGTGTGTCCATCACAGAAGCAGTGTGACGTGAGGATGCTATGCATCTGTCACGTCACAATGGCGTGCCCATATACACAAGGCCATTGTTACGGCGCCATGCCATACTAAGGTTAGGGACCATGCAGTTGCCGCGCGGTCCCTTAACTCTAGTACAGCATCAGCATGGTGCTTTAGCGCCATGTGTACTACACCTATATTTCCAATGACTTTTTTTTCTTTTCTAGAAGCCAGAGGAAGGAGGCAGAACCACAAGAAATGAGGAGGAAAGTTTACATCTTTCTTCTGACTTAAACTTCCCCCAATCTGAAGTTGCTCTTGTCCCAGAAAGGAAGCAGCCATAGGTGTCAGCAGCAGCAGCATGGAGTGGGAGTAAGCCATTTTCAATGGAACTGTAATGCAGGGAGAAAAGGTTGAACTCCTTTCCCTATCTTTCAGTGTCCTAATCCTGCACAAGACTTCCTACAGTTATTTAAAACAAAGTTTGTCAGGTACCTTAAACATATACATGCATTATATATATCATCTAGATTGGCCCTAAGACATACCTGTCTACACTATATGGAACTGAGAGAGCTTGTTTGCTCTTTGTGTAAGAGGATGCTGGAGAAACCTGGACACAATAACACGTTCCGTTTCAACCACATACCTTAAGAAGTGAACAAAAAACCCAACATGTGAAAAGGACATTTAACTGAGGGAAACTGCACTGCCCTAAAATAATGTGAGGCCTCTGATTTTATGTTATGACATATTTATACATAACTAGAATTGTTTCGTAAGTTATGTAGCTGAACTGAAGCAAGGTGTTTTAGCAGAGCATGCAATATCAATTTAAATAATCATTTCTCCTCCCACCAATATCAGAGTTTTGATTTCATGTGATGGGTCAGTTAATATTCTGACATGGGTATTCTAATATTCATGGTGCTTTAAGTGTGCCTTGTCAAGGTGTATAACCTATTAAAGTCTAAATCCAAATGCTAGTTTTGACTCATTAAATAAATGGAAATTATATAAGTGCTGACTTACCATTTAGCAATTGATTCTTAGCTTGGATGGTACTAACAATTGAAATTAGGTCTCTAACCCCTTATTAACTTTATAACTTGTCTTGTAAAATATGCATGTCTTGGATACATATAGCAGAATACATAGGTTGTAATATGTGGAATGTGCATGCTCTTGGTCTAGAACTGCCACATCATTTTTGTTAAATCAAGAATTAATTAGTTTAGCTAAACAGTAGCTAAAATGTATTATTTTCCTTTCGCTCTTAATCTTTTAATATTTTCCCTCAATATCTTTAATAACCCCATTGCTAACTAGAGTGTGTTTTGATCTTTTCCCTTCTTAAACTTTATTTGAGTTACTAAGCATGCTGACTGGGGCTTCTGAGAATTTTAGTTCAAAATATCTAGAATACACCAGGTGGCAAAGGAGGCTATAGAAATACAATGCTACTGCAATATAATCATTTTAAAAATTTGTCCATTCTCTTTCAGTACTATTGCTATTGTTTGCAGAATGCTAACAAGTGCATTTACACACAGTGGTCTTTTACAATTCTCTCTCATCACAACAGCTTCAAGCTTATCTTTCTTAATGTCAATATTTATTTTATTACTGCATAAACTCCTAGGTGTTTCAGAAGCAGTAATCACCTCATACTTTGCACTCATCTACCTATCAGGCTTCTCTGCTTCTTCTTCACCTCCTAAGATATTACATGACCAAAAGATGCCAGCACATTATTTCTCCATGACTTGTGATACAAGAGACAGAGGGCATGTGCTAGACACAATCAGTAGTCTCAGTTCGTTTGAGAAGCATCTCAGTAAAATGTAGATTGGAATCTGCAATCCGATATTTACCTGCTGGTGGGCACTGGACAGCTGTTCTTCCAGTGTAGCTACTCGTTCCAGTGCTGCCCGCAGGCGCTCTCTCACCTGAGAGCATGCAAGAGAGAAAGAATGCTTGTTATTTCAAAATTAAAAAACAAATATAATGTGTAAATCTCAGGGATAGTTCTGTCAGCTTACTGGCCCAAGAGCAAAATGTAACATAATCAATCATAAAAAAGACTGTATTCACATCTTTAAAACAGATTATAACGTGGGCACACTGTACAGCAAATGTCCCAAATTGTCCTTCAGAAGAGTGCAGAATAACTTCACTCAGATTCACAAACCTGGTATCCCAGAAAGCTGTACAAGAAATACAACTGAAGGAGGCTATAATTCTTGAAGAAAGAACTTTACATCTGGAATCTTCAGACTACTGTGTATCATGATAAGTAGCAGAAAATATATAAAGTGTTTCTAAAGCAGAAAACTACTGGAGAAGCCAATGGATTTGAAGCTCAAGTGGGCCAAATAGAAAGATGAAATATTCCTTCACAGGGACAACTGCACAAATTCAACTCAGCTTCCTGTGATATAAAGCACTAATATCTAGAGTTCTCTTCAAAGGGCAAGCCATTGACTCAGATCGCACACCACTCATCAAAAGAATCAGAGGGCTAAAGAGAGATCTGCAGGAAAATGCTGTGCAAAGGCAATACATCAGGCAATCACAGTCCTGTAATGCTACACTGTTAAGCAACTGAGTATCACTTTCGCTATCACACCAGTAAGTAAAACAAACCTGACCTTCTCATCCAGTGCTTTATGATGTTCAAACAAAGATTTCAGTGCTTTCAGAACTTCAACTTCACTGGAGACCCCAGATGGTGACTGGGCTTGTCGTTTCACCACAGTCATTCTCAGAGAGCGTTCATGCCTTGAGACCAAGCACTCCAGGTGTTCTAACAAAAGCTGAAAGGAAAGGAATAATTCATATTATTCTTAAATCAAAGCAAATGTAAAATATGACAACAGCTTTTCTGCTTCATTAGGTGAATTCAGACCTTTACAAAAGTGTGGCCAGGTTATACCACCAATAGCAATAGCAATAGCAGCTGTTTTGCCCCTTAATTATTGTGTTGCTCTGTGCCTTCAAGTCATTTATGACTTATGATGACCCTAAGACAAGCCTATCACAGGGTATTCTTGGCAAGATTTGTTCAGAGTAGGTTTGCCTTTGCCTTCCTCTGAAGTTGAAAGAATGTGACTTCCAGTAGGTTTGCATCGTCAAGCAAAGGTTTGAACCAATACTAAAATCACTATGTCACACTGGCTCAGATTAATTTAGAAAGCATCTCAATTTCTTTTCAAATATGGAGTGATAAGGTTCTACTCCACTCAAAAGATGGAAACTAAAAAGTATCTTCTTCTGCTCAGATTTTAATCTAAGAGAAAAATTATTTCAGGACTTGTAAAGCTCACTTCTTCTTCTTCTTGGTGGCAAGTTCTAATAAACCTCTGAACCTGGCTAACTTTGCTGGCCTTTATAAGAAACACATAAGTAAAATTCTAAATAATTTATATGGCTGGAGGTAGATCAGAAAATTTAAGGCAGCTTGACACAGGGGTTGCTGAAACCCCAGCTATGTGACAAAAGAAAAGTGTGTGCATACACTAGGAAGCAATGATTTCGCAAATCATTTTCATAATTGTCTATCTCTACCTGTTGACAACATTTAGCTTTATTAAACTAACCTAAGCAGGATGCACACTCTAAGTAAGTGTTGTGCATCATTGAATACCAGCAGTTTATAAATTATACAGCATCATTTTGCTCTTCATCTCATGAATATAGTTATTCATGAGATGGATAACATCTAAGAAAGTTGTGAGTAAATGAATATTGTATATTTTAGCTAAATACTGTATTTAAGGATTTTTTTTTCTTACAGAACCTAATGTGATGTTTGCTCCAAGAACTGATATAATGAGATGGAAACAACAAAAACAGACCATCTGAGTGATCAACAAGAGGTTTGTGCTGCTCAGATATTTGCCCTTTCTTTATACTTTCACAATCATTGACTTAAAGCCACTATTAAGAACTGAAAATTCTCAACTAGGTTCCAGCTGCACTTTTAAGGCATGCCATCAAAAAGGCACCATCACAACAAAGGGAAAAACAAATCAGTATATTACATTCTAAAAGTTACCACAAAACTGTTGCTGAAGAAAAAGTAAGAGGGAAATTTGGATTTATGCACTGGGATTCTTAGCAAACCTGGAGATCCAGGATTTGTGAATTACAGGGTAAATATGATTGGTACAAAGGACTGAACAGTCTCTGCAGGCATGTATACAAGATGTGTTGTAATAAGAACAAAACACAATAGCAACCTTGTAAAGAAATTAAATTGGATTTCAGAGAGATTATAATAAAACCTTCCCATTCAATCAAGAATACAAGTCCCCTCTCAGATTCTATCGACTGGATGGGAAATTCCACAGAAAGCTTACTGTCCTGTTAAATCTAATCAAGGGAGTAAACAGCAGGCCTTATCTGGATGCATCCAATGGACAGAGTGAAAGGAAATTTCGTAAGGCCAGACTATGTTCTGTCTAGGGGGTGAAGTTAAGTCTATTGGTCCTTAAAAGGAACTCTGGGTCAAGCTATCAGCAAGGCTGGGTATTTCCAGTACTGAAACTCATTCTCTACTCACCCTTGTGTTATTGCGCTCTGCTTTCAGCTCTGAGATTTCCTCTTCTCTTTCCAACAGCTGCTCTCGA
The DNA here is from genome assembly GCF_019175285.1 of Sceloporus undulatus. Lineage (NCBI taxonomy): Eukaryota > Metazoa > Chordata > Lepidosauria > Squamata > Phrynosomatidae > Sceloporus > Sceloporus undulatus. Next base: position 44,708,931 of record NC_056525.1, on the reverse strand, counting down.
CAGGCATTGAGTTCCCTGGTCAGTGTTGCAAATTCCTGCAAGGCAATCATAATTCTACAATTGGAAGATAATTGGAACCAGGTAGTCCCACTCTCCCAACATGAGCAGCAGTACAAAAATGTGGTTGCATTAGCATCACTGCCAAGAGCATTAAAAGAAATTCTGATTGCCAGTTCTGGGGTACCTGTTACCAGTAAGATTATGAAAGTTGTCAGAATGAAAGTGGATAATTAGGGAAGCATACTCATGATTAAAGGGAAAATCATGGTTGCTTTTCAGTCTAGAAACCTACAGTGGGTTTTTGTACCACTTCAGGATGTACAAAAGCCTCACTGTACAGTAATTACTGTCCTGTATAATGAAATATTATTGAAACCAATCTTTTACCTGGAGGTTCAGATAAAAGAAAAACAGCTACCAGAATTCATGCCCAAAAGGAGAAGTGGTCCAAGTAAAACTCCTTGTCTAGGTAAGAGTTTGTCACAGGATCTATTTTATATAGTTAAAGACAGAAGAATAATAGCAGGTAAAGAATTTCAATTTACTTAAGAAAGCAACTACACGATGGTAGTCAAGTGAATACTTTGCACATTAAACAGTTTGAGGTTCAGATGCTAGCTGCTACTATCATATACATAGCACAGTAGAAGAAACATGGTTCCTTTTTTTCTTTTTCCTATAGCTAGCAAAATTTGGAACAACTTTTTAAAAACTATCAATATGTGTGCTTGCTTTTCCAGCAGTAGAACTCAGACACTGTAAAACTAAACATGATTAACATTTTTAAGTTGAGCTTTTAATTTCAATTTGATGTAATACTTTCAGTTTTTAAGCTTTCCCAGCTAGTTAAATATTGATTTAATAATAAAACCACTACTTTGGTCATGGAGATGAAAACATCCTGGTGAACATCTGGGAGAGTTTATTTTAAAAATAATTACAGTTACAGTTCCAAATCCCTATTCCAGTAGTAGCTAGCTGCAGTCATAGTTACAATTTCTAAAAATAGTTCTTTGTTTCCCATTTCTCACACTTAACTCCAGCAGTTACATAATTTTTTAAAAATCTGAATGCTACAAGCTGCTGATCTGTGGTACAGAACATTCTTCTTTTGTGTACTTCCTTACCTACAATAGACTAAAAGGCACAGCATAAGCCAGCACTTGAACCATGTGATATTCTTCCCCCACCTCTCTACTTCATTAGGACTATAATTACCTTAAATAACAGTAGGCGAATACATATCACTGGTGTTTATCAGACGAGCTCTTAAAGAGGTACTATTCCAGTGTGACTCCTCTAGCTGCCTCCTGTTGCATGCTGGGATTGGCAGTTTTAAGGAGGGGTATTTAGAATTCTCAGGCAGAGAAGTTCAGCTCCTTAAAACTGCCAATCCCAGCATGCAACAGGAGGCTGCTAGAGGAGTCACACTGGAATAGTACCTCTTTAAGAGCATAGTGTGATAAACATCACTGATAGCCCCTGCAAAAATTAATCAGATTTTGTAATCTGAACTGGAAAGTATCGACATTAATCACCATCATTGAACTGAAGATTCATGCAGCTATAGGAGCAGACCTAAAAAGAGGAACTAATCAACGAGTTAACTGATTATCGGTTGGGCTACCATTGAGTTATCTGAGCATCTGATTATCTATTGCATTTAACTCAAGCAATGTTACGGCTCACTGTTTGTTATAGTTTCCTTCCCCTCCTTGTAGTTCTTCTATCCACTGTTCTTTCTTACCCTATTAATTTTCTCCCTTTCATGACTCCTGCTATCTTTTCTAACTTGATACCTATTAGGTGTCTCCCTCATTCTCAGCTTCCTTTCACTTGCTCTCTGTAGAACTGTGAATCGGCTGCCCCTAAAGCAGTGGCAGTCCATGATCTATTTCTGTATAAATCCTTTCCCCTTCTTGCCCTCACTGAAATCTGACTCCTTGCCCATGATACTGTAACCTCCATTGCTCTCTTGTTTGGTGGACTATCTTTGGCCCATTCAAGTCATCTTGAGGGGAGGAGTCAGCATTTTGTTATCTAATTCATGCCACTTTTAATTACTGTCTCCCCCTCAAACGTACTGCTTCTCTTCCTTTGAGTTTCAGACTATCAAACTCTTTTCGTCTCTACAGCTGTGGGTTGCAGTCATCTATCATTCACCTGGACCATCCACCAAGTTCTTCTCTGAATTTGATGCTTTGCTGACATTTTTTTCTTTCAGATGAAGTCCCAACTTCAATCTTGAGTGACTTCAATATCCACATGCATGATCTTAATAATCCCACAGCTACACGTTTCAGCTCCTTATTATCTTCTTTTTGGTCTTGAACTTTGCTCTAATTCACCAACTCACTCCCTTGGACATTGCCTTGACTTAGTTCTCACTAAAAAGTGTGTAACTACTAATTATGTGGCTAATGAATTTCTGTTATCCGATCACTATCTTATTTCGTTCATGCTTGCTCACAAACCACCACCTCGCTGAATTGTACGTCATTACTTTTGAGACATTAACTCTGTCAACACTGAGACGTTCGGACAGGTATTGGGCTCCTCCCTATCCTCCCTAAAGTCCGGATCCAGTTTTCTCTCTAGTCAACTCAACCTTATCAGAAACAATTCATCATTTTGCCCCTCTGTCCACACACACAACATCATCCACTAAACCACAGCCCTGGCTCACCCCTATTGTTCGGTATCTCCATTCCTGTTGTTGAGCAGCCGAGCATTTATGGAGGAAAAAAAACAGGGAATAGGCTGATTTTATCCATTATAAATTTGTTCTCTTTTCTTTGTTGCATGCTATCCCCATGGCAAAACACAATTATTATGTATCATTGATAAGTGCTAATGAGCGATGGCCTCTTCTCTACATTGAATTCCTTGTTAAAACCTTCTTGTCCACCAATTCCTCTCTCATTTTCTCAGTATGATTTTGCAACTCATTTCACTACTGAGACTGAATCTATCCATTCTAATTTTGAAGTTCTTGACCCTTCCTTTGTTCTAGTATCTCATCCTTCCACATTGACAAAATTGTCTGTTTTTTCTCCCATCTCGGTAGACAAACTTTCCAATTTGTTGAATTTTGACAACCCAGCAACCTGTTCTCTTGATCCAATTCCTTCTCATCTTCTAATATCTGTCGCCCCTTCTATTCTCCCTTCCCTTCTTTACACTATTAATCTTTCTCTTTCTACTGGTCTCTTTCCCTCTGCCTTTAAACATGCTTTGGTCTATCCTATTCTGAAGAAACCCTCACTTGATCCACTTTCCCTTTCTAATTACTGCCCTATTTCACTTCTGCCATTTCTCTCAAAGTTCTGGAACATGCTGTTTATTTCCAATTAGTACCTTCTACTAATCCTATTATGCATCACTTTCAGTCTGGCTTCCATCCACTCCACTCCACAGAGACGGCTCTCACGAAGATTGTGGGCAGACTTCTCTTGGCCAAATTAGCTTGCCATTATGACCATGTTACCCATCTGTTGTCATCTCTCCATTGGCTCCCAATCCCTTTCAGAGTCCATTATAAGCTTCTTTTGTTAACGTTTAAAGCTCTGCATAGGTTGCCCCTTCCTCTTATTTGTCAGTACTAGTTTCCCCTTACTGCACTGTCTGTGCTTTGCGTTCCAGGGTCTCAGGGCTGTTGACTCAGGCAAGGATCTCCTCACCCTTGTCTCAGATTTGTCCCTTTTTGCCGCTCCGTACTTTTGGAGTCTCCTTCCCATTCACTTGCGGACTACCATCTCATGATCCACTTTTAAGTCCGAATTGAAGATATTTTTGTTTAAGGTTGCTTTCCAACTTGTGATTTGACCTTTCACAGTTGATTAGGTCTGTTGATGTCCACTGTTTTATAGTCCTTTATAATTATTTTAATGACATGTTTTTAATTCTATAAATTCTTCCCTTATTGTTTTTAGACTGTACACCACAGGCAGGTTTGTATCTGTATTTTGACTATCTACTTTGTACAGCGCCGTATAAACCTATAGCACTTTATAAATAAACATAATAATAATAATAATACACTTTTAAATGAGGTCACACATCTGTAATTAGAATAACTAAACTCAGTTACATCACAAAATGAATAAGGTTGTTCTTCATTAAGTTACAATTATAATGGAATTTGATTATGTCTCTCTTTTTTTGGTGAGGAGAGAGATAATTAATTACAACACACTACTTATTTTGAACTAGTTACATCCAAGATAGGCATATATTACTGGTTGAGTTTCCAAAAGGCTAGGGACTAGAAGTGTTTTGTATTTTGGAATACCTGTATTTGCATAGATTTACATAATGATGAGACATCTTGGAGATAGGACCAAGTGTTAACATGAAATGCATTTATATTTCTTATGCACATAGGTTGAAGGTAATTTTATAAAATAATTTTAATAATTTTGTACATGAAACTATATTTGTGTACACTGAACCACCAGAAAGCAAAGGTGTCGCTATCTCAGTCATCTGTGAAAAAAAGTTTTGGTTTTTGAATTATATCAGATTTCGGAATTCCAAATAAGGGGGACCCAGCCTGTAGTAGAATTATCTTTATCTTCTAACTCTGTATTTATAGCAAAATAATGTTTATATATTATTGATAAAGAGCATTGAGTCCATTTGGCACTATTGAAGAAAGCACAAATCTGGACACCTTCTAAAGACAAATTTATATAACACATAGACATTTATGGCTCCCAAGTTAATCTCATGTCTGGTCAATATAACATGAGTCTTGTGTTGACAGAGGCAGTTAAGGTTGAACTCAACCTAAAAACATTCTGAGAGAGAATGAAATGGTACTATGAGCAGATATTATTTGCCTACCACTATTTTCAATGCAGTAATTACAGGACCATTGCATTAATCTCCCATGCAAGCAAAGTGATGCTCAAAATTCTACAACAAAAGGTTTTTCTATATATGGAGCAAGAAACGCCAGATGTCTAAACTGGGTTTAGGAAAGGAAGAGGCACTAGGGATCATACTGCAAATATACATGGCATAATGGCACACATAAATGAATTTCAGAAGAAAAACAGCCTGTGCTATATAGATTTTAGCAAAGCCTTTGACTGTGTAGATCATAAAAAAAATATGGGTCACTCTGATAGAGATGCGTGTGCTACAACATTGTATTGTCCTGATTTGTAATCTGTACTTAGGCCAAAAGAACAGCATATAGAGAAACTGAATGGTTTCCACTGGGCAAAAGGGTCAGGAAAGGCTGCATTTTATTACGGTGGTTAACTTGCAATGCTGAACATATCATATGTAAAGCAGATTTAAACTTAGAGGACAGAGGAGTTAAAATTGCAGGAATAAACATCAACAATTTAAGATATGCAAATGATATCATACTACTAGCAGAAAAAATGCAAAGACTTGGCATGATTACTGAAGAAAGACAAGGATGAAAGTGCAAAGGCAGATTTACAAAATAACATTAAGAAAACAAAAATAATGGCAGCTGATGAGTCACTTAACATTAAAGCCCGCCGGAAGAGATCCGTTTGAGTGCCTTCTTAAAGGCCTCTAAGGTAGTAATGAGATGGATCTCTTTCGGTAGGTCATTCCATAATATTGGGGCCGCATCAGTGAATGCCTTATGTGAAGCTGTCATTAACCTGGTACAGTATTATAATATTCTAATAAGAACTTCCCAGATATTCTAAGTGTGCGGGGCGGATTATGTAGGGAGAAGCGCTTCCGCAAGTAACTCAGGCCTGAGCCATGTAGGGCTTTAAAGGTAATAACCAACACCTTGTATTGCACCCGGAAGCTAATTGGCAGCCAGTGAAGAGATTTCAGTATTGGTATTACATGGTCAAACCTAAATGTTCCAGTGACCAATCTGGCTGCTGCATTTTGAACCAATTGAAGCTTCCGAATTTGGTACAAGGGTAGCCCCAAGTAGAGTGCACTGCATAAATCTAACCGAAAGATTACCAGTGCAAGTACTACTGCTTCAAGGTCCTTTCGGTCCAGGTAGGGACGCAGTTGGCATATCAGCCGAAGCTGATACCAGCCACTCTTGGCCATCACATCTATTTGGGATGTCAATTGTAAGGACGGATCCAGGAGTACTCCCAAACTGCAAACCTTGTCCTTTAGGTGAAGTGTGACCCCCATCCAGGACTGGGTGACAAAACTCCATTCCTGGACTTGGGGTACCTATCGCGAGTACCTCAGTTTTCTCTGGATTCAGTCTGAGTTTGTTTTCCCTTATCCAGCCCATTACTGATCCAAGACAGGCGTCCAGAGGAGAGATGCCATCCCTAGTCACTGTAATAGTCAGGGACATAGACAAATAAATTCAGGTGTACTGATGACACCGCGCCCCATTTCTCCGGATGATCTCTCCCAGCAGCTTCATGTAAATGTTGAAAAGCATGGTGGACAGAATGGCGCCCCAAGGGACACCAGATGTCAGCTCTCTCTTGGAAGATATTATCTTGGTCTTGGAATAGTTTATTGACAGGAGTTCCTGTTGTCGATAGACACTGAAGGCATTTAGTAGGGAATCTGCATACATTAGAATGAAGATCTTGCTATTCCTGATTATTGGAGGAGAATCAACTAAAGATAGAAAAGACACCAGATCATTCATATAGATGTTGAAAAGAGTAGGTGCCAGTAGGCTATAGAGTTCCCGTATCAGTCTAAAGAGTTTAATATCAATCTCAGAACCATGTAGCTTTTCCTATCATCTATTTCTTTTAATAGAATCAAATGCAGCTGAAAGATCAATGAAAGCAGCATAAACATGTTTCTTATTTTCCTTAGTGTATTTCCTCATAATGTGATTTAATATGAAACCCTGATCTGAATCCTGCCTGTTCTTCATGTATGACTTGTTTTTCTTGTAGCCAGTCCATTAACTTGTAGAGCAAATGTTGAGGATATAGTTTTGGAGTGATGCCAAGCAGGCTGATTAGCCAGTAATTTTGTGGATCATGCCTGTCTCCTTTCTTGAAAACTGGGAAAACAATGCTCATTTTCCACCCATGAGGCATATGTCCAGTACTGTTTATTGTAGTAAATAGACTAGCAGGGATGGGGCTCCACCATTCAGCATATTCTTTAAAGAGTTCAGGAGGAAGTATATCTTCCCCCAGTGCTTTCTTGGGTTTCATTGATGCAATTAAATGTTTTATCTCATTGGGTGTGACTGGTTGCCACTCAGGAAGGTTAGAAAACTCTTTCATCCATCCAGACCGCTTCCAAAAGGCTTGATTTACTGTAAAAAATGTTGGAAAAATATTTATCCATGTGGAGGCAGTGATTGAAGTTTCCTGTGTGTTTCTTACCTTTTTTTAAACCACAGGTAACAAGTTCCCAGAATTTGTCTTCCTTCCATTCTGTTGCTGCAAGTTCCAGCTCCTGCCACTGAGATTTTGTGCAATTTGCTTTCTTAACTTTTAAAAGACTTTTATATTTCAGCCTGAAATTAATTACGTTTCCCATGTTCTTTCTAGATGGATTTTTAAGGGATTCCCTGTTAGGAAATGACATTAATGTGTTCACAAGATAGAGCTGTAGTGGAACCTATTACAGTTCCAGTGGCAGTTGACAGTTGACACTTGTATTATGGAATGCTGATGCTGTCAGTCCTTCTGTGAGAGAGTGTCAGTTATGACAGTTGGTGTAAGAGTAACTGCCTCTCTGTTTTTATTGTTATGGTTGTTTGGTTGACAAAGTAACTTATTTATTAAAGCCCTTGTGTAGAGTGAAGACTTGAAGTGCTCTTGTCGTTATTTCTCAAGCCGGGAGCTCAAGGCCGTTTGCAGTGGTGAAGGAATATTTTCCTTCTTGGCCTGAATACCTTTGCAGACATCTCTTCAGATTCCTTCTCTCTGGCATCCTGTCGATGTGGTTCAACTCTGCAGGTGGTTGTGGTGGACACAGCGCATCTTTCTACACCCCAACATTCCCTTATCTTTTTGGCCAGGTCTCTTTTGGCTGCTCTGAATTCTGCATCAAACCAGCCGCACAACAGAAGTTAGAATGGCATGCGCTGCGCCGCGCACCATGCAGAAGCCCCATTATTTTCAATGGGACTCAAGCATACAAACTATTTGCCTTACGCAGAGGCGTCTGGAACAGATCCCCAAGTAAGGCAAGGACGAAGTGTATATAATTGAATACTGAAGTTAGGATTGTCCATGCCATTGTACTTCTAATTTCTATGTATGGTTGTGAAAGCTGGATAGGAAAGAAAGATGATAGGAAGAATGTGGTATTGGAGAAGAGTTCTATGGATACTGTGGACTCTTAAAAAGACACATAAATGGGTCCTAAAGCAAATCAAATAAGAACTTTCCCTAGAAGACAAGATTACTAAACTGAGATGGTTGTACCTTGGCCATATCATGAAAAGACAAAAGTCATGAGAAAAGATAATAATGTTTGGCAAGGTAGAAGGCAATAAGAAAAAATGAAAACTATTACAGATAGGCTCAGTCAAAGAAGCCACAGCCCTGAGTCTACAAGACCTGAGCAGGTCCATTGATGTCAGGGTGACTTGGAGTTCTCTCATTCATAGGGTCACCGTAAGTCAGTCAACTTGACAGCAGCAAACAATAACAATGTTCAGTACATTTTTCATTGCCTTTCCTGCTATGCCCAACAAATTAACAGTGATAATAACTAAGTAACAATTTATGTTTTTCATTATTTGTATCTTAGCAAGAGGGCAAGCGATGTATCTCAGGGTAAAAGTAACTCAGTATAGTCTTCAAAAAATCTCTCTTCAGTATCTCACACTGTGCCCTACCTTAAGAAAAGTGACTTGGCTGGATACCCAAACATCACAGAAATTGCTGTGGAGATGTCTATGCTGGGGCACATAGCATCTCTACTAGTACATGGATTTGTACACCAAAGCAGATGGTAAGGAAGGATAAAGGAATTCAAATCATGGCAGAAACTTCCCAGCCATTGCTCCCTTCCTCATGTTCTTTTCCATACACCAGAAGACCTACAAAGCTAAATGCCAATTTGAAAATTTCTGACAGCTGCAGGGATTACCTCAGAATGGGCAGGGATGAACCAAGCAAAGTTCAAAACAGGGACCCAAAATAGGAAACACGCTGAGAGCCTACCCATTTGAGATACTTGATGAAGCTTCCTCTGCAGACAGTGCTGAATTGAGGTTTTATTACTGGCAGAGCATTTGAAATAGCTCAAAGGGAAATGAGTGGTCCTGTCTCTATGATTCCTGAGCTTCAGAATGCAAACAAGGCAAGATTTACATAGTCATCTTGCATTATCTCTGCCTGACACTGTAGCATAAGAATCAAGACACTCTACGCAGTTGTTGGAATCCTACTGTGTATTCCTTTTTTTTCCCCACTGAGAAACCAGGAGTGTAGCAGGGTGTATACATACTAAATGCTGCACTCAGTAAGAGGATTCAAAAAAATTAATGGAAAATGTAAATGCCTATCTACTTGGATCTACGCAAAACTCAATAAAGGTTGTTCACTGAAGGCATTAGTAGTGTGCAGAAGACAACAATTTTAAACCACTCCTGAATGCATTTTACCTTTAAACCAGTAATAAAACCAGTTAATTTTAATAAAATCATGCTTCAAAGAAGAAATACAAAAGTGAGTTCCATAAGCAGAAATAGATCTTGTTTTTTATTGTTCCTGCAGCACCTCATTAGAGCCACTGAAGAACATTTTAGGATTTGGGTAAATATAGAAAGACCTGATCCTTAAGGAAAGTTTTAAAACCAGAGCTGGGAACTGAACTCACTAATCGATTATCAGTGAGTGCAGATTAAAAAAAATATTAGTGTCATATGATCAAAATGAACAGTTCCATCTTACTCTCCTATTTGGGAACAGCTGAAATTTCTACTGTTTTCAAAAACAGCAGAACATAATGCATTACAGTAATAGCAGGTTTGCAATAAAATTAGTAATGTGGAAAGGGGTATGAAAAGGGATCTTGTGGCACCTTTGAGGCTACAGCCTTATCACAAGATAAAAGAAAGCCAAAATGGAGCAGGAAAGAACTGGCTTGATCCATGCTGCTCCACATCTCCAAATAAGAGATATCAAAATATGAAGACTACAAAATACAGCATGGGGGGTATGCAGGAGTGCTTAACAGTACCATAAAGTTAACAAATCTATTGTGACAGAAGCTTCCAATGAAGTGGACTCTAGTCTATGAAAGCATATACCATGAAATATTTGCCAGTATTTAAGGGGACACGAGAGATTCTTGTAAGAGATTATTAATACAGCTACCTTTTTAGAAGCAAACATGTTTTATCCCCCTTCCTAATTTCAGTAATAGGTAGATGATAATTTGATGTTCAATATTACAAAATTCATGGGGTCACCATTAGTCTACAGATGACCTGAAGGCACACCCACACGTCTTCTCCTTACTTTTATCATTTTTTGTTTTGCACTGCACTTTACAACCTTGGTTGTGTCACACTCCCACCAGGGAAGGCCAGGCAGTTATTCCCAGTTCTGAGGAGATAATCAATCATATCTCCTCAAGACTATGTAAATAATGCATAGCAGAGGTAAGATGCAAAACAAAACAGGAACTGTATATATTTTGAAAGACATTCTAGATCTCTTTAAAATGCTAAAACTCTTATTTGCTAATAAAAGCTACCCCAGAGATGCCCTGGTGACGCCTTGGGCTCAGGCTTGCATCCTTCCGAGGTCGTTAAAATGAATACCCAGTTTGTTGGAGCAATTAGCTTACATTTGTAAACCACTTAGAAACTGCTTAGGTGGTATGAAGTGGTATATAAACGAAACTGCTATTGCTATAACCCTATAGTAACCACTAATGTAGGCAGACCTATGATGTTATGGATGCTATGTTTTAAAGCTGACTAGCAAAAAGCCTGTGAAATTTCACAAGAAACTTCACTAGAATGAGTGTAAAAAAAAAACCCTCACCTTCCCCTTCATTGCTCTCTTTTCTTCTCACCTAGAAATATTATTTGGTTTTCTTACTCCTCCTTACCCTAATATCATCCTTCTTTCATTTCCATCACATAAATGTCAAGTATAATTTTAATTTCTGAGGCTCTGAAATCCTCTGTGAAGTGTGAGGGGAGAAGTAAAATAAAAAAGAATTTGCTTACACCTTTTACCTGAATATAAAGAATATAAAAACAAATCAAGGCAAGACGCAATTTTACTTGATGCAACTTGCCAATTATTTTTGTCAGCCTTGTATGGTTAAAAGGAAAGCTGGACACTTTAACATACTCAAACTAGCATACTAACAGCTTGACTTTCAGAATGAGTTGTTGATCATAGGAAATTGCTTCCCATAATCCTGTAATTAAAACAGGAAGTATCTAGTATATCCTTCTGAGCAAAGAATAGTGTGTACAAAACTTTTTTCCTATGCTAAAAACAATATTGTTATTTTTAAACAAACATTTACATTAATCTGTTTTCAGATTCAAGACCTTTTCACCTATGGCTTTATGAAGACTGATTACAACTGTTTGCTTTCAAACACAAAAGTGACATCTAGGTCTTTATAGAGAATGATGAACTAAAGATACATTGACTCAGATCTGCCCCAGTCAATGTACAGTTATAAACACTATACTATCTTAAATAAAATGTAGAAGCATCTTACACCACATCCAAATAAAAGAAATGAGTGTCTGTTGACATTTCAATCTGTTTTGTGCCACCTGTGACATCAATTCTTCTGAATGGAAGTCTGCACTGAGGGATTGTGCAGACCAGCCGTTTGGGCCGGCCTGGGGATGGAGTTGGGGCATAGCGTCTCCACGACACACACCCCGTTTCTGCCCCCAGGGTGGCATGATGCCATGCACTGCATGACGTGTGGCATCACAGCACTCCTCCCATGCTGCATCCACAAAACGCAGAGCCAAAGGAGCGCCGTAAAGCCACAGTGCTGCAGCTATTGCACCTTGGAAAGGATAGATCGGGGCCGTGGCGTATGGTTGCCACAGCCCCAATCTGGTAAAAATTGAGATGCCTGAGGCCGCCCCTTAGGGGCATAGTCCCTGAGTCTACAAAAAAAGTCTACACTGCACAGGTTCAGAGCTGAAGCTACAGTAATAGCTAGATTCTCCATGTCCTGCCTGAAGGTAAGGTGTTTTTTTTTAATATATCTCCCCTTTCCTTAAAAAAAAAACAACCCTTATATCTGAATGAAATCATTCTTATGATCCCTCATCTCGGAATGAGATTTCATTAATTAGCATATCTTGCACCTAAATAACAGGGCTTTAGGGTTTTTTTCCCCTTTGAGGAACGAAGTATCTATAAATTCCCTTGGCAGCATGTAGGAACAAAGCAACAAAAAGGCTATGGCTCTTTGGAGATTAACTGTTTATAATATTATGAGCTTTAACACAATCAGAACCAGATTTGGGAAATTTCTTTGATGATCATCTTGAAGCAGTTTGAGATTCTTTGAAACTCTGTTATCTGGTCTCATTGGAATCATTCAAAGAGGTTTGTCATATGGACATATTTAACAAGTTCTTCCTCCTCAACTTACTGAAATCCTTTATAAGCTTATAGTCTTTCCAACAGACATTTTAGATTAGACTTTGCCAGACCTTGGTCTCCCAGGCCTCAAATGGTAAACTGCACAGCAATAAGCTCTCCAGATTAGGCATGGACACCTATAAATGGATTAGAAAGTGAAACAGGGATGCCTAATCTTGCCGTAGTTAAGAACTCTAAAAAAAATCTAGATGCAGAAACTTCACATAGGGCAGAATGAGTCTGCTGAATTATTAGAAAGCAAGTAATTATTAGGTAAACTTCATAGTTGAACCATAAAATCTATACTATATTTAATGTGCTTTCCTGCACAACTGAACTTATCAAATTTTATTTATAAAATTCTATGGATCATAGGCTACCTTTTAAGTGCTTCTCCCATCTTGCCCCTTGGAGCAAGAATGATATTTGTTTGAGGATTTTTAAGATTAAAGGTTAAATGTTGACAGTATCAGTTATGTTCTCTTTACATCTATCAATGATACAGAATAACAGAGGAGGGTGTACAGCATATTGGACTTCCAATGACAATTCTTCATTTCCATAAGGAAAAGCCTCATTTTAAAAAATGCCCAAAGAAGTCCTTAAATAAAGAAAAATGTATTTCAATAAATAAATTCAAGGAATGAATTGAGTCCAGCTGGGATATTAAACTCATTTTAAATACTTAATTGGAATTACTCTTTATGCCAGTCTAATTTTATGAATCAAAATAGATGCAGAAATCAGTGCTATTGATGTGGCATCATGGAGAATAAATATCCCAATGTGGATAGAGAGAAATTTAAAATAAAACCGAATGTCCAAATGAATCAGAATTGCAATTTCCAAGCTTTTCATAAATGCCAAGTCTAAGTTATTGTTCTTATGGTGTCCCTTGGTTCATAGAAGCAAAGGGCTTATAGCACCATTAACATAAAACAAACATCTTGTTAATAACATGAATTAGAAAGTGGATTTCTCGTTTTCTAAAATTATCAGAGCCCTGCCCCATTTTCCTTAAGGCTCATCATAAGAACAATCCGAACCGTCTGAGGTCTGTCACTGCAGAACATAAAAATCCTCCTGCTGGACCAGAGGTCGAACCACTCCAGCATCCTATTTCCTACAGTGGCTATCCAGAGGCTTACAGAAAACCACAAGCAGCACATATTGGAATTTGATGAGATACTGATTTCTCTTTATCAGAATAAACAAATATTTCATCCAATTCCAATAGGTTTAAGGGCCCAAATAATTTCAATTTGTCAAATATAGTAATCACAACTGTATATGGATTTTTATATCTTTTTTCTTACAGTCCAGCTTTAATTTCACTGTTTCTCTATTCCGAACTGTTTGGGATTTAATTCCAATAAGACATGAGGGCAACAGAGAGGTTACTGGATTTCCATTTTGGCATTCAGCGTTTTACTTTGTTCTGATAAAGATTGAATTTGAGGGCCAAACTGTGGGTTAGTGAACTGAATTGGCTAATGAATTTTAAAAAACAAAACAAAACAGAGTAACCCAGGAGTATCTTTTCCTGCTGTTGTTCCATAGCAACTCCAATTCAGAGGCATGCTACTTTTAGTACTGAAAATAATATGTAGTCATCATGACTTGCAGTCATTGATAAATTATCCTCTATGAATTTAATTCCTTTTGAGTATTAGTTTCACCACAAGCCCATTACAATTGCCTACTGTCAAGAAAAAAACCCTAGAGGATTAGGCTAGGAAGAGAGAAAATGCAAGCTAGATAAATATGTGAACATTTTTGTATATGTGTGGCATGTCAGGGGGGGGAAGGAGAGTGACTTTATCAGGCAGAACTCATGTTGTTCATCACAGCTTGTTTCCAAAACTATTTAGGTATTTAAGACAAAAAAGAATATATTGTTAAATCTTGTTGGCAATACGAAATAGACAAATTTAACACATTGTTAAATCTAGTTGACAATACGAATTAGACAAATCTAACACAAACACAGTATAATATATGCAAGCATATCCTCTCAGAGACTACTTTTACCTCTTCTAAAAGGTAAAGCTGAAAACACTATGAAAAAAATGATAATTTGATAATGATAAATTGGTTTGACCAAATTACAGAAGCTCAAAAAGTAAACATCTATTCTATGAATAAGAACAGTTCAATAGTAATTTGTCCCAAAGTTTCAGTCCATTGCATGCTTGAGATACATATGTATGCATATATATATGTGTGTGTGTGTGTGTGTGTGTGTGTGCGTGTGTATCTGTGTGTACATACACACTTGCACACAAGAAAAGAAGAGAAAGAATGTCCAAACTAAACATATTTTTCGACAGATCAAATTCTTGTGTCAACCATACATATCTATCAAGTATGACACCAGCCCCCCCCCTCTTAATTTTGAAGCATCAGTTATCCATTGCTATGACTCTGGGTGATCATCCATCCTAGGACCTTTTTAGCCTGACCGTGTACTTGTGGAATCCTTAGGGCCATTTGGTAAACTAGTTGTAATAAAGCAGATCACCTAAGGTCTGCCACTATGCTAATGTCAGTTCTTGCCTCAGGTTCGCATGAACCATGCAATGTGTAAAGTAGGGTTGTTGTACTTGTAAAGGCAGCAGCAAATTCACTGAGCAGCTTCAAACTGTCAAGTGGGGGGCGGGGAATAAAAGACTCTGTGCTCATGCTTACTCAGCTGTTTCCCATTTGCAGTTTCTTTGTTCATCCAACTGAACTACAGCAAAGAACATGACACCTGATATAAGTCTCAATCAGTAGCACCAAAGTTCATGTGCACATGAAAACTATCCTATTAAGACATGCTTCATAAGCATGAGCTGTTCCCAGCAAAAACCCTAGAAAATAGTGCCTCTTTTGTAACTGTTGGTGACATAACTGATAGCATTGACAGAGCTACCATCTTCTTACTAGGAAGACCTCTACAGCAGCTTATAAGCACTGCCATTTCCATTTTTCAGTAGAAACAAAAACCAACATGGATCCATGTCCAGAGATAATGCCTGGAAGGAAAAAGTAGAACTGACAGTAAACAGACTGCTCATTAAAGTTCAGAGAGATCCGGAACTGCTGAAAGGGCCTGAAGTACCTACATTTGCCTGGGCAGGTGAAGAACTTAAATTGTCAGGTACTTAAAGGTAAATCCTGCTTACCTGATACATGAACATGCTGAAATTAGTGCCATTGGACAGATGGATGGTTACGGATTTGTTCCCTGTGTTCATTCTGGGGAATCATGGCCAGCTCGATCTGTAAATCCATGGCTCTGCCAGGCTGAAGGGAGAGTAGCAACTAAATCCAGAGATGGAGGTTAGAAGCAGCCTAGGTTCCATGTTCCACTGCAGGCCCTTGTGTGTGAGATTCAAACCAGCAGGAAGTTGCTTGTTGCAGAGTCTTTCTGCCCAGGAAGAGAAGGAGGTCTGGGCACTGGAACAGTGTCAGCAAAAAACTTGTCAGAAGGATTCATCTGGAGCTCACAGAATTTCCCCATCTGCCACCTATGCTAATCACATCCCCTTTCAAGATCTAGGGGAGGCAGCAGTGTGGCTTGGTAAGAGAGGAAAAAGAGCTAGGAGAGCCAGTGGCCTCCCCCCAGAGAATCTCACAGATGCACAAAGTCCCTTCGCAATGACCTAGTTTGCTCTGCATTGCTTGCATGTTCCCTATACAAATCGTTGGAGGCAGAGGAATTGAAGCAGGAGCAGATAGTAAATCCGCATAGCCCCTTAATCCAAGCGGCTGCAGAGCTCAAGAGGCGTAACCCTCCCTTAGTTGACCTGGCATGCTCTCTGCCCAGCTGTTCAGCATAGCGGATTGCAGACACCAGAGCTGGGGCACTCAGTCCAAGAGGTGGGTATGGAGCATGAGAGACCACAAAGAAGAGTGTATGTAAAAATTACCCACAGCATAGCTCCACTTATTGGCCAAGACACCATTTGACCAGCTTGGAATTTATTAGATGAGTAGACCTGGCTGACCCAGCTGGTGAACTGCCAGAGGGCAAAACGTCATGCAGCTCAGAGAGAAAGCAGCAAGGCCAGAATGTATCAGGGCCAGGAAGGGCTCGTACTAGGCTTGTAAGCAGTCTATCTGAGTGTTTGGCTCTCTCAGCCATGCCAAAACCTTGCATACTTCTGTTGTTGCTCAGCTGAACATGAAGTACTCTGAGGTTGTTAGGACCATAAAATAGGATATATTTCTGGATTAGTTTTTTTTCCTTCAAAGAATACAAACACTTCACTCTCACTAAGAGTCAGCTACTTAACTGTCACTTTCTTGGTCAAGCTCTGAAAACAAGCTTTAGACCTAGTTTTGGATTCACAGCTGACCTGTTAAATTATTTCCTTAGAACATGACTTCCAGGGTTATTCCAAATCCTGGGCTCATTACTTTTTGGAGTAGAGTTGCCAGAGTGAAAACTGAAGATTGTTCCTATGCCTTTAATGTTTGTACAGAAGAGGGGATTTCTGCCAGTGTGTTACCTAATTGCATAACAAGCAACATCAGATGAAATTCCCTCTTTTGCACAACCATTAAAGTTATAAGAAGACTCTCCAGTTTTCTGTCTGGCAATCTGTATGTGTAACTCAGAGCCTTGGTGATACTGCTAGCAAGACCCAGTGGGTTTACATGGCCACTACACCACAATATTCACTCTGTTTTATCTTGCTCTCCAAGATTCCTAAGATGCTGAAATACTCTAGTGATATCTATCTGCCATACTTCCATAAGAAACACACTAGGCAGACCAGGAATTTTCTGTTTCACCTAGCAGTAGCTATCTAAAGCCTCACACAGAGGTCTTCTCTAACCTATTGAAGACACCAAACATTGAATCTTATGCATGGAAGCCATGTACTATAACCAATGACCAATTATTGGCCAACAGATATCCCTGACTTAAGTCCAGAGTTCTTCTGGCTCCTGGTCACCAGGGTACTATAAGAGGTGTGAAAGCACTTAGGCTTCACACAGCCCTTAGGATGAAGACAGATGGATTTTCCATAAGCTATTTATTAAGAGATATACAGCCCAGTAATATGTAGAGCAAGCATTTAGTTATGTGCAAAAAAGACCAGTAAACCTTTTGTTTGGTATGTAATATTACTAACATCTCCAATTTTTCTCCTGTTTGGTATGTAACTTCTTGCCTGATGAAGAAGCCAGTGGACCTTCGAAAGCTTGCAACAAGTATATTGTGTATTTAGGCTGGCCAATAAAGGTATCACTGGTGTTTTTTTGTTTCAATTTACTAAATGGCCAACAGAGCTACCCCAGCATTTTTTTCAATGACCAATTAGTTATGGGGAGGGGGAAGTACTGTACAATACACACACACACAAAGCAGAAGATTTATTGATCTTTTTTGCACATAACTAAATGCTTGCTCTGTCTACTTAGAACTGGGCAGAATATCTTTTAATAAATGGCTTATGGGAAATCAATCGGTCATCATCCTAAGGTCTGTGTGAAGCCCAAGTGCTTTCACACCTCTTATAGTACCCTGGTGACCAGGAGCCACAAGAACTCTGGACTGAAGCCAGGGATACTGTCAGGCAGGAATGTAAAAATACACTATCTGCAGACAAAAAGAAAGAGAAGCCTCAATGGATGACAGATAAAACTCTTCAAGCAGTTAGAGCAGATGAGAAGCAAAAGTAAATGGGCACAAAAATAGGGTCATAACCCTAAATGCAACTGTTCAGTTACTTTTGCACAAGGATAGAGAGAACAGCTATCATAATCAATGCAGAGAAAAAGATGACAACAACAAAAAGGAAGACGAAGAGACCTCTTCCACAAAATCTGATAAATCAATGTGATATTTAAACCAGGAGTGGGCATGTTCTACAACCAGCAGAAGAATATGTGTCGTGACCAAGTATGGAAACAATATACTGAAAAACTATATAAAAAAGAGTGACAGATCCATTCAAGGAAGGACTACTTGAAGAGGAACCTATAATTTTAGAGAGTGAAGTGGAAGCTGCACTCAGCACACTTGGAAAAATAAATTACCAGGAGAAGATGGCATAACAACAGAGTTGCATCAAGCTACAGAGACAGGATTTTTCTAACTAACATCTGTCAACAAACATGGAAAACAAAAGACTAGCTCACAGACTGAAAATGTTCAACAGACATTCCAATCCCAGGGATTGTGATAACTACTGTACCATTGCATTAATCTCCTATGCAAGTAACGTGATGCTCAAAATTCTACAACCAAAGATTTTTACTATATATGGAGTGAGAAATGTGTAAAAGCAAAGACTTGCAAAAGCAAGTTTACAGTGGAACATTAAAAAAACAAAAATAATGACCACTAATGACTCACACAACTTTAAAGCAGACAATGAAGACATTGAAATAGTTCATACTTTCCATGCCTTGGCTCAGTCATTAATCAGAATACAGATTGCAGTCAAGAAATCAAAAGAAGAGTAGGACCTGGAAGGGCAACTATGAAGGAACAAGACAAGTTCCAGAAGCTTCAAAAATATATCACTGAATAATAAAGTTGCTTCATTTATTTATCTGAATGGAGACTACAGTGAAAAAATCAGAAAACTGGGACTTGGCAAGACTATGAAAGAACTAGACAAAATCCTGATGTGTAAAAAAGGAACACTAAAGTTAGGATTGTCCATGCCATCATATTTCCAATCTCTATTTATGGTTGGGGAAACAAGACACAGAAGAAATTGATAGGAAGAAGATCAACTCATTTGAAATGTGATGCTGGAAAAGAATTCTACGGATATTGTGGAATGCTAAAAAGACCTACAAATGTGTCCTAGAATAAAGCAGGTCTGAAATTTCCCTAGATGCAAAGATGACTAAACTGAGACTGTCATTCTTTGGACATATCATGAAAAGGCAGAGCTCATTAGAAAAGACAATAATGGTAAGGTAGAAGGCAATAGGAAAGGAGGAAAACTACATTTGCAGATGGATAGACTCAATAAAGAAACTGCAAGATCTGAGCAGGGCTGTGACTTGACAGCAGTTAACAACAATAAGGAAATCACACACATTATTACAGTTGCCTTGATAAGCTACACAATGTTTTAAATATCGGCAGTATAGAGGGAGTACCATAAAACCAAAAAAGCGCTCTATATCCATTAACAGCCAGGATTGTACCTGTTTGGGAGGAATCAAATGGAAAAGTACATAATAAAGCAATTTGTTGTTGTTGTTGTCGTTGTTGTTAGCTGCCCTCAAGTCAGCCTCAACCCATGGCGACCCTGTGGATAAGAAAGCTCCAAGACTCCCTGTCCTCCACCTCTCTGCTCAGGACTTGCAGGCTCATCCCTGTGTCCTTCCTAATAGAGTCTATCCACATAGCATGCAGTCTTCGTCTTTTCTTGCTGCTCTCCATCTTTCCTAGCATCATTGTCTTTTCTAATAATTTATTTTTCCTCATGAAGTGGCCAAAATACAAAATCCTCACTTTAGTCATCTTGGCATCCAGAGAGAGTTTAGACTTGATCTGTTTGTTGGTTTTCTTGGCTGTTCATGATAATTATTAGTACTCTTTTCCAACACTACATTTCAAATGAATTGATTTTCTTAATATCAATTTTTTTCGCTGTCTAGATCTCGCATCTGTACACGGTGACAGGAAAAACTATGGCTTGGATGACCCTCTCTTTAGGGTTCAGAGTTATTTCTTTACATTTTATGACCTTGTCCAGTTCTTTCATAGAAGCACTCCCAAATCCTAGGCGCGTTACAGACGGCCCAGAAGGGGCCATCTCGCGCCGCCGCCGGTTGCAGCGTCCAGGAACCGCAGCAGCCAAACGGCGCGGTTCCTGGACGCTGCCAAGAATCAGCGCGAAAATCACGCTCCTTCTTGCTCCCCGGAAGAGACTCCGTGAGGCGCTAGTCACACACTCGCGGCGTCATTTCCGGGGCGCGACGTGCGGACACAGAGTGTCTGTTATGTCAAGATGGCAGTGGCCGTGTGGAACGGCCGCCGCCATTTGTTACAGACTCAGTTCATGCTAGGGTTAGGGGCGTCTAGAAGAGACGCCCCTTTCTAATGGGCCCTAGTTTTCTTCTGATTTCTGGACTGCAGTCTCAGTTCTGATCAATATTTGAACCAAGGTACAGGAACTCTTTAATTTTTTTCAATTTTCTCATTTTCTAGGGTGAATTCTTGTAGATCTTGTGTGGTCATTATTATTTGGGGGGGGGTATATTCAGCATTAGTCAACCTAAAGCAAGTCTTATGCCACTACAAATGAACAACGGAAATTCCAACAAATTGTGAGGAGAGATGGAAAGACAACAAAAATAGACTGGAATTTTACTTTGAAGTCTTCCCTTGATTCTACTACCACCTTCAGGCACTCCATACAAATGTACTAAAAGGTTATATTTAGCACCAGCTCTGGGATCATCCCTAGATTCTAGCACCATCTGCAGGCACTACCAATCCATAACAATGTACCAGAATCTTCAGTATAGGTAACTTTCATGAAAATAACAGGTCTAATATATGTGCTTATGTTCCAGTATATTTTAAATGCTACTCACACATTTACTACAACAAAGAAAATGTTATCTTTTAGATCTGTATGCTAAGTATGAACTTAAATGAGGATGAACAACAACCATAGTAGGGCCAGGGCCACTTTTTGGTCGGGCCAAATACTTGAGGGTTAAATTTTAGTTTTTTGTTTGCTTGCTTTTTTAAAAAGCTTTTTTGTTGGAGGCATCACTGGGACAGATCTAACAGCAGCAGAAATACTCATTTTTAACTTTTAAAACTTTCATTACATTTCTGACTATTAATAAATCAAATACTCTCAAATGCCTAACCACTAAGTTATATTTATTCCATTAATTCATTAAATTAACTATTTCTTAATATTTTTAAATTCCCCAAACCTACATATATGTAATTAATACAATAAAATTTACTAGTATTAAAAGGGTAAAATAACCATAACTGTGTAAAACTCATCTTTATTTTAAAAGTAAATTAAAAATTAAAATTATTTAATTAATATGATTTTAATTAATATACTAGAAAATTGAAATACTGTATGATATTGATCAGCTCTTTTACTATAATGAATTTTCCCACTGATTAAGAGCACTGATTAAGACCTCCAGCAGCAAACTGTGACCGCATTTTTTAAAAAAAATTGAGGCGCATCTGGCACATGGATCTGTATTTCATGCTAAACCAAGTCTCTTCAGCTATACCAACATTTTTTCCTGTTTGTTCATGTTCCTATGCTAGCTGCATTCCATCCCATCACTCACTGCAAGATCTGCAATCTCAGCACTTTCTTTTTAAAGAAAACTGCATACTGGGAGACATTTAATATTAAGAAGAAAAGGAGAAACAGTTATGTTAATTGAATGCAGGCTTTCTTCTAGTAGAAGTTAATAGGTAGATGGCTTGGTTTCCAGGATATAAGTCATAGATCTTTTCATAAGTGTAAATATCCCTGACATATAATGCTATTCTTCCTTCCTTACTGTTCAGTCTATTTTTCTGAAATAAGATATATCACTCTGTTGCTACATTCTAATCATGAAACTCATTCCAGTAGGTTTCAGTTATGCCTATTATATCATACTTGTTTTCCTGTGTTATTTTGCATGTTCTGTGCATTAGTATGCTGATGACACCCAAATATACTTCTCCATGTCTCGGTCAATAATGACAGATGGCATTTCTCCCCCTCAATCGATGTCTTGCAGCAGTAATGGACTGGATGAGGGAAAACAAGCTCAAGCTGAATCCAGACAAACCAGAAGTACTTATGGTAGGGGCCCCCAAACCAGGTATCGGGCAGCAACCTCCAGTCCTAGAGGGGTTCACGCTCCCCTCAAAGGACTGTGTTCGCAGCTAAGTGGTGCTTTTCGACTCATTGCTTCAGATGAAAAATCAGGTGAATGCAACGGTCAAGAGTGCCTGTTATCAGCTCCAGCTGATACGTCAGCTGCGCCCTTCTCTAGAACGGGGTAACCTAGAAACTGTAGTACATGCACTCAAGACTTGACTTTTGCAATGCGCTCTACATGGGCTACCCTTGTGCCTAGTCCGGAAACTTCAACTGGTACAGAATATGGCAGCCAGATTGATTACAGGAACAACTAGGAGTGACCATATTACACCTATATTGAAATCACTCCACTGGTTGCCTATTCGTTTCCTGGCACAGTACAAGGTGTTGGTCATTACCTTTAAAGCCCTTGGGCCCAACCTATTTAAGGGATCGCCTCCTTTTGTACAACCCCCCCCTGTACTCTCAGATCCTCTGGGAGAAATTTGTTGCAGTCCACAGAGACCAGATTGACGGCAACCTCCCAGAGGACTTTTTCCGCGATTGCTCCCACTTTATGGAATGGCCTGCCGGACGAGATCTGTCAAATTGCCAACCTAGAGAGCTTCAAGAAAGCTGTCAAGACGGATCACTTCCGGCAGGCCTTCCCGGAATAGAACCTGGGCATGTAATGCTCCCCCCACAGACATATATAAGCGTAGACTCAACCCACCGTTATTTTATTATCGTTCTGTTTTTAGATTTTATCATTTGTAATTTTAATGCACAGAATTGTTTAATCCTTTTTTAAGGGGGGAATTATATATATTGTATTTTTTTAAAGGTTGTACACCGCTTTGATTGTGGTAACAAAAAGCGGGACATAAATTAAAGTTTTATTTATTATTTTTTATTAGTATGGAGACATCTAAGATCATGGGCCATTCTCCCTAGCTGTCTATTTAAGCCCCTCAGACTCTTAGAAAAACATTCCTGCCCCTTGCTGTGAGGTGCAATGCATCCCTTGCCAAAAATCCATCATCTTGAAACTTGACACCATGGTTCAAGAAGCACCATCTTATTTTGCATGTTTTGTGCATTTTGCCCTAGGAAGACAGCACACCTCTAGAGACACTTCGTCAGGCCTGCAAACTACTGTTTCTGTTCCCCTCAGCAGAGAGTCCCCTACTACCACCACACACTTCCACAAAGGTTTGGCAGAAGTCATTCCATGTGCTCAACTTTCCGAGGTCTCATGTCAGGGACATTCTTTGAGGACTGCCACTGCCACTCTTCATACTGATGAGGGAGGAAGCTTCAAGAGTCAAGAGTCCATTCTATGTGTCACCTTCCTCCAAATGTCTACATCCTGTTTATGGGAAATGACCTCCTCTTGAAAGACATTCCCTGTGCATTCCTCAACCAGGACCATCTGTTCTGCTCTGTCCAAAAAAAAAACCCAACCTCACTCTCCTTAATATACTGGATAAATGGCCTCAAGTTACTGAATCTTTTGTACCAAAAGGGCAACCAACCTACACTTGCTACAGATGAAGCAACCCAAATCCTTCAACGTACAGTGTTGAAGATGAGTGCAGCAGTTCCCTCACAGTCTGTATTCAGTAGTCTTAAGTAGGCACTAAAACATAACTCTGGGCCTCCCCCGCACAACCCTGTGCAAAACACCCCTGTTGGCCTCACCTGTTTGCAAGAACTGGGCCTGAAGCTACTGAGAGAACTAGTGGCTGCTATCTTCTTCCTCAAGCAAGTCTTGGACTTACTTCCTCTCAGCAGAAGCTATGCCTTCCTGAGGCCATGGGCTCAGGAAGGGGACCTGGAACTACACAGTATAGCACAACAGAATGCTAATGAGCACATAATCATGCCTTCACTCAGCTCACACTATCATCAGCCTTAGGACAGCAGACTCAAGAGACTTCCAATGAGTACACAAGCAAACAAGCCTTCTCCCAGAGCACTCAAATCAAACAGCCATACCTCTCACAGTTCTGACGCTACAGACTCTCCAAAAGACACTCTCTGGGGCTGGGGAGGTTTAGCCCAACACACCCAAGTTGTCTTTTCCACCACACCCATGGAAAACAGCCCTGTTGGCCTTCAGGGCCATATTTCCTAGTAAGGGAAAGGATATGATACTTCCGATCCATGTACATTTAGCAACATTCAACCTCCAGGCTTTAAGAGTGAAGAGTATTATGCAATAACACACAAAGTAGTGTTTTCACAGTATTCCTCTAACAATTAAACAGTATTCCTCTAACAATTAAAATTCTTGTTTTCATCTACAGTGACAGTATTTCAATATATCTCAATGTATTAAAAAGCTCGCAATTTCAGGTGGGTTTTTAAAATCTTTTTTTAAAATCTTATGCCATTATCCAGGGTAATGGAACTCAATGCTTTAATAGATAATATTTGTAATATGACATTATCAGAACAAGACCATTTAAAGTCTGGACATTTTAAAAATGGCAAAGTCTCATTCAAAACCTTACTTCTAAAGGAATGGCAAAACCCTTCCCATTACCCATGATTAGGGCTGCAATCTGGAACATGCTTACCCAGAGGTTTCACTGAAGTCAGTGGGGCTTATTTGCTACTTCAGTCTTTACTTTTAGTAAGGTTGCAGTTATACTGCAAAAAGAATCAAGTTGTCCTTCATTACATTACAATCATAACGTAGCTTAGTTATTCCTTTGTTAATTGGAGGAAGGAATTAGAAGTAATTTGTTATTTGCTATTTCCCAGCTCTGTTTAGATATAAATTAGAATTTACATACAAAACTACATGCCAGGTGCCCTCATACTTTTCAACTGTCACAAACTCTTTGCCACAAACTCTTTATTTTCTTACCTGAGGTAGAGCAGAGTTCAGTTGTCTCTGTAACTGGTCTCGCTCATGCAAGGTCTCCTGTAGCCGGCCCTGAGTCACAGACAGAGTCTCACGTGTTTCCCGAAGTGTCTCTAGCAGCTTGTCTCTCTCATCAAGCATGTTCACCATCAGCTGTTCAAAGTTGGCATCAGAATCAGAGCCAGGCTGTGACCCCAAGGGGTCACTTTCACTGATTGTAGGCATTACCTCACACATCATGGCAAGACTTGGCAAATGTCCTGCGATACAGAAAGCTCAGAATTTGGCAGAGAATTCCTTCTCAAAATGTGTCTTAATGCTGTTGAAACAGCAAGTTAATGTCACATGGTTACTGTAACCCACTGCAGGATGTAGCAGCTGTTATATGCAGGCTGCATGGCAAGGTCCATAAACTTCCCATTTCATTTTGCAAACAAATTATGCTTACATGACACCTTAAAAAGTCTGAAAAGTCATTACAGCATTATTAATGTTGAATACATAAAGTAATTAAGGCCAGCAAGATCCCCAGAGTGAATTGCCAGTATGGTCCTGTGAGAGTCATTCCAAGAACCTTTGACAGATATTCTTCAGGTCCCTTCAGTGATGGCCCCCTGCCATGGCATGGAGCTCTATGTTGTTCAGAAAAATATATTGTTTTCTTTCATCACTAACATCAGTTCTGTCTTGAGAGATTTAAAGGTGTTAGAAAGGCTGTGAAACATTTTCCTTTTCTTAATAATGTTAATAAAAAGTCAGCTTGGCTGCATCAGCCAACAGTTTCTGAAGTTTCAAGTGGCGCTGGGCAAACTAGCCACTCTCCATACAAATTTTGTTTGCCAAAGACTCTTCATCTTTCATTCTTTATCTAGCATCTGTAGAGAAAGAACATAGTACAGTACAAATTAGAACAGTGTTCATATAATCCTTCACAATTCTTCTTTCTTGAAACTTAAAAACACAGATTTCCCATCCCCTCAGTTAGATCATTCAGAAGGGGGTGGGTGCTGGTAACAGCCAATTGTGCACAATAGGCTCTAAATAACTTTAGCTATTGCACTACCACTCTTCATTGAGATATGACATTTTGATCTATAGATTCTATGAACCAGTTCCTCATATTTTAAAACTTGAATCTTGTTTGGCTGCACATTTTCCATGTGATCTCTCTGAGAATTAAGTGATATTTTGACTACCTTCATTCAAGCATACAGTCGGCCCTTCTTATACACGGATTTTTTATACACGGATTCAAGCATACACGGTTTGAAAATGTTCCAAAAAAGTATAAATTTACCTTGATTTTCCATTTTTATAAGGGACACCATTTTGCTACGTCATTATATGTAATGGGACTTGAGCATACACGGATTTTGTTATACACGGGGGATCTTGGAACCAAACCCCAGCGTATAACAAGGGTCCACTGTACTATCATCATTCCATCACATTTTCACAGTGAAATATTAGTATATTTTGTTTCAATTATTTCTTTTTATTATTCTGAATTATTGGACTTCCTTCAATTTGAGATATTGTCTGCAGTTTAAAAAATGTAATGACGTTGGTTGATGGCAAAAAGAAAGAACAAACAATAACTTGGCACAATACAAGCCTCAACCCCCCAAAAAAATCAACTGAAAATTTTAAAACAAAGAAAATAAGAAAAATATATAATACCATTAGGAATAAACCAATCTTTTTAAAAAATCAGAAATTTTAAATTCAATAATATGCTGTGGGCATAAACAGCAGCTAAAAAATAAAAATGAAAATGACCTAAGTAAAAGAGAAAAGCAAATGTTTTTATAAAGCAGAAAGAACCAGAAGATTCCAAAGAGCAAAAGTAGGACAAAAGAGTAACATGAAAGAAAGGAGGAGAAGCTATTGAATAAACATAAAAGCTTATACAAATAGGTCTTAGAAGCCATATAAATACATTTATTTAAATTAAATTAAATTAATAAATAAATAAAAGTATTTCTGATGACACAGCTCTACTACTCCTTGTCAGAACACTTTAGAATGTTCCAAAAGAGGCACTATTGAGGCCGCATTTGTGTGAGTCAATGGTCCAAAACACACTACAAAAATAATCCAGTTTGAGACCACTGTAACTGCCCTGGCTCAGTGATAGGGAATCCTGGGAATTTTGGTTTATTGTGGCACCAAACCTCTCTGACAGAGTAGGCTAGATATCTCACAAAACTACAGTTCCCAGAATTCCCTAGCACCGAGCCATGGCAGTTAAAGCAGTCTCAAACTGGATTATTTCTGCAGTGTGTTTTGGACCAATGAGACCATGAAAGTTCTAAAGTGTTCTATGGGAGCCAATAAAGTGAAGCCAAATCTGAGCAAGACAGGGGATCTGAGGATTGCTGATCCTCATAACTGTGAATATAACATCAAGTTTCACTCATTCAGAATCATGAGATCCATCTTTGCCAATGGAGGCCAAAGTGGACTATATGTACCTTGAGTGCCTGGGCCCAATTGCAACTAGTGTACTAGCTACAGCCTGTCCTAAACAAGAGGGGTAACCTACCTACCTACAGTAGTTCATTGCACTGGAATTATACTGCAATGTACTCCATATGATTTAATCATCCATAACTAACCACTTCAAGCATTGTGTTACAAGAGTCCAATGGAATGCTTTAACACCAAACATATCAGTCACCAACTGAGGATTCAATTGTTTGTTAAAGACTTAGTGCTCCATACCCATCTCCAAAGATACACATCCATTAGCTGCAGGGAGAATGTAGCCATTAAACTGATGGAAATTACACTCAAGGGAAAATTTATCATGCTTTAACAATCATTCAGGCTGAAAGATTTCCACTGCTCATACAAGAAGATATTTACTAAGCATTTCTGTGAACAGATTTTCAGTAGCACCTTCCCTGACATGAAGGTACCAGATGTAACCAGCAGAAGAAAATACATATACATACTCTGGGAAAATAGTCAGCAATTAATTAGTATGCAAATATTGTTTCAAAAACACTACTATAAATATTAAACAAATCCTGTTATTAAAAAAGGCTTCTCCTGGATTTAAAATGGCCCAGGAAGGCAAAAAAAAAAATAGCAAAATGTCCCAAAATGCATAGAGGGCATTTTGGCATCATCCTGGGACAAAATCCCCCTTTTTTTTAAAGAAAAAAAGGGAAAAGGAAAGCTGTGACTCCTACAGGACTCTGTGGACCACAGAAAAGTGCCTGGGGGGCACATTCAGCTCATTGGCCACACTTTGCCCACCCAATCCTACACAGTTGAGCATTTTGTTAACACAGCAGCCAACCAGAAATCAATAGGAATCTCACAGTCGGGAAGCAAATGCAACAAAACCCTCCATTCCATGTTTTCCAATGACTAATATATTGACCCATATTGCCTGTGATACTGGAGCTGATATTCAGGTATCCTAAATAATGTTGTGTTCTTAACTGCCCTTAAGTCAACTGCAACTCATGGGAACCCTGTGGATGAGACATCTCCAAACACACTCTCCCTCCACTGCTCTGCTTAAGTCCTGCAAGTTCAGGCCTGTGACCTCCTTGATTGAGTCTACCCATCTGGCATGCAGTCTTCTTCTCCTTCTACCACCCTCTACCTTTCCTAGTGTTATTGTCTTTTCTAGTGATTTATGTCTCCTCGTTATGTGGCCAAAGTGCAACAGCCTCAGCTGATCATCTTGGCTTCCAGGGAGAGATGAGGCTTGATCTGTTCAAGGGCTCTCTTTTTTTTGGGGGGGAGGGGCTTTTTGTCTGTCCACAGTATCTTCAGCATTTTTTCCAGCACCGCATCTCAAATACATTGATTTTTTTTCTATCTGCTTTCTTCACTGTCCAGCTCTCACATGGTGATGGAGAATACAATGGCTTGGACAATTCTAACTTTAGTGCTCAGTTGTATATCTTTGCACTTTAGGATCTTATCTAATTCTTTCATAACTGCCTTACCCATCCCTAATCATCATCTTATTTCTTGACCACAGTCTCCATTCTAATAAATGTTTTGTCAAAGGAATGGGAAATTTTTGACTATTTTGATTTCACATCCTCTAGGCTGAATTTGTGTAGATCTTCCATAGTTTTTATGTTCAGCAGTAAAGCCTGCCTTTGCACTTTATTCTCCTTTGTCATTATTCCAAGTCTGATATTTTCCACTAGTAATTGTCAGCTAGTACAGTGGGCCCTTAGTATTCGTGGGGCATCTGTTCCAGACCTCCGCAAGGATACCAAAATCCGTGGATGTTCAAGTCCCTTAGAACTCAATGGTGGTGCAGCCACGTGGCCGTGCCACCATTGAGGACAATGGCACTTTGCCCCCACTCCCTCTCCGATGCCAGCCTCGCAGTTTTCACTGCAAAATGCAGCAGGGAGTTACCTCTTCTTCCTCCTCTTCCCTGCCTCCTCCTCTTCTCCTCCTCCTCTTCCTCCCCCGTCGCTGCTGTCACAGCTCTTCCTCCTCCCTCCTTCCTCATCTTCCTCCTCCTCTTCTTCTCTTTCCCCATTGCCGCAGCTGCGTCTCTTCCTCTTCTGCCTTCTCCTCACCTTCTCCCCCTTCCTCCTCTTCCTCCTCCGTCATGCTGCCACTGCTCGACCTCCTTTTCTTCTACCTCCTCTTCCTCCTCTCTGCTGTTCCTCCTCCTATTCCTTCCTCCTATGTCTCTTCCTCTTCTCCACATCCTCCACTTTCTCCTCCTCCTCTTACCTCCTTCTGTTGCCCTGTCCTCCTTTTCTTCTTCTCCACTCTTCCTCATTCTCCTTCTCCCTCTGCCAAAGTCATATGCTCTGCATATGGCCTCGTCTGCCATCCACATCTGCTCAAATCCGCAGATGGCAAGTCCGCAGATCCTAATAATAATATTTGGACAAGGCGAACTCCCAAAACAGTCTGGGTAAAAATCACCCAGCTACAGCCAAATACAATGTACACAACAGAGTATTTAAAAACCAGCTATTGATATTGTTATGTGCACTGACCACTTTTCACAAGTAAAAGAAACAATCACAGACTCATCCAAAGTTCTGGATGCTTTCATCTACAACTGTAATATGTACAATATAATACAACATGCATTGTTGTATAATACACACTCCTCTCTGACTTTCCGTCAGCTCCAAAGTCTGCCTCACAACTACAAACTAATCCACAGTAGCTCACAACAATAACACTGCTGCTTCAACCATCATTCACAGCCAACAAGCAGCAGCTGAACCTTCCAACTACCAACTCTCAACAGTCAACTGTCAATCAAAATATTTTTCTGTTGGCATGGCCAGTCATCAAACATGGGGGAAGCATAGTTGAAGAGCTCACCTCAACCCGAATTATTAATTATAAATAAAAGCAAGAATTTCAGCTTAAAAATCAACAATGCAGTAGGCACTGATGTCTACATTAAAAATGGCAGCTGATCAACTTAATACAAATTTCTGCACACCTGCAAAAGAAGGAAAACCACAACTAGAAGAGAGAGGCCTGATAACTACCAACATGACGTGTGGCTCTAATAAGGCAAGTAGAATGGGGAACCCTGGATCTCCTATTGTCTCCGACCTTCCCTTTCCAGAATTACTGGAAAAGTTACGTCTAAATTTGTTCAGAGATCTACACTTGCTTTATAGCCATTTAGTTTGAAATTTTCTGAGATTTCAAATAAAATCCAAGATATAGAGGAAAAAGCAAACGCTGCCTTCATGAAAAGAGAATCTGCACCTTAGAAGAAGCAAATTGTCAGCTGCAAAATAAGCTGAAGGATTTGGAAAATCAAGAATGGGTAAACTGAAGGGTATTCCAGAATCAGTGACTCCCTCCTCCCTACAAGATTCAATACTTGTATGGATGAATAAAATAAATCTTGAGCTAAATCTATTGCCATCAGACAGAATGCATGCATCACTCCCTAAAGCCACAGCGGCCAGCTAACAAGGCCCCCAGGGATATTATCATGCGATTTGCAAGATTTCCTAAGAAAACTTTAGTTTTGAGCAATCTGTCCAGAGTTGCAGATCTTAATTATGAGGGGCATAAAGTAACAGTGTGCCAAGATGTTTCAATGGAGACACTAAGAAAAAGACAATTCCTCAAGCCTTTTACAGCTATTTTGCTCTCCAAGGGAATAAAATACAGAAGCCCAAATGATGCAAATTTTTGAGACATTTGGCATCACAATACCCACAGATCTTGAAAGAAATATCTGCTCAATTAGACCTAATGAGACCCCAGAAGGCGATAGCAATTAAGGAACACAATGGCAGACAGTGCAGAAAAGAAAAACAAAAGAAGTTCAATCAACCCTCCAGCTTCAGTATAGGCACCCTGCAAACCCTCGGGAATACATGGTGATGATCCTCAGTACTTTGAAAGACTTTGCAGGCTGTGGAACAAGCCTAGCAGCACCCCCACAGGTGCCATCTTGAGGCTTGTGTTCCTGCATCACCAACTGTCACCTTTGTCCACAATTTTGGGTGCTGAACTTCAAAAACTTAATGACAGTGATTCGTTCCAGAGAGGTAGCTATCCACATGGGGACACCCAGTGGGCAATTTGGTATATCTACTTCTTCACAGCTAATAACTGATGGCTTCAGCTGGGCCTAAACTATTCTTTTTTCTATCTACACAACTATTAAATTACCTGGCATACTACAGTGGAAACTCGCCTTACCCGGGGATCCGTTCTGGACCCCCCCCCCCCCGCGTAAGGCGAATTCTGCCTATGCTCGAGCCCCATTCATTTGAATGGGGCTCCTGCACGCGGCGACACAGCACTACCCGCCCACCCCGCGCGCTCCCCGCAGCTTGAGCACATACGCGTATAACGCAGGCACACTGTACAAGCCTATACAAAGCTATATTAAAATTTGATATTCCTTGCTTCTTAGCAAACTTTTTTAAACAAAATTAATTGCTGGATGGGCCAAAAACATAGGAAATAATGTCTTACAACGAAAATATATTTTTGCCCCTATCCCTCCAGAGATCAGAAAGTTTGACTCTGATCGGGGGAACAGGAGACGCCTGTCTTCCACTCTACTTGGTCATGATACTGTTCTTAGTTCACTGTTAGTAGCTAACCATATTGTTATGTTATTGAATGCTTATTTACATCCCAAGACTATTCTTAAAATCTTTAGGGAAAAACCTGTAAGATATCCAAATGTGGCAAAATTGAACTTTTTAGATCCTCAAATTGTAACCCTCAAATTGGAAATTTCTCTTTACAATCCAGTATAGTATTACATGGCATCTCTGAGAGTCATTTCCTATAATGTTAAGGGCTTAGGCTCAGCAAAAAGGGAGGGAGGGAGGGAAGGAGAGAGAGAAAATACTAAAACAAATCAAACAACAACACCCAAATTTCTTATTCCTTCAAGAAACACACCATAAAGGTTCTGATCCCATCCTCCCAAAAAAATTGTTTGGAAACCAGTATGTAGTGGGGGGCACAGGAAAAGCCAAAGGGATAATTATTCTCCTGGACAAATCATGCCCTTTCATGGTAAACAATGAATTTAGAGATGATGCTGAGCGCTACCTAATACTGACGGGGGAAATTTTTTGGCCAATCCTACACTCTAAGCATCTTCTATTCACCCAATACAGGTCAGCACCAATTTATGTCAGTTTTTCTACATTATCTAAGTGAAGTGGCTGTTGGTGCCATAGCGTTGTGAGGGCATTCTAATGAAGTTATGCACTCCTATCTTGATAAATCAAAACTTCCTAAACATATAGGCCCAACCCCATTGATGCAGATAATTAAAGATGCAGAACTACTTGATCCATGGAAATCTCTACACCCCAGAGAAAGACTTCACCTTCTACTCACCAGTCCATAAGCCATATTCTAGAATTGATCACTTTTTATCTCCAACTCCCTTAAGCAAAACTTTAAATTCCACAATCAATCCAATCTTATAGTTAGACCATTCATTAATAATACTAGAGTGGGCACCGGAAGGACTTTCCCAGACTTCAAAGTCTTGGCGGTTTAGCCTATGTATGACCCTTTAAAAAAGACCATAGAAAAAGCAATAGAAACTTTTTACCTAGAGCATAGATCTGAAAGCACCTCTGAAGTGCTACTGTGGGACACACTGAAAGCAGTGCTCAGAGGTCTGTTTATACAGGAGAGCTCCAAACAAAAGAAAATTAAATAAAATAAATGCCAGGAATTGATTAAAGAAATTGAATTCTTGTCAAACTCCCACAAGAAGACTCAAAACTAAGAATAAAGGCTTTATTAGGGGGGGAAAGGC
>NC_056525.1:44665276-44672439 GCF_019175285.1 Sceloporus undulatus | reverse complement strand
CCTGTGGGCAGGGAACTGTCTGTTATCCCCTATATTGTAAACCGCTCAGATTCCCAGTGATTGGGCGGTATATAAATAAAACCTATTATTATTATTATTATTACCATAGACCATGGTATCCTTCTGGAGCGCTTGGCGGAGGTGGGAATCGGGGGCACTGCGCTCCAGTGGTTCCGTTCCTACCTCTCCGGGAGGTTCCAAATGGTGCAGCTGGGAGACATGTGCTCCGATAAGAGGGCCCTTACATCTGGGGTCCCTCAAGGAGCCATTCTGTCTCCCATGCTTTTCAACATTTACATGAAACCGCTGGGAGAGATCATCCGGAGACATTGGGCGCGGGGTTATCAGTACGCTGATGACACCCAAATAGTTTTCTCCATGTCTCCGACTAATGCAGTGACCGGGGTTGGCGTCTCTCCTCTCATGGCCTGTCTGGAGTCGGTAATGGGCTGGATGAGGGAAAACAGACTCAGCCTGAATCCAGAGAAGACGGAAGTACTCGTGATAGGTTCTCCCGGTTCAGGGTTGGCGGTGGTTCCACCCGTCCTGAACGGAATCACGCTCTCCGTGAAGGACTCTGTACGCAGTCTGGGGGTGCTCCTGGACTCGTCGCTCCACCTTACATCTCAGGTGGACGCGACGGTCAGGAGCACCTGTTATCAGCTTCGGCTGATATGCCAGCTGCAACCCTACCTTGACCGGAGGGGCCTTGAAACTGTTGTACATGCCCTGGTAACCTCTCGTTTGGATTTCTGCAATGCGCTCTACATGGGGCAACCCTTGTACCATACCCGGAAGCTGCAACTTGTGCAGAATATGGCAGCCCGACTGGTCACTGGCACTGCCAGGGCCAGTCATATAACACCTGTCCTTAAAGACCTACATTGGCTGCCTATTCGCTTCTGGCCGCAATACAAGGTGTTGGTTATTACCTATAAAGCCCTAAATGGCTTGGGCCCAGGGTATCTGAAGGACCGCCTCTCTCCGTACAATCCGTCCCGCACACTCAGATCATCAGGGCAGCAATTGTTAAGAGTTCCAGAGGGGAAATATATGTCCACTTCTAGGAAGGCCTTCTCCATCTTGGCCCCCAACCTCTGGAACTCGCTGCCCTTCGAGCTCCGCTCAGCCACCTCCCTAGCCCAATTTAAGAAGGGGCTAAAAACCTACTTATTCGAGCAGGCTTACCCCTGATCTCTGCCCAGAATACTTTCCCCCCCCCCCCCCTTTGGTCAGCATTGTTTTGCCGGCATGAATTTGAATTTTATTATCTTTATTGAATTGTTTTAACTAATTTTGTATAGTTGCATTGTTGTATTGCTATATATTTGTTGTACACCAACCTGATTCTAAGAAGGGCGGTATATAAATAAAATTTTTATTTATTATTATTATTATTATTATTATTAATCTATTATGTCAGGAAGGGGGGGCGCAACATCTGCATGTAGATGTAAAGGAGGTCACAATGGTACCACTGTTTCTAACATAACCAAATAAACCACAGTCTCAATTACCTTACTTTTGTTGAGTGCTGACATACTTTTGCCACAAAAACATAGTGGCGCAGACAAAGGCTAGGATTTTTAGATAAGCTGCCAAAATTTGCCTGGTTTAACAACCACCGAAGCAGAAGTGACTGTGCACCAAAAACATAGCTCATATTTATCCTACAGATATAATTAATTTCTTCTAGAGAAGCCAGGAAACAGCAGCAATCAAGCCTTTCCCAGCACAAGAGAGAGATGGAGCATACTCTGGTTGCACCTAAAGACAGGCAAAAGTGTCTCTAGTTTGTCAATTCACATTAATGTCTAAATTTGCCAGGAGGCTTCACAGACAGGAAAGAAAGCCCTGCCAGCTGTATGCCATTAGTTAAGACGTGAGAATACATCGAGAGGCAATGAGCAGCAGGCACATCCAGCTCTAGACAGGTGACAATATTCAGAAGACAATATTCATATTATTGTTTTATCTGTTAATTTATTACTGTGTTTATGTCTAGATGAATATATACCATCCTGAAATACCCTAAAGAATGAAAATGTAGTATGAAAATGTGTTAAATAAAAAATAAACAAGTGTTGCAGAAATCTGCTTATGTGGTCATAATTTATATAGGGCGTTTTTCATTGTGCCAGACCACTCCTATTTTTTCTTAGATAAGGGGTTGTGAACTTCAAGACCTTGTGCCAAATCCAGACCTCTGGGCTTTTCCAGACAGCCATGCCCTCTTCTCTCTAACACCATCATTTTGCAGTTTCCCAGATTTTGTACAGATTTTGTCATTCTACCAGGAATGCAATGGCTTAGTGGTTAAGATGACAATTTTGACTACTGGAACATAGGAAAGTTGCAGTTCGAGGCCCAAGTGTTGCATGATGGGGTGAGCTCCTGTCATTAGTCCCAGCTTCTGCCAACCTAGCAGTTTGAAACCATGCAAATTCCAGTAGATAAATAGATATCACTTCGGTGGGAAGATAACAGCATTCAATGCAGTTATTCTGGCCGCATGATCAACGGAGCAGTCCTCGGACAACACTGGCTCTTCAGCTTAGGAATGGAGATAAGCACTGCCCCCTACAGTTAGTTACAACTAGTCATTCATGTCAAGGGACTACCTTTACCTTTATTATCATTCTAAAAGGGTGAAATGCCATGTTCCTAAAGCTTAACTACTGACCGTAAAAGCTTGCTGAAGTATGCTGCCACTTTTGGCCCTGTCTACCACTGTAACATAGTGCCTAAGAACTTCCCTGAAATTAAATCAGCCCTTAGGCAGAAAAAGATTTGGCAATCATGTTTTAGGACATGAGAGAGAGCCTTCTTGATGGATGCTCCCACCCTCTGGAACTCCCTTCCACAGGAGGCTAGGCTGGCCCCCTCCCTGCTGGCCTTTTGCTGACAAGTAAAAAAACATTTTTATTCAGACAGGCTTTTTAAAATCATGGCAGGGTGGCTTTTATTTGGGGTAACTGTATTAGAGTGTGTATTTTAACTTTTGTATGTTTTTAATCTTAATTTTATACTGTTTTAATTGTGTTATTTTAAAATTTGTTTTTAAGGTGTTTTATCTTGTGAGCCACCTTGGGTCCCTTTTTGGGAGAAAGGCAGCATAAAAATGAAATAAATAAATAAATAAATAAATAAATTAGGCAAAACAGTTGCTCCGTCACAACTATATATCCCTGCAGTAACAAAGGGGAAAATATACATTTGGCTTGCAGAGTGGATAAATGGAAAAGGCGACCTATGTTACACATGTCCTTAAAGACTTATCAATGCCAGCCACTGTACTGGTCACTTTTAGGATACTGATTAAAGACTAAAGGATTGAAAGAAGTAGGATCTGCTTAAAATGCCAGCAAACAATACAACAAGGCAGGATTATATCCTCCCAGTTTAGAGACCATTACATCTATAAAGTTTGCTAATCCACATTCTTTCCCCCTTCAGTTTGTATTTTAAGAAACATTTTAATATTGTAGCTAAAGTGCAGCAAACAAATTTATGACAATGAATTAATGTCCATAATATTTACAGGAAGGGTGGGCAAAGTACAGTCTGGAATCACATGTGGCTCTGTTTTTGTGCCCTTCATACTTTCAAACACCTTGACAGCCTTTTCTCTGGCCAAAAAAAAGGGAAGTTTAACTGCCTCTCTTGGAAGCATCCAGGAACTCATCTTCTATTGCAAGGCCCCTTCCCAATCCTGCTTGACAATTTTTAAAAAAATTTAAAACCAGAAGTGGAATTCTGCCTACTTTTTGTTAGGGGTGGGGGAGTTAGTGGCACTGCATGCAGTCCCCAGAGAATCCCAAGGGTAGAATTTTTTCCCCTGGACCTGCTGCAATTGCCCAATTGTGGCATTCAATGTTCATAACAGAATTAATGTGCATTTATTCCAGAATATAGTGACATGTAAAACTAAAAGGTATTAAATCTGATGGTACCATAGGACAGTCAAGCAAAATGGGAGCCATTTCCTTCTTGAGCTCTGCACTCCAGTTGCAACCTGAGTCAGAGTTAAAGGGGTTCCCACATCTACAAGAAAGTAGACTGAAGACTGTATATTCTCTAGGGAGACGGCAAATGGACAAGGTAGACGTTCTTTGTGGGACTTTCAGAATAGCCAAGGCATATTTCCATCTTTCCTCACTCAAGTTCTCCAGTAGGTCTCAACCAAGATTTCCCAAATATTTTTAAAATCTGAAAAACTGTAGTCATCAACATTACAAAATTTCTGTCAAAGGGATGTGTTCTGCCTAGTCACATAATAAGGAAGTGTATTTTGACACACAGGACAAGTAACTTACTTAAGAAACTAAGCATAAGATGGACCTTATGTTTGTTCATGTACACCGTACCACATATTTGCCCCCATAAGCATATCAAATTTTAACAGAAAGCAAACTGGTGATACTCAAAGAATTCCCCCTCACTCAATGCCTAGGTACAAAATTCACATACAAATACAGAGGCAAAATATACAAATAAGAACTCAGACAAAATATTCCCAAAAGGTCAACCCTTTTTTTTCTGGGCCTAAAGGCCTTCTTTCAAAGAGACGAAAAGGAAAGAGCTAGGTTGTACAATATGTGATCAAAGTCACTGGATAACCTGCTGGATGCTGGGGCCCCAGAGGGACTCTGAGGAGAGGCCATTTTGACTGCTTGCAACATCACTAATCGTGTGTGGAACTCTGCAATAAAACAAATGCCCTACTACATGTTGTATGGGAGGCCACCCAATCTTAGCTTAAGGGTGTTTGGGCCAATGTCTTGGTTCCCCAAAAATTCAGGAAGGCTGGTGACCCCAAATGGAAGACTGATGTTTGTTGGTTTATGAGGGGAATTCTTTTCATTATTACCTGGGGAATGGTCACATTCTATTGTCCAGGACTGCACTGCTAATTATGGGTAGGAGAAGATCCACATGAACCAGGAGGTGTTTGTGAGAGTGGGGCAACAAGGAGGCAGTACTGGAACTGGAGGGGTGTGAACACCACAGGCGAAGCCAGAAGGCCAGCCTAGCACCTCCAGGGAACTACAGGTACACAGACCTCGCCCATCACTGTCAGGAAGTTTGAGACAGTGCCATCTGCAGATGCAGGAGTGCAGACCAGTAGTGACAGTGAGGATGATAAGGGGCACACAAAAGTCATCATCCCCAGGAGGACTCAGAGAGTCAGAAGGCCACCTGATCATTTTGTCGTGCAAAATGCCTGAGTGTGCAATGTTGTGGCTGATGATCCAGAGAGCTACCAGGAGCTTCTCATCTACCCCAGGGAGGAACAGGAGAAATGGTTTGATGCAATGGAGAGTGAATTCTCATCCTTGGTGAATAGGGAGGTGTTTGAAGTGGTAGAAAGGCCAGGAGACCAGTAGGTCGTAGGTTGCAAGTGGGTGTTCAAGAGGAAGGAGATGCCAGATGGGACCCACAAGGCCAAGTTGGTAGCTAGGGGATTCTCTCAACGGCATTTTGAGAGTTATGATAAAACATTCTCCCCAACTGCAAAGCCAGAAAGTCCCAGGTTGGTGTTGGCACTGGCAGCAAGAAAGGGCCAAGTGGTGAGGCACTTTGACTTTGAAACAGCTTACTTGAACACAAGGCTGGGTGAGGAGGAGTACATGGAGCAGGCACCTGGTTTTGATGATGCCAAGGAAGGCAAGGTGTACAGGCTCAGGAAAGCTCTTTATTACCTCTCCAGCCCCAAAGGTACCAAAAAAAGCAAGCACTAAAGGATTAAAAAATAAAATAATATAAAAGCAATTGGGAGCGGCAGGGGACCCTTGATAAACCCATAATGAGAGGTCTGGGCTATCATAGGTTCTTAGGGTCAAGATTAGGTGTCATGGATCCCATGGATTTTGACACCAGCCCAGGCCTACAGTATAAATTTAACACAAAACATCACAAAGCTATATTCTATGATGAACCATGTATCTTTTCTGTTTATGGAAACTAGAAGAAAAAGAGAACCAACTCAACCTTGTTTCCAACATGGGAAGATAGCCACCTCTGCAAGTCTAACCAATTTTTTTCAACAAATTCTCAAAAATGTTATCGCAGAAGGTGATAACGTGCATGTGATACTATATACGACTATCCAAAGAACAATTGAGCAGAGGAGATGATAAAACAATATTATAAGAGTGTGGTGTGGTGGTTTGAGTGTTGGACTATAACTCTGGAGACTAGGGTTTAATTCTCAGCTCAGCCACGAAAAACACTGGGTGACCTTGGGCAAATCACATACTCTCAGCCTCAGGGTAATGAAATAGCAAACCTCCTATGAACAAATCTTGTAAAAAAAATCTGTGATAGTTTGCCTTAGGGTCAGCATGAGTCAGAAACAACTTGAAGGCTCACAACATTTTAAGTGATGAGGAGGAATGCTCCTGAGATCTAGTACAGTATCATTTCCCAATTTTTACAAGTCCTTGCCCTTTCATGGACACTGTTTCTTTTTCAGATTTCTGTAATTTCATTTCTCAGAAGTCCCTGAGTGAGAGGCAGTAAGAAAATCTGAAATATAACACTCTGGCACTTGGCTGCTGGCCACGTGTGTATTCGAAAAGAGCCTCTTTCTTTCCTAGAAGCAAAACATGAGTCACAGCCTTTATTAGCACAGCACTAAGCATTATTGCAGCTAAATTCCCATTAAGGCTTCTTTGGAAATGTCAGATACACCAGTGTCAATTAATTTGGTAACTCTCCCTTTTTAATGCAACTGTTATATCCCAGTATATACCTGTGTCTTCCTTATATGATGGGTTTAGATGCTTTCCATTTCTTTCCAGTCCCAGCCTTTTCCTTCTTTATCTTCAGGATTCATTCTATAGGACTCTGCTCCTGCTTTCATTTCTTTGTCACTTCCCTGTAGCACCACTGTAGCCTATTTCTCAACTTTTATCTCATATTTTGATACTTGGCCTGTCATTTTCCTTTGACAGTATCTTCACCTTACTTTTCAGTTTAAAATATCTTATTTAAATCTCACTAACAACAACAACAACAACAACAACAACAACAACAACAACAAATTATTTATTTATTTATAACCTGCCTAATCACTAGGAATCTGGGCAGGTTACAACAGTAAAAATATATTACAATAAAATAGTAGGTAACAAAAGTTACCTACCATCTTCTTTCATCAA
>NC_056525.1:44656379-44662276 GCF_019175285.1 Sceloporus undulatus | reverse complement strand
AATAAAATAGTAGGTAACAAAAGTTACCTACCATCTTCTTTCATCAATCTATTTCCCATCCTGTCTTTGCTTTTGGACTATCTGTTCCATGGACTGCCCTAGGCTAGTCTTGTATTGTGTATATTGCTGTGGATTTTCATGCATTCGCATTAATGGTTAATTGTCTTCACTTTCTTGTTCAAATTCACATCTATTTGTACCTATTCAACCTCCCTATGCCAAAAATGGGAAGCCATCTGAATTCATGTGAACCAGACGGGCAGCCACGCGTGCAATAAGGCTTATTTCTGCAGATTTCCATGGATATTCCAGTAAAAACTGCAAAGCCTTTTTCTGAGTTTAAGGAGGTTACCCATCCTCCACAAAAAGCCCAAACTCCTACAAATTGCGTGTAGCTGGATTGCACTCTATTCGACTGGAATGGGGAATATTTTAATTGTGTAGACTAGCCCCTAGGCACAGTCTTGACTTCACCCAAATAATTCTGTTATTAACTTATCTCTTATGGAATTTCACCTGTCTGACCATCTTTTTGCCTCCGTTACACAAACTCTCCTCCCACCTTTGTTCCTTTTTAGGACCTGCATTCCATCCATGCAGCCAATGCCCCCCTTTCTTCTATCATTTTTGCTCACTTCCTTGAACTTTACGATTTCCATCTAAAAGTTATTAATTTCTCATACTCTCTAAAAAATTTATTCTCTAATCTACAGCACAGTTCTTCCTCCCATTTAATCTCTTCATTTGCACTGTAGTCTTCACAAATGTCTTCCAGAGAACAAAAAAGCTAGCTAAACTAATTTTGTCTATTACAAATTCTTCCTCCTTTGTAGTTTTCCCTGCCATGCCATCATGATTCACCCCTCTAATGATCTCTGGAGTTTTTTCTTTTCTTCTGATACCTTAATAAGGTTTTCTCTTATCTCCTCCCAAATTGCTCTTCCACTCCACCTATAATTTGCCTCCCAAAATAAAGACTCTTGAAACTATTTGCTTTAGTTCCTCTATCCTCCCCCCTCCAAAAATATTTCTTCTTTCCTCTTATTTAGCATTAATGTCCTTCTGAATCTTGTCCAATTCTTCAACATGTCGTTTTGATCAAATCCACTCCTGGTTCCCATCCACCCTTTCATGATTCCTCTTCTCCATCACATACTGTATATACTCATGTATAAGTCTAGAAATTTTAGACAAAAAATTGACCCCAAAAACCCGAGTCGACTTATCCAAGGGTTGATGTAGGTACTTTAACTCTTATTAAACAAGGAACCAAGAGCATAATCTGTCCTGGAAACACTGACCCCCTCTATTCTCTCATCCATCCAGCCTTTAGTATGAACACAAACAGTTGTGCTTGTTGGAATTTTGTAAGTTGACATTGTTTTCCTTGCTTCATCCTTTAGATCCTTTGTCACATCCCCCCAAGTTTTACCCTCAACTTATACATCAGCTCGACTTATAGTTGAGTATATATGGTAATTGCTTTCTCTGGCTTCTTCCCCACTGTAAATTTGCTGGGATTTTTCCCTGAAGAAACATACCTTAACCCCTCTTGCTCTCTTATTATAATCTTATTTTCTTGTTGCTTTTTTGCCTCAAAAATTCAGAACCTACTTCTGAACCTATGTCAGAACCCACTTCAGAACTTACTCATTTTTTCTCTCCTTTAATTTC
This sequence comes from Sceloporus undulatus, assembly GCF_019175285.1. Taxonomy (NCBI): domain Eukaryota; kingdom Metazoa; phylum Chordata; class Lepidosauria; order Squamata; family Phrynosomatidae; genus Sceloporus; species Sceloporus undulatus. The sequence continues at coordinate 44,660,602 of NC_056525.1, read as the reverse complement.
TCCCTGAACCTCCCTACAATCTGAGCTGTTTATTTCCTCTGAAGCTGTTCTCATCAATCATTAACAAATTACCTACAAATATCTCTTTTCTGTTCTTGTCATATCTTTCTACTGACTCTGAAATGGTTGTTCACTTCATTCTTATTTCTATGACCTGATTTTGTCCTCATTTTTAGATTAACTGCACAATCATTCACATAGCATTTTTACATGGAGAACTGTACTTTTTCTTTGCCCACTGGGGTCAAGAAGGATTTACTCTTGTCCCTCTAGTTCTCTGGTGGCTTGTTACCTCAACAATTGCTGCAGCATTCAATACCATATAAATGCTGACAGCAGCTGTCTCTCTCACTAGAACTTCCTTCTGAAGCACCATACTACCAGAACAAATCCAATCTCATCTTATTTTGGAAAGTAAGTAGGGTAAGGCCACCTTAATACTTGCATGAAAGACCCCAGAGAATAACAAATTTCTCTGTGTAGTGCTAAAAAAGAACACTACTTCAGGCCTTGGAAAGCTGCTGCCAGTCAATAATGGTTTAGAGATGGACCAAAGATTTGATTAAGTATAAAACTGCTTCCTATATTCTTTTTCATGCAGTTGCCTCTGTTTCAACTGCCTGATATTTCTATCCAGAGAATTCATTGCCATAGTATACAACCATTAATACATCCAAGGCAAAACTTCTCATCTTTTTTCTAAAGCTTTCTTCTCCTCACATATTCTTTAGACCAAGTCAATCTTGATCCATCTTGATCAGACACAAAGTTTTGGTCTTATTTTCCCTTGCCTCTTACACTAAATCTGTTGCTATCATGACGTTGCTTTTGATATACTATGACAAAATTCAGCTGTTCCCCAATTCATGCAACAAAAATTTATTTACACTCAGATTATCTCCCACATTGCATAACTGAACTTTTTCTTGGCTACTACTGGCATACCATGTTTAGCACTATTAAATGGTCTTCTTCCACCAAACCTTAATTCCTTACACTGGGTCTCTGTTCACTCATGAGTTCAGGAATAATTCCTCTTTAGCATCCAGGATATTGCCTTGCTAATCCCACCCCCACCCCATCTCCCAATAATGCAATATATTCCTGCCTTTGGCCATTATTTTCAACTGCTCACAAGGCTCCAGTTTCCTAAAACAATTCTGTTCTTTCTTCTTTACTGCTCCTCATACATAAAGCTCACTTGCAGAATTCACCTGTGACACTATCTTTCTTCACATCCTTTCTCAGTAACCTGAATGCTCATTCCCTACTACTGTAATGAGGTCTAACACATTTGAACTGAAAGGGATTTTTTTTTCTGTTTAACTTCCATTTTTCTCCCTCTCTTTGTCTTGACTTTGGGAGATTGATGTACAGCACATCCGCACCATACACGGGCTTGCTGTATGTGGAGTTGAGCTTATGCATACAGCAAGCCTGGAAGGACGAAATGGGGTGTGTGCTGCAAGCACGCGCAGAGCACCGCATGGAGCGTGCCGCCATAGAAACCAATGGGATTTGAGCGTACATATTTTCCCCATACATGAGGAGCACAGAACAGATCCCCCACATATAGGAAGGTCCCACTGTATTTCTTTTGCTCCTCTCTATGGTGCCAATAAGAGTACTTTATTAATTAAACTGTATAATATCAATATTATAATAAAAGTTCTATATTACAGCATGTCAAAAATCTTGAGTAACCGAGTAGCTGAAAGCAACCAAAACTGTGCAACCATTATATATAAAGACCATATCGTGTGTCTGCATGTGCCTTCAAGTAGCCTGCCAACCAATTGCACCCCATGAATTTCATAGGGTTTTCTTAGGCAAGGAATACTCAGAAATGGTTTTGCCTGTTCCTTCCTCTGAAATATAGCCTACAACACCTGGTGTTCATTGATGGTCTCCCATCCAAGTACTAAGCAAAGGTCAACCTACTTAGTTTACAATAACAGGCAAGGTCTGGTATCTTTTGAGTTAGATCATATCAAAGACCATTTGATTGATTGATTGAAATTTTATTTATATACCGCCGTTCCTATGATCACGGCGGTTTACAAAACAAAATGAAAATACAATACAGTACAGATTACAAATTCTCCTCCTGGAGAAACGCCGCTCCAGCGGCAAGGAAGAGTCTCTCTGGGCTGCTCCTGCCCAGGTGGAAAGCGGGCGGGCAGTTAGGGAGGGAGGAGCCTCTTTCTTCAGGCTAGCCCGATGGTACTGGGCCAGCCTTCTCTCTCCCTCAGAGGCCGAAAGATGACAGTTAGGGATCTTGGAGTTAGATCATATCAAAGACCATATTTCAGAGCTGTTATCTTACATGGTGTACCAGACGGGGGAAGCTGGGGACTGTCCATGTAAGCTTCTATCAGCCCTAGACAACACAGTTAGGCATGACAGGAATTATAGTTCAACATCATCTTGGGGCAACAATTTTCCTTAATTTATGATATATAATTAATCGATCTCAAAGATTCAATTATGTGGATTTTTTGTAGTTCTCACCTGGGTTGTTTTTCAACAACATATAAAAGGATGGTTTCGAATCCACTTGCACGTTAAGTGAGATCAAAATCACCTGTGTACCAATCTAATCAATAATATTAGCTCATTCAATTGTATGGTAGTTAGAGATATGGCTGCAACTGGAAAACGTGAGGGGACAGATTGATCTAACTCGCCCTTTCATTTATAAATGATCTGGGTTCCTACGGGGTCAGGGCTAGTGGCTCTATCACAACACGAAGGATGTTGTTGTTCTGAAAAAAAAATTATCTGTATGAAGATATGTAGATCAAAGGTTGGGAAAGTGTAGTGGCCCCCAGAGCTCCACAACAATCAAATAAATTGCCCCCAAAGGACCTCTAGGTATGTAAAAAGAGCATTTCTGCCATGTTTGGAAGCCTTTTTCTGGACCCCTGACAGTCTAAACAAATGTTTGCTAAATTATTTATTTTTTTGCCTCAAAATGAAATGACACCTCTAGGTGTCCCCAAAATCCCCTAAACATGAAGAGAATGCTGCATGTCCTTCAGAGAGCATTTGGGAGCCCAAAGTTGATATATCTTTTTACAGGAGGTGTGGGTGGGTGCAGCCCTCCTAGCTCTTCTGGGGCCTAATGTTGCTCCCTAGCCTTCCATAGTTTGCCCACAACTGTGTTGATTATGGAAATATATTCTTCATGTTCATCTCTCCCTCCCAACCACACATTTCCTCATCAGACCAGTACAGAAACAATTACGTTTACACTGTACATGGCCTTACTAATTCTTTTAAACATAGCTTTAACCACTCCAATGGCAACTAGAAGAGCCTATCTATTAATATTCAGTGGGCTCTTGATATCCACGGGTTGATTCCAGTACCCCCTTTATGGATCCAAAAATCCAGAATGCTTAAGTCCAATTATGTACAAATATATAAAATGGCAAAATCAAGGTTTGCATTTTGGATTACTTTTGGGGGAGGGATATTTTCAAGCCATGGATAACTGAAATCATGGATGCAGAATCCGGACTACGGAGGGCCAACTGTACATGATTCAGTTTCCACTCTCTCTGTCTGAAAGCTAGCTTCAAAGCCCTGGCCCACAGCAGTGGGAGTGCAAAAAACTGAAGAAAATAAATACTCTCTCGTACAAGTAAATCAAGTTGATATTTGCTTGCATCTTAACGGGGCCTTACACTTTCTGGTAGAACTTTTATATATTCGGCTCATTTACTGATGCCGTTGCTTTTTAGTGTTTTACCTGATAGCAGAAAAATTAGTAAACAGTTAAGCATTTCAAGAACTTTCATGTTCCCAGGAGGAGTTAGCCTTCAATTACTTTCCATTTTGAAAAATTACTGGCTTTTTTCACTTTGTTTATTATTTCAACTAAGAAAGAAATCAACATGACAGCTAGGCAGTTTAGATGCAATGTCAGAGAAGCAATTGGTATTCATAGCCAGATTCAGACATTGGGCAGGCAATTATGAAATTGCACCAAAGCAAGTTCTGACTGAACAGTATCCTTCGGGTTAGAATTTAAAGAAGTCCCATTTGGGGTGTCGTAAACTAACTCTAATTAATCATCTTAAAGTTAAAAGCTTTCCCTACGGGCTTACCTGCTGGACCTCCTCAATATACAGCTATTTTTTGGCCACCAAAGACAGGAAACAGAAAACGGGCTGAAGCAATATAAAATCTCTCTCTCTCTCTCATCTAGCTCTCTCAGC
>NC_056525.1:44558229-44655332 GCF_019175285.1 Sceloporus undulatus | reverse complement strand
GACTAAATCTGCACATCTAATTTCTTTGTCAAGAAATCTAGAAATGTTTGAAAAAATAAACTAATATTCTTCAAGTGACCATCTGTAGAGACACACATACAGAATTAGGATCTGTTCACTGTCTCAAGACAGAGTCAGTGTGGCTTAGTGGTTTGAGTGTTGAACTTGGACTCTGGGAGACCAAGGTTTGAATCCCTGCTTGACCATGGAAACCCACAGGGTGACCTTGGGCAAGTCAGTCTCTCAGCCTCAGAGGATGGCAAAGGCAAAACCCCTCTCAACAAATTCTGCCAAGAAAACACTGTGATAGGTTCACCTTAGGGTCTCCATAAATCAGAAATGACTTGAAGGCACACAACAACACACTCTCTAGAACCTTGCAGAGCTTTAGCCTTGGAAATTAGTAATCTGCCATTCCACAGGAAGACTTTTTATTGTGAACTTACCTTGAGGGAACTGAATATTGTTTATTTACAGTGGCTTCAAAATTGTACTCCTAAGAGCAAGATATACCTGAAAGCAGGAAATAATGGTCGGTTATGGAGTCAGATGTAAGTTACTGGTAAGCAACCTGAGTTTTTTGTTTGTTGGTTGGTCTGAGGAGTTCAATATACTTATTTTATTTTATTTGAAGTATAAAACTATCTCTCCTTTCTCACATATGGGACCCAAATGAATTAAAACATATTAAAACAAGCTATGTGAATTAAAAATTAGTATTAAAAAGTTAAAACATAAATCTACCATATTAAAACACCAACACTTTCAAACAATATAAATTCATTTCAACCCATAACAAGGACAAGAACTGTTAGAGAAAAAGGATCTTTGGGATGGGTGATGTCTCGTGCTGCCGGTGGTTTGAACTGGTACCAACTGGAACAGATGCAGTCTTCTCTGGAACTCAGGAACAAAGTAACTTCAACACAGATTTTCACTCAAATGAGGGTTTATTGACTTTGTTGCTATTTACACTTTACAGCAGGCTACTATACATCTATACTCTTTCAGAGTCCATGCTAGAAGCTTGAATGTGACATCAGGCTTTGTTCTCTCAAAAGATCAACCTTCCCACCAAGTGGACACACCTCTTTCCCATGAAGTCACCATGTAACACAAGAGCATAACAATAATACATTTGTTTATATTATGTCTCAGCACATGTCCTTGAAGACTTGTTCTTCCAGGTCTAGTCTTTCTGGCCTTCAACAGGAACCATTTTAAACCTTAGTTAACCATTGCCACATCTGAACATTTTCAATACAATTTAGAAATATATATTAACAAGAAATGCAGTACATGGACCCCATTAAAGATGTTTCCTCATAGCCATGTAGTCACCAAATGCTTGTAGGTAAAGGACAGCAGGGAAGGAGCCAGCCTAGTCCCCAATAACCACAAGTTCCATAGCCTGGAAGGGGCCACTGAGAAATCATTCTCCCACGTCCTCTCCAATGTGTCTGTGAAGGTGGTAGAATCAAGAAGAAACCGTCTCTTAATTTGGGCAGACTCCTGTGGAAAGATGCAGTCTTTCAGATTGTCTGGACCTAAGCCATAGGGGCTTTACAAGTCGCGATCAGCACTTTGAATTGCATCCAGAAATGAAACAGGAGGCAGTGAACTTGTTTCAACAAGGGGGTTATATGTTCTTTGCAACCAACCACAGGTAGGAATGGTACCAAAGATATCATTGAGGAAAACAGCATATGGAGAACTACCAAAGGCCACTGAATTAGCAAACAGACAAAGGCATGTTGATTTACAGAATTTAAAAAACAAAACAAAACATGGTTCTCTCATTGGCATCTCTTGGCTAAAGAATTAAAGGTTATTGCCTTACCTTGTCAAATTGGATCTAGCTATATTTACAACCATGAGAGTTCAGGTAACCAAAATTATAAACAACAAGTAAGCAGATCAACATTAGTACTTAGAATCTCTTAAGCTTTGGAATTTCAGAAAATTTGAAATAAACATGCAGCTGTATTTCTTTTATATTTTATAAAGTAAACAATTAACAAATGTAGTTACATACTACTCACCAAAATATCATCACATATAATAATCATCTCAATGACACACTGTCTCCTTATAAGGAACAACTGTCATAAGGCATATGGTATTTGTACCATCTGAACCTGGTATTTGTACTTGGTCCTTAGTTAAGATGGTATGGGGAGGGTATCTTTAGCAGGCTTCCCCCCCCCCTCCTCTAGCTATTTGCATAAAGGAGTCTTTGTTGTTATGCAATGGACTTTAAATTTCCTGGATTTTGCCCAATTGCTGCATGGCCAGAGGAAGAGGGGCCAGTCTGCTGAAGACACCCTCCCCGTACCATCTTAACTAAGGAGAGAAACAACAAAATGCAGGCATCTTACTAACATCTAATTTTTCTTCTCTTTGGCATGTAACATCTTGCCTGATGAAGAAACCAGTGGAGCTCTGAAAGTTTGCAATATGTATATTATGCACTTTGGTTGGCCAATAAAGGTATTACTGTTTGGTGGATTTTTGTTTGAATATAATGCGCTAGTTCAACATAGGCATAGTTAGAGTAAACCTGTTAGACTAGCACTTTATTGTAAATAAAATATTCTCACACTTCCTGGGGGTTGTATTCAATACATGATTTATTTCAGCATGGTTTCCTATGAGCAAATCACCCCCTCCCTGCTACTTTTTCTCTGCTTTCATAGACACTGCACACAGATTGCTTATATTTCTCTACTCCAATTTATGTAGTGAGCCCCAAAACAGCTTAATTTGGAAAGTCAAAACTGACAGGATTTCCTGCCACCCAAACATTATGTGTACCATATTTAAAAGCTACTTATTTCTGAGCCATCCCTATAAGATCTCATATTTCAGCTCTGTCAAGAATCAATTTCACTTTTCTTTTCAATTTTTTTTCTGTTTGTTCTAAAAGAACAGCTGTAAGGCTGACTACCTCCTTTCTCATTATATATAGGTTTAGTTGGCTTGAAGCCCAGAATTTAGCAACTTGCTCTTTTTTCTTTATCATTTACACAGACAAACTTTACTTTTAACATCTTTTCCCATGCAATGGGAGGTGGAAAATCCTTAATATTGACAGAAATCCTATTACAATATGGGCAAAATGGACCACCACAGCCTTACTTTTTTTTATATATTGCTATGGAAATATAATCTAAATTTGTAGTCCCCTAAACTGTAGAAACTCTTTCCTCCCAAATTATTAAACTGGGATTACAAGATGCAATTTGCATCTGTTTTGTGGCTACCATCCATTAGGTGCTGAGGTTTTTTCAGTTCTCCTCTAGTCTCACTTCCTGTGTTTAGTGGCAGAGAACAATAGTCATCCAAGTCATTGATTAAGTTGTTGAATAGCACTGGACCCAGGACAAATCACTTCTTTCCAGAATGAACAGGAGCCATTGCTCTGCACCATCTGGGTTATGCCATTCAACCAATTACAAATCCACCTAACAGTTGAATTGTCTAGCCCACTTTTTACTACCTTGTTTGAAAGAATATTGTGGGGAATATCGTGTCAAAGGCCTTGCTGAAATCAAGATATGCTACATCCACAGCATTCTCTTCATCTACAAAACTGGTACTTTTATCAAAAAGGAGGTAAGATTAGGCTGGCATGACTTGTTTGTGAGAAACTCACGTTGACATTTTACAGTTATGGCATTCCTTTCTAAATGCTTACAGACTCTGTGTAATGAGCTGCTCTAAAATCTTTCCTGGTATTGATGTCAGGCTTGTTTGGGTCCTCTCTTTTTCGCTTTCTAAAGATGGGAGACATTTGCCCTCCTCCAGTCAACTGGGACATCTCCTGTTCTCTAGGAATTCTCAAGGATCATTGACAATGTTTCTGAGATTACTTCTGCCAGTTCTTTTAATATCCTTGGATGTAGTTCATTTGGCCCTGGAGATTTGGTTTAGATTAGATTAACCAAGTATTCCTGTACTACCTCTTTACTTATTCTGTGCTGCATTTCCTCTACGGAAGCATCCGTTCCATTTTCCTCAGGTTGAGCACCCTTTTTCTTATGTAAGAAGACTGAGGTAAATAAGGTGTAGAGTAGTTAGTTCTGCCTTTTCTCTATCTCCTGTTAGCATTTTGCTGTCTTCTACACAGTGGCCCTACTATTTCCTACTTCTTCCTTTTGCTACGGACATAACCAGAAAAGCCCTTTTAATTGTTCTTAAACTCTCTAGCAAGCCTGAGCTAAATTCTACTCTTTGACTGTTAACAAAGTGAAAATATACAGTGGTCCCTTGCCTTACACTGGGATCCATCTGGACCCTGCCACGTAAGGCAAGTTCCGCCTATGCTTGAGTCCCATCAAAGATAATGGGGCTTGTGTACACGGCGACGCAAGCACCACAGTCACACACGCCATTCATTAAATGGCACGGGTCTTCCAGCATAAGCTGGAAGCTGAGTAAAAGGTGCCCGCATATGACACAGGCGCACTGTAAAAGTCTTGAGCAAAACAATTATACTCGCTAAATAAATGGGCACATACATCCCTAAAGATATCTTATGGGTGAACTCTAAAAAAAGTGCAACAAATAATTTCTCTACTTTCAATTGGTCACAGAGTCATAGAGTTAGGAGAGACCCATGCAGGGATGGCCATTCAGCTCTGTTTTTAAAGACCTCCAAAGAACAAAAGTCCACCACCCCCTGAGACAGTCTACTCCACTGGGAAACAGCTTTGATACTAAGCAAGTTCTTCCTAGTATTTAGAGGAATCTCTTGCAATTTGAATCTACTGGTTGATATTTTAGTCTCTGGAGCAACAGGAAATAAGCCTGCTCCATTGTTTACATGACAGCCTTCAAATATTTAAAGATTACTATCATGTCACCATTCTGTCTTCTCTTCCCCAGGCTAAACATCCTCTGCTAACTAAGCCACTTCTCATAGGACTTAATTTCCAAACTTTGGATCATCTTGGTCAGTTTCCTTTGGATACATTTCAACTTGCTGATATTCTCCTTGAACTGTGGTGGCCAAAACTGAATACTGAATTCAAAGTGAGATCTGATCAAATCACATTGGAGTTGCACCATTGCTTCCCTCAATGCTAGACATTATACTCCTGCTGATGCAGCCTAAAATTGCAATGGTTTTTTTTTGGACACATCACACTGTTGACTCATGTTTAGTTTTTGATATACTGAGGCCCATAGATTATTTTCACTTGTACTGCTTTCAAAGCAGTTGTCACCTAACCTATATTTATACATTTGTACCATGCTATATGAGGAGCAGCTTAAGGAGGTTGGTATGTTTAGCCTGGAGAAAAGACAGTGAATAGGTGACATGATAGCCATTGGAAATATCTGATGTCTTATTGAGAATGGAACAATACACCAGGAGGGTTTCACAACACAATAGTCAAAACAAAAAGGGGAGAGAATAACAAAGTACCCAAACACTATGTATCACTAAGTACAATGTACTGCAAACAATAAGAATACTATAAAGACTTCCTGTATCAAATTATATTTGCATTATATTTGTACCAGCTCCTTGTGATGAACATTAGACATATCAACTAATGATATACATGTATATAAATAAAATTACTCATGCTAAGTCCAGTAATTCATGCAAGTCCAGTATATATTCCAGCTCTTCAAGCTCTGCTCTGGAGTTGTACAGCCGTTTCATAGAATCATAGAATCGTAGAGTTCAATGTCAGTGTCATCTTTAGCTGATACAATAAACCATCTCAGCTCCAGAATTCAAAGTTTTAAAGTACAGTTTCCAACTTGCTTTTCCATTTTTCTCTCTCTTGAGACATGCCTTTTTACAAGAAACTGATTTTGCTAAATGTAAAATGTACTGTAAATGAAAATGTAATACAGAATCCTTGCTGCTACTGCTGCGCCTTCAAATAGTTTCTGACTAATGGCGATGCTAAGGTGAACCTATCATGGGTTTTTGGGGTTTTTTGACAAGCTTCTTCACAGTGTGATGTGGCAGCTAACAAGGCCAATGCAATTTTAGGCTGCATCAATAAAAGTATAGTGTCTAGATCAAGAGAAGTAATAGTGCCACTCTATTCTGCTCTGGTCAGGCCCCACCTGAAATATTGTGTCCAGTTCTGGGCACCACAATTTTAAAAGGTTGTTGAGAAATTGGAGCTTGTCCAAAGGAGGGTGACTAAAATGGTGAAGGGTCTGGAAACCATGCCCTATGAGGAATGACTTAGGGAGCTGGAAATGTTTAGCCTGGAGAAGAGAAGGTTAAGTAGTGATATGATAGTCCTGTTTAAATACCTGAAGGGATGTCATACTGAGGAGGGAACTAGCTTGTTTTCTGCTGCTCCAGAGACTAGAACGCGGAGCAATGGATGCAAGCGTCAGGAAAAGAGATTCCACCTCAACATTAGGAAGAACTTCCTGACAGTAAGGGCTGCTTGATAGTGGAACAAACTCCCTCGGAATGTAGTGGAGTCTCCTTCCTTGGAGGTCTTCAAGCAGAGGCTGGATGGCCATCTGTCGGGGATGCTTTGATTTAGATTTCCTGCTTGACAGGGGGCTGGACTGGATGGCCCTTGTGGTCTCTTCCAACTCTATGATTCTATGTCATTGCCATCTTCTGAGGCTGAGACAATGTGACGTGTCCAGTGTTACCCAGTGGGTTTATATTGCTGAGCCGGGATTGAGATCCTGGTCTCTAGAGTCATAGTCCAATGCTCAAATCACTACACCACGCTAGCTCTCTTAGTAATGTTTTTATACTGATGTTTTAATAATAAATTATAATTCCTATATATCACTTAAGACAGGGGTCGGCAACCTCCGGCCCGCGGGCTGGATCCAGCCCCTGGAGGCCTTTGTTGTGGCCCCCGGGGGCGGTTGCCGCCGCCGCCGCCGGGTGAAAAAATAACGGCGCCCAGAGTGGCAAAAAGCTGCGCTGGGCACCGCCATTTTTCATCCAAAATGGCGCCGAACTCTCGCACGAGAGGGGTCCTCCAAGAGGCTTTTTTTGCCGGCCTCTGACTGGGCCTGGGGCCCCGTCAGGGGCCTGCAAAGATGGGGAGGCCTGGCCCCCGGAGGGTGAAAGCTCCACCCCCGGCACGTGGCCCTGCCCCAGAGGGTGGAAGCTCCACCCCCGGCATGCGGCCCCGCCCCCAGAGGGTGGAAGCTCCATCCTCAGCATGCGGCCCCGCCCCCAGAGGGTGGAAGCTCCACCCCCGGCTTCGGCCCCCCAGTTGCCTGAGGGACAGCAACCCGGCCCCCGGCCCAAAAAGGTCGCCTACCCCTGACTTAAGATAATGGTAATGGTTGTGATATAAACAACTAGCAAAATTTAAAATATATCTTTAAATTACAATAGTATGCACACAGGCTAAATGTATATACATGTATATAGTCCCATGTGATTGAAGTGAAAAATTGGTAAAATGTGATGTTTTAAAATAAAAAATTAAAATATTTTTAGATATTTAAAAATTAAATTGTAAATATTTTAAAATTTAAAATTTTATTTTTAAAAACTGGGGGCTTTCCTTTCTTCTCCCACTGAGCCTCATCCCACTGACATCATCTGTTCACCAATTTAAACCCATGCAAGCAAACACCACAGCCTGTTTCTGCCAAAAGGCAGATGTTTGGGGAGCAGTGGTGTCTCACACACACACCCTAAGGCGTCACCTGGTGCAGTCCATGATGCCCTTACCGACAGAATTCCACCTACGATTCCAGTCATTAGGAAGAACTTTCTGTCAGTAAGAGCTATTTGACAGTGGAATATGTTGCCTTCAAGTGTGCTTGAGTCTCCTTTTTGAGAGGGTTTTAAATGCCATCTGTTGGGAGTGTTTTGATCATATCTTCCTACATGGCAGGGGTTGGACTCAATAACCGCTGTAGTCTCTTCCAACTCTATAATTCTATTATTTCATTTCTCCTGTCTGGATGTAGTACCTTATACTTATCCCTGTAGAAATTTGTATTGTTAGTTTTGGCCCAGCTTTTCCAATTTGTCAATGTAATTTTAAATTTTGATTGTGTTCTCTGGAGTATCCACTACCCCCACCTACTCTCTGGTGTCATCTACAAATTTGATATGCATGCCTTTTATTCTATCACCCAAGTCTTTTATAAAGTTGTTGAAGAACAACAAGCCAGGACATAACCCTGAAGCATTCCACTAGTGACATCTCTCCAAGATGAACAGGAACCCTTGGTAATCATTCTCTAAGTTCAAGGAAGCCAAGGCCCTGAACTTGCAAGACCTGAGCAGGGCTGCTGATTGCCAAGATTCTTGGAAGTTTCTTATTTATAGGGCTGCCACAAGGAGAAGCTAACTTAACAGCTAAGAACAAACAGCTGAACATGCCCAAAGAAATTCTTTAAATTTGAGGTTAGAGATTGTTCTTAGTAATAGCATCTCTTCTATAGATGTCCTCTGGCTTTTCTTCTGACTTCAGGTACATAAAGTCATTGGCTGTTGTCTCCCAAACACCATTCACAACCTCCTGAATAAACATCTCAAGTGCATAAAAAATGTGTGAACCTTCCTTCTTTAATTCACAAAGCATTGGTAGGAAGTATTCTGCTTAGCTAGAGCCTCTAGTAAAAGGGATGTTCTAGCAAAACAGTGCTGCCGATTAATTTACTATCCTGCTTTTCTGCCAATATGTGATCCAAGGAATCTAGAACATAGATTAAAACAAAATACAGCTATAAACAATTTAAGTACAATTTTTAAATATAACAGCTGGAAATATTGGATCAACTCCAATCAGCGGAGCATAAATATTTAATATTCACAAAGCTCTAATTACACACCAGGTAGCATTTGTGTTTCTAGCCAGTTTCTGCTGGTGCCATTTAACTATTAGATTTCTAGAAATCAGCAAAATCAAATGCCACCAATTCCCAATACATTTTCTTAACATCATGTACAGTACGACTATTTAATGAGTAACACAGATTCAGCTTATAAAGACACTTTCAATAACACACTGTCTGAAAGATTGCTAGGTTAGGTGACCAATAAATGGAATAACAACAGCTACTCTTTATTGTACAAACTATTTGAGGCAACAGCATGCATGTAAGATAGCAACTGTGTATCACTTTGTTAAATGCAAGTGAACTGAAGAAAGGACAACACTGGCTTGAAGGTTATTTCCCTGTTACCTAATTAATAATAATAATTTGTTTTATTTATATACCGCTATTCCAAAGATCATAGCGGTGAACAGCAAGTAAGCTAATTAGCAAGTAAGCTAATTTGCCCCCAACAGTCTGGGTACTCGTTTTAGCGACCTCGGAAGGATGCAAGCCTGAGTCGAGCTTGGGCCCTTTTGCTGGTCTTGAACTCGCAACCTTGTGGTTTTGAGTGAATGGCTGCAGCACAGCATTTAACTACTGTGCCACCAGGATAAGGCATAGGTTTTTAAATATTCAAGAAAAAAATGTTACAGTTTGAAATATGTGGGATCAACAACCATATTCTTTGAGAAAAATATAAACTTCCTCTAGCTTCAACAGAAAATGAAAAACTGACCAATGTACTGAAGAAGCACAAGCAAATCCAGGACAAGATAGGCACATAGGATCAAGAAAGGGACACTTATATATTTATAAATCACAGTCTTCAGAACATATAGCTGAAGTGTTCTGTTAAATAGAACTAACAGGTTGCATCACATACAAATACATATGTTACAAACTTAAAGTTACAATCTTAAATTCTGTGCAACTGTTAACAGACAGTACTGGCATTCAAAAACATAATGTACTGACTCCCAGGAGGAATTTCCTGACATAAGGGCTGTTTGTCAGTGGAACACACTCCCTCGGAATGTGGTGGAATCTCCTTCCTTGGAAGTCTTTAAACAGAGGCTGGAAGGCCATCTGTCAGGGATGCTTTGAGTGAGAGTTCCTGCATGGCAGGGGGTAGGACTCGATGGCCTTTGTGGTCTCTTCCAAATCTAAGATTCTATGATTCTATGATAAGTCACTTCAAATCCTTCATATGTTTTCTTTATATTCTAGCCCTCTCCTAGAAATTCAGAATAGGGCAAAGTGGTGGTCCCTGGACTAGTGCCAGTCTCCAAACCATCAATTATCAGTCCTGGGAAAGTTTCTAGGAAACAATGATAGTTTCCTCCCAAGCACTTGCCAGGTTTTGATTAGCTTCAGAAAGTGAGCTAGCTTTAAAGGTTTGAAAGCAGAACAGTTGATCTATTTATTTAACAAAAACCCCTAGCAGTATTTTTATGTTTGGTATCTTGTGGCACACAATGAATCCAAACTCTGAAGTGATCTGGCCTCAGTAGTGTTGCACCTGATTGGACTCTTCTGTTACCCACACTAAAGGGACAGATGATATACAATAGTAGTCTGTTCATATGGAACTCTGCCCAGATCATTGCAGGAAGAATCCTGTACAATCTGCAGGTCTTCATCACCATCAAGGTGGATACAACCAGGCATATTACATCAGAGATAAAGGAAAGAAACATATGCTAAACACGCAGGGGAAATGGGCCTGCAAGATAGGTGAGAAAAGTAAGTACAGTATACTGCTACTATAGCCAATTCTTGCTGCACAAAATTCAAAAGACTTCAGTGCTCATTAAAAACATGTTTAGTGAGTAAACAGCAGGGCTGGAGAGTAGGAATAAGGAGTAAAGGAGTAAGAGCTTTTTTAAAGGAGTAGGAATAAGGAGAAACAAAATTTGTTACCGTACTTCTTATTCCTATTATTATATTGTACATGCAAACACCAAAGAACAATTTTATTATATTGCACTGGGGAAGTGACTGGGAGGCAAAGAGAGAGAGAGAAATGCCAGCCTTGCAAAGTAACCATAGCTTTTCCCCAGGGCTGGGGAGTAGGAGTAAGGAGTAAAAGAATAAGAAGTTTTTACAGGAGTAAGAGTAGGAGTAACATTAAAAATATATCTCACTCCAGAGTTAGACAATTAGTAACCCCAAAATCACCACTATTCCCCAGCCCTGGTAAAGAGCAAATATGAAACACAGCAATGCTCCAAGCCAGAAACACTGTGGAGAATCTCCACAGTATGTCATTTGCAAGCACACAACTAGAAATAAAAAATCTGAAAAGAGCTGCTGGGAAGAGGCAGCACTGGGGGCCTTGTCTATATTAGGAAAGTACATTGTGTTACTGATACAGATTTGCATTCACAGCTAAAACAGATATACTAACACAAACATTCCTGGCGCAGTGAACAATAAACAATGTTATTATTTTTATCTGTTTTCAGTAATGCATACACATGTAACAATGAAGTATATCTAACACGTAAACATCATACTAATATGTTGATGAGAAATATTCACAAAAGTAAAATAAGAAACTAAGATGCCCACTGGAAAGTTGTTAGTTTGACTAGGATTTAAATTCTCACACAGGAAGAAAAGGACAAAGAGGACATGGATCACAGTGAACATAAACAAAAGTGAGCCTAGAGATGAGAAGATGGAAGAGTGGAGAGTAAGGAACAGGCTGAATGACAAACTTGAAGAAAGTCTAACTGTAAGATAGAGACATCTGAAGCAAGAAAGTCTCAAAGAGGAAACTCAGTCAGGGATGTGCAATGTTAGGAAGCCATTGTGGAGTCTCAAAATAAAAGAAAGGCGGGTTACAGACCGCCATTAAAGTACGCACGGAGCGCGTACTAGGGTCAGGAAGGGGCGGTGCTTCCTCATCCCCCTAACCCTAGTACACGCTCCGCACGCACAAATGACGGCGGCCGTTCCACACGGCCGCCGCCATGATGGCGTCAGTTCAAGGACTATATTCTGATTGGTTCCAGATGCAGCATAATATGATATTTTACTTCATTGTAGAAATTTGCAGGTATATCAGTGAGAAATCAGTTCTGGCTTACTCACCTACCCCATGCCCCACCAGCTTCCAAAACTCCCACACTGGTGTAATTTCTCCTAAGCAACAGCACACAGCCTTTGGCTATCCTTCCCTAATCTGGGAGTCTCCAGATGTTTTATACTACAATTACTAATATCTCTAACCATTGGAATAATCGGCTAGAATGCTAGGCATTTTAATCCAAACACCTGGAAGACACTATCCTAGGGGAGACTCTACAACTTATACACAATTGTTCCCCAACTCTCATTTTCATGTGTTCTAACCATCACTTCTCTGTCTTTACTTGTATGTCTCTCAGGCTTCTACCACCACTGCAAAGCACACCAAAAGGTTCTTCATTTTAAGCCCTAATGTTTAGGTCCCAAATTAGGGGTGGGCAACTGTGTAAGGCTAGGGGGTTGCATTGGTCCCCCAGGAGACCCTGGGGGGTTCCAAATTCTCCATACACAAGGAGAACCCTCTAGGTACCATGGTACCATCTTCACCATATTTTAGGATCTTCCAGAGCCATCTTACATTTCGTTATAAACAATCCTGGGCAGAAAAACAGTCTTCCACAAGAGCAAGCGGAGATCCCAGGCAGCAATGGGCTTGAAGGGCTTATCACAAAGCTGGCCCAAGTGAAGTTCCAAGCTTCACCTTGGCATCAGGCCCAAAACATAGAATGGAGGTTCTTGTAGCCATTCAAGAATTTCTGAACAAGAGGGTTAAGGAAGCAAGAAAACTTCCTGAGCAGGTGAAATTTCACAGAAATTGCAGTGAGGTAACACTGCACAAAGACTAACCCTCAGAAAACAACCTGAGCAAAACATCAAGAACATGCCTGGTACTGGCTTCAGAAGGGAAAATGTGAAGGGGGTTCAAGAGGTCTTGAAACCTCCTCCACTTATAAGAGTACGTGTCTGGTAAAAAGTCGATGAGTGGCGGCAATCACATTCCTGACAGCAATGGGCACAGAGGCTAGTGAACAGCCCTCTATGCCGTAAGATTGAGGGTGTCAAGATCTTTACTACAGAGTATTTACAGCACAATATACAACCCAACAACTATCGAACCAACTATCCACTAGATACAGCAACCCACACAGAATATAGGCTGTATTTATATACAGTTGTCCCTCCGTTTGTGCGGACTTCATATCACTTACTCACAAGGAGCAAGCAAAAGGGATTAAAATGGGGCACACACCTGAGGCGCACGCCTGCAGCCACTCGCCCCCATTCAAGTCTATGTGGCTTGAATATGTGCAAGTTTCCATTTTTGCTTTTGCGAGGGAGTCCGGAACAGATCCCCCACGAACCTGAGGGCTGACTGTACTTTGTCCATGATATGATCACCTTACACAAATGTCTGCAATAGTCCTCTTGCATCAGTCACTTGCTTTGTCATCCTGGGCAGATCCTACATGGTGTGACTGATTACACTCCCATGTCAATCATGATGCTGCAACTTTTCACTTGTGTTGCATCATCCAGCATCTTCATCCAGCAGCCATATTCTGTACAGTGAAATTCAATTCCGTTCTTAACATACACTGACAGACTGGAGCAAAGAAGCTACCCTACAATCCTCATCTCCCAGTCTGTTGAAGAAAGAAGTCAGCTTCTTCCAGTAAAATCTACACCAATCTATATCAGCATCAACAGTGGAATATGAGAGTGTTTCAGTACCCTGAATAAGAAAGTTATTTGTCAAGAAAAAAGGCTGTCCAGTACAGTTATTACTATCAGTCCTGCCTCCCTTGTCATGCATGCTTGCATTACTAGAGCTGTTTTACGTTAATTAACAATGCCTGAGTGATCTAGCATTCTAGCCAATGCCTACCTGCTAAAAGATTTCACAGGATGTCAGTTTTCAATTTTATATTTCACATTTTGACACTAAGTGTAGTCTGAAGTTCTTCAGAATTTTAAATATTCCTTTGTTAAATATTGTGATACATGCTAAGCCAGGCTTCACCTAGCTTTAGCTCTTCGGCTACTTGCTGATTTCAACTATGCAGAAATATATCTTCTATCCCAGAAGGCCTAACTGATCATTCCACTTGCTCAAAGTACCATTCTGGTCAATATACAGCTAAAAGCAATGGCAGGGGATCTTTCAGAGACAACAACAGTAGCACTATACCTAACACCTGTTAATACTGATGCGGCAGCTAAAAAGGCCAATGCAATTTTAGGCTGCATCAATAAAAGTATAGTGTCTAGATCAAGAGAAGTAATAGTGCCACCCTATTCTGCTTTGGTCAGGACCCATCTTGAATATTCTGTCCAGTTCTGGGCACCACAATTCAAAAAGGACATTGAGAAACTGGAGCGTGTCCAAAGGAAGGCGAATAAAATGGTGAAGGGTCTGGAAACCATGTCCTATAAGGAACGACTTAGGGAGCTGGGGATGTTTAGCCTGGAGAAGAGAAGGTTAAGAGGTGATATGATAGCCCTGTTTAAGTATTTGAAGGGATGTTATACTGAGGAGGGAACAAGTTTGTTTTCTGCTGCTCCAGAGAACAGGACCCGGAACAATGGATGCAAGCTACAGGAAAAGAGATTCCACCTCAACATTAGGAGAAACCTCTTGACAGTAAGGGCTGTTCAACAGTGGAACACACTCCCTCAGAGTGTAGTGGAGTCTCCTTCCTTGGAAGTCTTTAAACAGAGGCTGGATGGCCATCTGTCAGGGATGCTTTGATTGAGAGTTCCTGCATGGCAGGGTGGTTGGGCTGGATGGCCCTTGTGGTCTCTTCTTTTTCTATGATTCTATGAAAGAAAGAAGTTGGTAGCATGAGCTTTCATGGACTTAAGTCTACTTGCTGAGATGCATTTGGTGGAGTGGTAAGCTAGGGACAGACCTATATATGTCATTAGTATGTGGGAATGTCTATTCAAATTCTTTCTCCTTTCTCTATGGAAATGAAGTAGCAAGACCAGTTTTAACTATGGTCATTTGTGAACAAAGGCAGAGGAAACTAGCCCGTAGGTGAAGAGAAAACCTGAGTGTGGGAAACAGAGACTGATGTGATGAACAGGTCAAGGGTGCTCCCATGAGAATGAGGGTTAGTTTTGAAATGTATCCAGTGTGCCAGGAAATCATTATCTTTGTTCAACCCATTGCTGATGGACTGTAGCCTACAGTCTGCATCAAGCAGCATCAAGCCGCACCTCTTGGTTTGTTTGTTTACCATGCATGCATGCCATCACATAAACACACCACCCAAGACTGAAATTACCTCTCTCTTTCCACCCAACTACCATCCCACTGCATGTCCAGTGTGACCTGCCACACAGTTGCACAAGTGATACACTGCCCGTATGGTGCAACAGTGCATCAGTGCACCCAGTCACATTTTGGCAAAGGACAATCATGGATGCCCCCCATACATGCCTCCTTTCCCCCCTTCACCCCATGGTCCCCTGTTGGACTATCTGGTTCATGTATGTTCTAATTACATCCACTGCATTATTGATGTGTTTGTTGTACTTTCACATCATAGGAAGTATGACAGGTCGATGGTACTGCTGGCCACTCAAGTGCTTGTATACTAAACCGAGAAAACGTACAGTGAGCAATGGCGCTAGCAGCTGCATCTAACTGGTACCTAGTATATGCTCCAGACCACTTCCATTTACAAACTGGGCTTTCCTACATTTCTGCATTTGTGCCTTTCTGTTTATATGCATGTGCAATGGTGTGCATTTTCCACATTGAGGCAGAATATCAAGGCTTATTTTTGTTCTGGATTTTAGCCCCAGAGCAAGGTTTCATGTCAATTTCCACCCGGTTTCACCTCATACATCATGTAGACAGGTAGGCTTCATATTGGTTTCAAGTCACTTTATTGTGCCAGTGCTGACAACACCAAGAAGCTAAAATGAATAAATGGAGACCACTATCGTTTGGACTTATCATGAGAAGATATGACTCACTAGAAAGGACAATAATACTTGGTAAGGTGGAAGGCAGTAGGGAAAAAGGAAGATCACATTATAGATAGATCAACTCATTTCAAGGAAGCCACAGCCCTGAATCTGCAAGAGCTGATCAGGGCTGTGGATGATAGGATGCAATGGGGTCACCATAAATCAAAATCAACAACAGACACAACAACAAACAGTCAAACTCTTGATACAATTAAAAAGTGCTGAATAATCAGGCTATCTCTAGAATTATTCTCCTGGAAGTAAGAATCACTAAAGCCACAATTGCATAGAAGTGTACAGTAATTAGGTTACATTCAAGTTACTACAAGTTCTCTCCCCCTCACCCTATACAGTCTGTATACTGACTGCATGACTGACACAGACTGAAAACACAGGATTATAATACCTTTATGTATGAAGGACTGATAAAACCATAATGCGACTGTACTTCAAAATCAGAACTTGGAAATTTACTTTGGAAAAGTAATCTGGTCAGTCTGTAGATCATTTGGAGGTTGTTTTTTGTGGGTTTTTCAGGCTATGTGGCCATGTTCTAGCAGAGTTTCTTTCTGACGTTTTGCCAGCATCTGTGGCTGGCATCTTCAGAGAATGCTTTGCCTGAAAAAATTGGGTGTATCTATACTGTGTGAGCCTCGGAATGCAGGAATGATTTGCATGTGTATTGTTCTGTGCTGATGGCTGGCCTCAGCCTGGGAGGCTAATACAAACGAGGATTAATGTCTGCTAATTGGTGATCAATTATCTGCTAGGAAAGCCCCTGACTCTGAATGGTTTCCCATTTGCATTTGCTGAGTCCTTATTTTGCTATTCTTCAGGACTGGTAGCCAAATTTTGTTCACTTTAAGGGTTTCTTCTTTCCGGTTAAAATTATCCAGATGTTTGTGGATCTCAATGGCTTCCCTGTGCATCCTGACATGGTAGTGGTTGGTCTGGTCCACAACTTTAGTGTTTTCAAACAGTATTTTATGCCCAGGATGGTTTGTGGCATGTTCTGCTGCTGCTGATTATTCTGGCTGGCCCAGTCTGCAATGTCTCTCGTGTTCCTTGATTCTTGTTTGCACACTGCGTTTGGTGGTCCCTATGTAGACTTTTCCGCAGCTGCATGGTATGCAGTAAACTCCTGCGGCTGTGAGAGGGTCTCTCTGGTCCTTGGCTGAGCGAAGCATTTGCTGGATTTTCTTCGTCGGTTTGTAAACCATTTGAAGGTTGTGCTTCCTCACCACTTTGCTTATTCTGTCTGTGACTCCTTTGATGTATGGTAAAAATACCTTCCCTTTGGGTGGCTGCTTGTCTTCACTTCTCTGAGAATTCCTGGGCCTGGCAGCCCTTCTGATGTCTGAGCTGGAATAACCATTGGCCTGTAGAGCCTGGTCCAAGTGCTTCAGTTCATCTTCCAAGAAGTGGGGTTCGCAGATGTGTTTTGCTCGGTCTACCAGTGTTTTCATTGTGCTTCTTTTTTGTCCTGGGTGATGGTTGGAGTTCTTGTGCAGGTATTGATCTGTATGTGTGGGTTTTCGGTATAGTGTGTGACCCAAACATAGGTTCGGTTTGCGGCTGACAAGGACATCCAGAAATGGCAGTGTTCCTTCCTTTTCTTTTTCCATAGTGAATTGGATGCTGGGGTGGATGTTGTTCAGATGGTTCAGGAATACAGCCAGGTCTTCTTCTCCATGGCTCCAGATGGTGAAAGTGTCATCAACGTATTGGAACCAAGTTGTGGGCTTTTTCGGTGTTGTTTCCAGGGCTTGCTTTTCAAAGTGTTCCATGTAAAAGTTTGCTATCACCGGGCTTAGAGGGCTTCCCATTGCTACTCCATCTCTCTGTTCGTAGAATCCATTGTCCCACTGGAAATAGCTTGTGGTGAGGCAATGTTTGAACAGGGCTGTGATGTCTTCTAGAAAAATCTGTTGGATGAATGTCATGGTGTCCATTATGGGGACTTTAGTGAACAGGGAGACCACATCAAACCTGATGGGAAACCATTCAGAGTCAGGGGCTTTCCCAGCAGATAATTGATCACCAATTAGCAGACATTAATCCTCGTTTGCATTAGCCTCCCGGGCTGAGGCCAGCCATCAGCACAGAACAATACACATGCAAATCACTCCTGCATTCCCAGGCTCACACAGTATAGATACACCCAATTTTTCCAGGCAAAGCATTCTCTGAAGATGCCAGCCACAGATGCTGGTGAAACGTCAGAAAGAAACTCTGCTAGAACATGGCCACAGTGCCCGAAAAACCCACAAAAAACTATGGATGCTGGCCATGAACACCTTCGACTTTGCATTTGGAGGTTGTCTTTCCTCATCAGTTTCCATATTCTGTCCATGATTCATTTGATGTATGGTAAAAAAATACTTTCCATTTGGGTGGTTGTTTGTCTTAACTCCTGTGGTTTTTTCTGGGTCTGGCAGCTCTTCTGATGTCTGAGGTGGAGTAACCGTTAGCCCATAGAGCCCAGTTTAGGTTTTTCAATTCATCTTCCAGGAAGTGGGGTTCGCAGATACTTTTTGCACAGTCTACCAGTGTTTTTATTGTGTTCCTGTTATGATCTACAGATCAATCAAGAAAATCCAGCAAATGCTGCGCTCAGTGAAGGACAGGAGAGACCCTCTCACTATAGCAGGAGTTTACTACATGCCATACAGCTGTGGACAAGTCTACATAGGGACTACCAAATGCAGCATTCAAACATAAATCAAGGAATATGACAGACACTGCAGATTGAGCCAACCAGAAAAATTAGCAGCATCAGAACACGTCATAAACCAACCTGGGCACAGAATGCTATTTGAAAACATTGAAATTCTGGACCATGCCAATAACTATCTGGTCAGAATGCACAGGGAGGCCACTGAAACCCACAAACGCCTGGACAACTTCAACAGGAAAGAAGAAACTCTGAAAGTAAACAAAGTTTGGCTGCCATTCCTGAAAAACACCAAATCAAGATTCAACACATGCAAATAAACATGACCCAGGGTCAGGGGGTTCCCTGCAGACAATGGATTGCTAATTACATAGATACACATATCCTCTGGCATATCCTCCCACTCTGACACCTTGCCATCCAACAACAGACCAACACACAGATTAACATGTAAATCACTTCCTCCCAACCAAGGGTCACACAAGTATATATACCCCACACAATTCCATGTCACCACCCTCTGAAGATGCCAGCCAGAGATGCAGGAGAAATATCTGGAGTAAACTCTTCCAGAACGTGGCCACAGAGCCTGGAAAACTCACAGAAAACCATGGACACCGGCTGTGAAAGTCTTTGACTTCCCCTCCCCCCCCCCTCACCATTCCCTTCTCCTTTTGTGTCATGTCTTTCTAGATTGTAAGCCTGAGGGCAGGGAACCGTCTATTATCCCCTCTGTTGTAAGCCGCTCAGATTCCCAGTGATTGGGCGGCATATAAATAAATCCTATTATTATTATTATTATTATTATTATTATTATGTAGAAAGCATTACTCAAAGTGAAGTAATGTCAGTCTCACTTGTTCTGTTAATTTTGCAATGTAACAGCTGGGGAAAGTGACCACTTGGGGAAAATAAGCTTTTCATCTGTTGCATCTGTCTGGCATTTCAGGGGGATGTGAGAAATAGTTTGGCTTCAGTGGCTATGCTCATTTAATTATGATGTATCAATCCATGTAGCACAGATGAGAAAAGATTGGACTGGATAACTTTTGTGGTCTCTTCCAGCTCCATGATTCTATGTGTAGAGAACTGGAACATACCACATTCTGAACAAAGTAGAAGAAGGCTTTCAAGTCAGAAGTTTCCTCTATTCTCAACCTCAAACTTGGATGTACACAGTTTTAAATAATGTTATTAGACATTCATTGATCCCTTCAGAATTGGGCAAATTAAATTATACTGGTAGTTCTCTTTTATGGAGATGCGGAAAATTAAAGCTACTGTACTAATGAAATTTTCATAAAGATGTCAAATAAAGAATCAATCTGACAATAAACACAGTTCGAATTGGTTTGTTCACTTAGGTTTGAATGCATTAATTTCCAATGGGCCCTAAATAAAATGCATGTGGCTTGGATTTGGTCTTCTGCCTCAGTAGCTAAGCAACCATTTTGGCTTCAAAATCTCTCTCCATTGTCACTGATGACAGAATAACAGAACTCCTAAAACTGGCATCTTGACTGACACATATTCAAAGAAATACGGTACATTTAACAAATTTAATGCCATATGGGATACCCTTCTGGAGTGATTTACTACAATAATACTGTCCAAATCCAACAACTGTTGTGATTTTGACTCACTGACCAGTTAAGAAGCATACGCTTATCCATTCCATTCTTTCAATCTCTGCCACCTCCCCTCCATCTTATTCTTCTCTTCATCCACCTCAGTGAAAACCAAAACTATGTGTCTAATAATTCTGAGACCCAGAAATGAAAAGAGAATACAAACTAGAAGCAGCATCTTGATTCCTGATAGCTATATACCAACAATACTGGATCTCTTTTTCAAATTCAAGGTTTTATTCTAGTTTACTTATAGCAATTGTCTTTTATGTTATATGTTCCAATTTTCATAATAAAATTAGTTTATTGTTTAAAAACATATAATACTTATCTAACCTTATTATCTAACATTTCTATGCTTTTTGGTTTATTAATTCCTTAACTTCCCTTAAATCATAGATTTCTTTTTCTTTTTCCTCTACATTATACAAGAAGTAAACACATTGCAAATCAGGACTATATGCCAAGATCATTTACATCTTAACAATGATTAATTCAAATTTTAACAACAGAGAGGGCAGCTATTGTTATTAAAGAAATAAAATATTTAGGATCTCAAAGCAATTCATCCACGATGCAATATTTCATAATTGAATTGGCAACACTTCAGGCACAGTGATATTTGCTTAGCTAGAGTGCCGCACATTCTTTGAGGGCCTGGACTTATATAACCCTGATCCCCACTAAGATTGTAATTTTATCAAGCTGTATACGCATCTTAGTTTTCCCCACTGCCCTATTGATTACAAAAAAGCATTCTGTGAAACTTGAAATAATTACACTGGGTGATATTGCAAAGCTTAACTACTGAAATGTTATTCTACCAATCTAAAGACAGTTCAACAGGATATGATTTTCACTGATCTGGAAATAATACAAAATATCTTATTATTATAAAATGGCCCATTTACAGATGAGAGGAGGCACATCTCAGTCTGGGAATGAAGGGTAAATTGATATAACTTCAATTGCCCATTTTAAAATTAAAAGTGTTTCCTGAAAAAGTACTCGAACATATTATGCACTACTAAATACATGTTTTATATGACCTAGGAAGAGAATTTAAAAACTCTTTGATCATGAATCCCACATGGTTTTTACACTGCATTATAATATCAGTTGAGAAAAAAAACAGATTTATTTGGCTTCCCACAAACATGAAAGAATGCTAATCAAGATCTTTTACTTTAAAGGTGGAGTGGATTCTAGCTAGTGGCCCCACTACTAATGGAAGACATTGATAGTTGGGAAGTTTATTTATTTATATCCTACCTTTCTCCCTATGCAGGATCCTTTTTAATATTTATCCTTCCATAAGAAATCTATTGCTGTGGTTTTGCACATCTTTCCGGCAAGTTCAAAATGTTAGTCTGGGAAATCAGTACTGTATATAAAGGGATTTTGCAGCACCTTTGAGACTAGCCTCAGGAGAGTGTAAGAGAGGGCATAACTGAAAACTGCCCTGCCCCCCATTTCATTGACAAATGCTTTCTATCAACAATGACACCAACACCATCCCAGCTTTGGGCTGCACACATATGCACCCTCATTAAGAAATAATTGCCACTGAACAGAACTGAATGTATTTCTCAGTAAATATGCAAAAGAATAGCAGTACATTTTCAGACCTCTTTAGAAGAAAAAGATGTTAACTTCTAGCAAACCAGTGTTTCTTAGTATTAGAAGGCCAGTAGTTGAATCTCTGCTCAAGCCATGGAAACCCACTGAATTACCTTGGGCAAGTCATACTTTCGCAGTTTCAGAAAACTTCAATGGCAAACCTCCTCTGAATAAACCATACAAGAACTCTGCCTCCCCAATGATCAGCTTACTTTAAGATGCCACCATAAGCTGGAAATGACTTGAATGAAAAAAACAACCGTAAACATTTACTGAATCTGTTTGTTTCGAAACCACGGCAGGAAAAAAATTGACCTGTACACAGCAACAGCTGTGATGCCAAAGACAATACATACACTGCCTTGTATAAGTATTTACCCCATGTTGATTTTCCCACATTTTGTTGTTTTTCAAATTGGGAATGAAATGGGTTTAATTGGCATATTTACTGCTTGATGTACACAAGATATTCAACACTGCAAAAGTGCAAAATAATTTTACTGTGCACAAATATTAAGCAAGCCAACCAAACTGGCACTTGTTAGTCGTGTAGGTTGTATAAGTATTCATCTCTCTGAATCAATTCTTGATAGAAACACCTTTGGAAGCAATTATAGCTGGAAGTCTTCTCAAGTAAATTTTATAAATAAATAACATTGTTCAAATTTGAACAGTTTTATTTAAGTAAATCCATTATTTAACTCAACACATGTGTATATTTTATCCAAGTCTTGTGGCCCCCCTTGAGCAACTCTTACACACACCCTGAGGGTCCCGCCCCAGTTTAAGAACCACTACCCTAAGAGCACAAGATCCTGACTGAGCTTGATAGCTAAGCAATGTCAACTCTGGTTAGTATTTGGGTAAGACACTTCTAATGAATACCAGGTGCTATAAGCTCTATTTCACAAGGAAAGAGCTGGCAAAAACGTCTCTCAGTATTCCTTGCATAAGAAACCCCTATGAAATTCATGGGATCCCCATTATTTGATAGATAACTGGAAGGCACATACACACATGTACACTATTAAGACAACAACACATTAAGTATACTCTCAATTATTTCCTATTGGTCCTGCCATACGACATGCAGTGGCTGCAATGGAAACACCAGCAAACACAATACCAGTACTGTACTCTACAAACCTAAATAGCACAAGTCAAAACTTTCAAATAGGGAAAAATATCTAGCACATGCACATCTGCAGAGCATTACATATATGACTCAATGCTTCATTAACACTCTCTACCAGAAAGTTTTAGAAGTGAGAGGTGAGAGCTGCTCATAAAGTTAATACTAAAGAAAACCTTCACAGCACAATACACTAGGGAAATCAAACAGTGACAAAATATTCAGCATCAGCATAATTCTATCATCCCATAAGGAGGACTAAAAAAAGTAATGCTTAACCACTTAAATGAAACCAGGATCAAAAGCAAATGAGGGCAATAAGATCTTTCTAGTAGTATAACAGAGCAAAAGAAAACTCAAATGTAACCCACTAGGGAGAAGCAGTTTCTTTACTGTTTCTTCTTCTTTTTAATAAGTGTTTAGCACATACACATCTGTGGACAGGCCAGGGACGTAGGAAGAAGTGATGCATAAAGTCAAAACATTCATACAGAACATAATTATTAACAATGAATTCTAGATACACTGGTGAAACACAAGGTCCCCTGGTTTCAATTATATTAGTTCCCATGTAAACATTGTTAAGAAGTATCAATGCGGTGCTATGACAGCCAGCAGCAATAAGGGAAATGCATGCATTCATCCTATTCAAAAGATTCATCCACCCACAGCAATATTACTGCAAGGAGTTCTAGGCTGCACTTCAAGGTAATGCACAATAATAAAAACCAATAATGAACAATTCACATTAGTCTTCATGCAGTAACAAAACTACCACAAATAAGGTCCTCTACTTTTGTATAGTAGAAGCATAAATGATTTCACCAATACATTTCGTATCTGGAAAACTTAATACACAGGCAGGACAGTATGGGCAGAAATGTCCCTTCACATAAGTGCCAATACCTTGAGATCAACTAGAACAGTGATTTCCAAACTCTGGCCCTCCAGTTGTTTTGGACTTCAGCTCCCAGAAGCCTCAGCCACCTTGGCCAATGGTTTGGGATTCTGGGGGCTGAAGTCCAAAACACCTGGAGGGCCAGAGTTTGGACATCACTGAACTAGAATGTCAAAAGGAAACGTAATCCACTGGGTGTGAGCAAGGACATTTGATTACTGTTTTTTCATTTGCTTTTCTGTTTTATTCATAAGAGCAAAAATAGTCCTAAACAAGCTTTGTAATAACACAAGAAAGTGTTCACTCTCTGCAAGTTCTCCAACATATTATTTTCACCTTTCTTGGTTAGTATGGAAGTACCTTAAGGATACATCTGAAAGCATGGAAATATATTCTCTTAACTTCAAATGATTTTTAGAACAAAAGATGTCAAAAGACTCTAGCCTACCTAGTTTTCAAATCTGCTGCATAAAGACGGCATATTAACAGAGATACCTTTCCTTATGCCAAAGACAAAAAGCTATTTACGGTAACCATAATTCTCTAAAGTGTCCTACCATTGCTCCTCTAATTCAGAGAAAAAATTGATTCAAATATACCTGCTGTCTAATGGAATTTAAGTAGTTCTTGGCAGTACTAAGAATGAACAATTCCTTGGTAGTAACACGAGAGGTGTCAGTGTAGTGCAATGTATGAAACTAATTCTTAGCATGCATAGCTAAGGCTTCGCCAACTACTTCATCACAAAAGTCACTACTATTCGATCTGAAATAGTTCCTCCCGACTTGCCCCCTACCACTAACCTCCTGGTACCTTCTACTAATAAACTCTCTGTGTTTCCCCCTGTTTCTCTGGATGAACTCTCTAAACTGCTAAATTCTTCCAAACCTACTACCTGTTCTCTTGATCCTATTCCCTCCCGTCTCCTAATCTCTATAGCCCCTTCTCTTCTGCCTTCGCTCCTCTATATCTTTAATCTCTCTCTCTCTCTCTCTATGGGTTCCTTCCCTTCTGACTTCAAACATGCTCTCGTTTCCCCAATTCTGAAGAAACCTTCTCTCGACCCCTCTTCTTTGTCTAGCTATCGTCCAACTTCTCTTCTTCCTTTTCTTTCTAAGGTCCTAGAACGGGTCGTTTATTCTCGCTGTATTAAGTTTCTTGAAGCCAACTCCATCCTAGACCCCTTCCAATCTGGCTTCTGCCCATGGCACTCTACAGAGACAGCCCTCACCAAGATCTCAAATGATCTCTTGCGGGCCAAGGCAAACGGCCTCTACTCTATTCTCATTCTTCTCGATTTGTCTGCAGCCTTTGACACTGTTGATCACTGTCTCCTGGTCGATTTACTTTCTGACCTTGGGTTCGCCGACTCTGCTCTCGACTGGTTTAAATCTTACTTGTCAGATAGATCTTTTGCAGTGGTCACGGGTGGTCAGACTTCATCCTCTGTTCCGCTATCTGTTGGAGTTCCCCAGGGCTCTGTCTTGGGTCCCCTTCTGTTCTCTCTATACACACTGTCTCTAGGTAAACTCATCAGTTCTTTTGGTTTCTCCTATCATTTGTATGCCGACGACACTCAGCTGTATCTCTCCACCCCTGACCTTTCGCCAAGGCTTGAACAGCAAGTTTCTTCTTGTCCGACTGCCATCTCTCAGTGGATGCGGCTTCGGCGCTTGAAGCTCAACATGTCTAAGACTGAGCTTCTCGTCTTTCCACCTAAACCCACCCTTCATTATTCCTTTTCTGTTTCTGTCGACGACACTTCTATTCAACCGGTTCATCAAGCCCGCAGTCTTGGCTTCATTTTTGACTCTTCTCTGTCATTTATTCCCCAGATCCAGGCCACCGCAAAGACCTGTAGATTCTTTCTCCACAACATTGCCAAGATCCGTCCATTCCTCTCAATCTCTACTGCCAAGACTCTAGTCAATGCCCTAGTGGTTTCGCGACTAGATTATTGTAACCTCCTTCTAACAGGGCTTCCTCTTTCACACCTCCATCCTTTAATCTCTGTCCAGTATTCAGCTGCCCGTATTGTCACATCCGCTCGCCACTTTGACCATGTTTCTCCTCTTTTATCCTCCCTTCATTGGCTCCCCTTCCCCTTCCACATCCGGTACAAGCTTTTGTTACTGACTTTCAAAGCCCTCCATGGGTTGGCCCCTCCTTACTTATCTGACCTTCTTTCTCCTTACATTCCTACTCGCACCCTCCGCTCTGGTAGTCAGGGTCTCCTGTCACAGTGTAGGAGTACCACTGCCCCCTCCCGAATTCGTCCCTTCTCGCTTGCTGCCCCTTACTCCTGGAACCTTCTTCCCCCACATGCACACCTCATCACTTCTCTGCCCAGTTTCAAAACTGAATTAAAGACTATATTGTTTAGAGAAGCATTCCCAGAGGTGAGCCCCCTCTGACCCAGGAAGCCTCCTTCTAACCATCCATCAAGAAGCCAAGCCCTTCCTCCAGTCCATCTGCCTTGGTCCAGGCCTCAGAGGTGGAGAAGATCTGCTGGACCTGATCCTATTCCCCACCACCATTCCCTTCTCCTTTTGTGTCGTGTCTTTTAGATTGTAAGCCTGAGGGTATGGAACCGTCTGACTAAAAAATTTATGTACAGCGCTGTGTAAATTTACAGCGCTTTATAAATAAAGGTTAATAATAATAATAATAATAATAATAATAATAATAATAATAATAGCTGGAATCATAAGGAAACTCCAATAATGGGTTAGGATAATCAGGGTCAAGCTTCTGAGCTTTATGCAGGAAATGATCAAACCCTTCTCTTACACGGTATGAAATCTCAGTAATCTTCAATTAGGACATGGAATAAGCAAAGACATTTATTATTGTTCATAACCAGATGTAAGAACAGTTCTTTCCACCTTCAAGGAATACATGCCAAAAAATAACTTTTATGATAATATTTGAACATTCATCCTTCAATACTATTGCAAGAGCCCTCACACAAGCTGAAGTTTAATTGTTAGGAAAAAAGAAATTTGATCAGAGAATGTTATTCCACTTTTTACAGTCTATAAACAATCTTCCTGTGCACACATACTTTTTAAAGATAGTAGTACATACTACAAACTTCATAACACAACTTAGGAGTACTACAAACTTTGTAACACAACAAATTAAACTGTTAACATTTTAGTCGCTATGTTTTTTGAACAAATATGAAAATTAATTTTAAAAACAGAACACACACCTTCTTCTGAGAAACCCAACATCTATTGGATAGAGGTGAAAGAACAATTGAGTAAGAGGTAACATTAGGAACAAGTTAATCAATCTGGCTTCATACTCACATGATAATGGAAAGATTTGTGTGTACTTCTGTCAGAATGAATTTACAGCGTAAATTTAATTTTACAGCGCTTCATAAATAAAGGTTAATAATAATAATAATAATAATAATAATGAAACAGTTCTCTTTTACTTTTTCACTACAAAGTAGTTGCACTCCAGTTAGCTACCGTATACAAGCCTCTTTCACCTAAAGTTTTTGGCCCCTTGCACAACTAGCTTAAAATGATTATTCTAAGAGTAAAGAATACAACAAGCCAATAGCATTACTGGTAGAAAATTACATTATCTCCAAGAGCTATGTCCTCAGCTTTCCTTTTATTCCTTAAACCCTTAAGAATGAGATCAGAATTGTCTCTTAGGAGAACAGAACAAGTTGGCCCAATAGAACAAGCTCAACCTCCTTAATATGGATCCAAACTTATGAGTTTCAGTTTCTCAGATGGCACCTTAAGGCTAGAATCCCAAGCATATTTACTATACAGGTTCCATAAACTCAATAAAATTTACTCTTCCAGACACACCGAGTCAAGTTTTTGTGAATCAGAAGCTTATGAGCCATATTGTACACTGTGCTGTTGTTGTGTGCCTTCAAGTTGTTTCCAACTTATGGTTACCCTAATGTGAACCTATCATAAGGAGCAGTAGTAAGGTTTGTTCAGACTTGCCTAAGGTAACCCGGTGCATTTTCATGGCAGTGCAGGGATACAAAACCTGTCCTCCAAAGTTGTGGCCCAATGCTCAAACTACTACATCATGCTGACTCTCCTGCTACACCACCATTAAAGCAGAAACATTAAAAGATGCTTTATACTGAGTCCTTTAGTCCATTCAGTTTAGTAGTATGTAGACATTATACTGCCAGAAAGTGGCTCAGCAATATTTCAGACAGTATCTTTTCCACCCTTCTGTGTACATCAGGGTTAGAGAACACATGGCATCTCACAAATTGTGGAACTACACATCCCACTGTTGGCTATGTAGGTAAGGCTGGCAGGAGTTGTAGCCCAACAATATCTGTTGAGCCACACATTCCACAAGCCTGCTATGAAAGCCAAAGATTGAATATGAGACCTTATCATCAGCTACACCCCTGATTACCTTGCTAGAAGCCAAGTCCAACTAATTTCCAAGAATTTAGGAGATCAGACATTTTTCATCACATAAAGTTGAAGGCAAGTAATTTAATGTTTTCAGCCAGAAAATAAGTGAAACCCACACAGTACAAATCAGGAGGCTGGATCTATAGAAAAGTTTGGAAATTGTATAGGAACATAGACATACAAGCAACACTCTAAGAGCAACAGCAATACTGCAAAGCAATTGACAGAAACCATATTTACTCATGAATAAACATGAGTAAATTCATGTTGTGAGTCACAGATTAGAGAAAGTTCAAAACAGAAATATTTTCATGGTACATGCTGTATTATTTTTGTGTAAAAATTGACATTTGGTGCTTTAAAAAACATGTTCATGCTTAAAGAACAGCTCCTACTTTGTTTTCTATTTCTTTTTTCCAAAGTACGTATATTAAGTAGTGCTAAGCAAAATTAAACCAGTTGCATATGCTGTTCTCTCAGGGTCACAGTCTGAAAGAGGACACACACACAGAGTGGGCAGGAAGAGGATAAAAGGTTTGCAATGCCAGAACATGGTGTAAAGTATAAACAAATATTTATATCCAATTAAGGCTAGACTATTTTTCTCTTGCTGAGAAGATGTTTGGAGTACTTGAAGAAGTTTGGCTCTTTGATCAGTGATCCTTCCTCTTCAGCTCTCCAGGCATGTAGCAATAGACTTCTGAGCTGGGAGGTGGGAAGCATGTTTATTCTCTGGCTGAGGGCTAGAGCCAGGACAGTCCCTTACCTTCTGTGGTGTGTATTCTTCATGGAAGGTGGGAGGTGCAAATCACTGGGCATTGGAATTCTAGCTTATAATGGGTCCAGCGCATCCTTCTCATCTCACTATTCTTTCTGACATCATGATCAGAATGAAAGTAAGTTTGTAGACTGGTCTAAAGAAGTGTGAGTTCTCCCAGTGTAGCTCCTTGAGTTTTGCCAGGTTTTGTTGCCTCCACATTCACTTGCTTCATTCTTTGGGAGGACTTGTTTATAATGATTTCTTGGATCTGCCCTAGGGCTCTTCCAAAGGTTTTTAAAAACTGGATTTGGTACGATATGGGGCAATTTTTCTCACTTAGAATTTTTTTAACTCTTAAACTTGTAGTGATATAGTGTTACTTCACTGGTACACTGTAGCTGTAAAAAAATGAAAACAGAAATTATACTGATACTTTTTTTGTTGCCATTGTCTTAGAATTAAATAGAATGTTTATAAATAAAATAAAATTAGAATAAGATGTTGCACCTGGTGCTGGGAAATGCCAGAAAATAGTCCAGGGCAAAAGAAATAACATTTGGATATTTTTTTAAAACAAAACTCAAGAACCACAGTGACAAATTCCACAACTAAGGAGCCTTTAGACAAATCAAATTTGCTCTTTATAGATTTTACACAAGAGATGTTTTAGATGTTACACAGGGCCGAAACAGATGGTTGTAAAGGAGCAGCATGATACCGCACCTTTGATCGCCAGATCAGGGCTGCAAGAACCATATGCCACGGCCCCAATCTGACAATTTCCACAAAAAGAAGCAACAGAAAGCCACTCCTTTTTGCATCTGGAAAAAGTGCCTTTGCCGCCACTGCGGCATTTTTTTCGGGTTTTGGCAGTGCAGTGTGTGTAAATGCTGCACCGCAGAAATGCCATGAAGCCACCACACATGTGGTCAGCCATGCGGCTTCCCAGGAGCGTCGGGGCAGGCTGCTGTCTGAACCCCATGCCCCCCACGGCCACTGGGGAACTTTGTCTTTTATCTGTCTGTACCAGCCCATAGTCTGTCCTTTCCTTGACTAGAAGAGGCCAAGAGTTGGCCTGGACATTTCTCCATGGCTACAACACTCACCTGCAAGTATGATAAATATAACCAATGCAGAATACTGCTGTACTGTGATCAGCTTTTTGCAGACAATTTTTAAAATTTGTATTTCTCTCAAAATGGGACTCAAGACTAGCTAACAAAATTAATTTATAAAAATTAAAAAGAAATCCTTATCTCCCCCATGTGATAAGGACCTTATCACACGGGGGAAATCAGGCGAAATCGGGGGTTATCCCATGCAAATTGCAGTATCACAATTAAGATTTTCATACTACATTCCTATTAAACAGGCAAGAATCAGACAATAAACAGCAACAAATAATTCACAGGGAGATCCCAAAAATGACTTGTGGCTGTTTATTGCCTGATTATTGCCTGCTTAATAGCAATGTGTGTAAAAATCTTAATTGTGATATTGTGTTTTGCATGGGATAATCACTTTTTAACCCCGATTTCCCAATTTCCCCCCATATGATAAGGTCCATAGTTTCAATAATGTAAATTCTGACAGAGAGAGAGAGAGAGCGCACAACTTCACACAATACAGCTCCATAATTAAAATTCAAAAACCTACCTAAATAAAAGCATCTAATGGAAAGAGTAGGGAGGGAGTACCACAGCCTGGGAGCAACCACAGAGAAGGTTCTCTCTCTCAAGTCCTGCAAAGGTGGTGGGTCTGAGAAAAAGCCCTCCCCTACTTTTTATCTTGGAACGTCCCTTGCTTATTCATCCTAATAGTTCATTTACACTAGGCTATAACTATTATGCAGGGGGAGTCTTAATACATCTCAATGGTTTAGAAGCCTTAGAAGCACAGAAACACACCTGATGCTTTAAACAAGAGTCAGAGCTTCTGAACTGAAGAGATGCAGCAAACCTGACATGTTTTTCATGTAAATCAAGAATACGACCAGTGAATAGAACTGTGTCTTATGTTTAAAGACACAGTTCTATTCACTAGTCTTACTCATGATTTACAATCAATTATCCTGCCTTAGTCTGTGTATATGCATATGTATAGTTTAAATACAGCCATGATACTTAGAGAACACAAGAGTGGTTTAGCAACTGGTGTATTATGACAGCTGCTTCTCTTATTCTGTACTGTCATGCTGTCCCCTTACACTTCTTTCAGCCATTTGTCCCATCCATCTGTTCCTTCCGATTTCAGGCATGGTTTCAAAATTTTCTGGACATGGAATAGTTGGGATGGGGTAACACCAAGCCTGCATATCACCTTCAGAAACAGACACTTTCCATCTCAGCATCGTAATTAAGGTTGCATTTAGGTATAGTACACAGTTACTTATTCCATTACAGAGTGTTGACATTTTCAAATACATGCAAGAAGATAGACAAAAATTTTCCTTTTTAGCAAAAAATGGATCCCTGAAATATGGTTAGGTTTCACAGAAGCTTATAAAAATCACCAAAACCTCCTCCCCAGCTATGCAATAATGCAGGACCCACTGAAAACAGGGAAAGTCCCAGTTCATAAAACAAAACAGGTTGGGCCCAGACTTAGCAATACTCAGAGTGGAGTCATTTAAATCAGTAAGACTATAGAAGGAAATTCTAGCACCACATCCCACTCCCACTCCTATCTGCCCCTTCCTTGACCACAAGTCTTTCTATTCCCCTGATAAATTCAACCACTTCCAGGGATGGGAACAACAAGGTTTATATTTTGTCTGAGACCTTTTTCGTAATGGCAGACCAAAAACAATTGACGAACTAACTTTAGATTTAGAGCCATTAAAGGCTAGTTGGTTTCATCTCCATCAGATAATTGCTTTTATGCACAAATTAAAGGAAATAGGAGGAACACCTAGATCACTTAGGGCCCATACAGACAAGCCAAAATAAAGCTGCTTCGGGTCTCTTTGGAGGAATGCTATTTAAATGATGCATGTGTCCTAAGAAGCCGGAAGCCGGAAGCCGCGCCAAAGCCACGCTGTAGTCCTAAGGACTGCGGTGTAGCTTTGGCGCAGCTTCTGGCCTCTTACATTGCATGTGTCATTAAAACAGCATACGTCCAAAGAGATCCGAAGCAGCTTTATTTTGGCCTGTCTGTACAGGCCCTTACCTTATTTGAGGCACGATGTGTTCCCCTTCCTAAAGTACCATAAGACTAACATCTTTAATCCACAACTGTTTGATTGACCACTCTTACCAAAACACCATGGCATAGAACTAATCTGGGAAACAGATTTGAATCTTTCAATTCCCATTTCAAAATGGACTGCAGTTTGGTCCTTATTTATTTATATCCTGCCTTTCTTCCAAAATGGGACCCACAGAAGAATCCTATTAATTGAATTAAAAGCCACTCTTAGATTTTAGAAAGCTGTGTAAAATCTGCCACCTTTTATAGAATATTTTGAAATCTGGTGTAAAAGGGTGAAACAGTTATCCATGGCGGGGTACAAACCGCCGCTTTGCGGCGCTCCCCCGCCGCCGCCATTTGCTCCGCGCGGGAGCCGCAGCAGCCAAACCGCGGGACTCCCGCGCGGAGCAAAAAAGAAGCTCCATTTCGGAGCTTCTTTCTGCGGCGCCTCTATGACATTGCGAGGCGCCGCAGGCACATTCGTGACGTCATAGGCACCGCGACATGTCTGGACGCTATGTGTCCAGTACGTAAAGATGGCGGCGCCCATGTGGAAGGGGCGTCGCCATCTTGTATGTACTGTATACGTACTAGGGTTAGGGGGTGCGGAAGCACCGCCCCTTCCTAACCCTAGTACGTATACAGTACATACTATATGGCGGTGTGTATCCCGCCCATGTTACTTTTTCCTTGTCAGAAGCCTGCCTGTTCTTCAATGAAAATCACATTTTGCTCAGCCCAATCCTCCAATTTCAACAATAAGAATTCTGCATAAATTTTGGCCACCACATCGATTAAACTAATCAGCCTGTAATTTGTAAAATGAGACCCAAGGCAGCTAACAACCGCATTCTACCCCTTTTAAGTCCAGATCAGCATTGATTAGAGAAAACACCTTGAAAATTATACAGAAGTGGTACAGTGGTACCCCGGGTTACGAATTTAATTCGTTCCGCGGCGCCGTTCGTAACCCGAAAGATTTCGCAACCCGAAAAAAGGCTTTCCGCTAGCGCTGGAAAGCCGCGGCTTTTAAATTTCGTGCCAAAAAGCGCCGAAACACACCGAAAAAAATTTCGTAACCCAAAAAATCTTTCGTTACCCGGAACAGTTTTTTCCAAGCTAACTTTTTCGTACCCCGGAAATTTCGTAACGCGATCAATTCGTATCCCGGGGTACCACTGTACTTGACTCCAGTGAAGCTAGCCAGAATGGTTAAAAATCTCTCCTCCAAATG
The DNA here is from genome assembly GCF_019175285.1 of Sceloporus undulatus. NCBI lineage: Eukaryota > Metazoa > Chordata > Lepidosauria > Squamata > Phrynosomatidae > Sceloporus > Sceloporus undulatus. The sequence goes on along the minus strand of NC_056525.1, from coordinate 44,621,981 downwards.
TTGGCATGGTTGTAATGATAATGGCACATTTCTACACATGTGGCTAGACTGCCCCAAAATAAACACATTTTGGCAATTGGTACTTGAACAAATTTCATTGATTACAAAACAAGTAAAATTATGTCCAGAAATGATTTTGTTATCAACAAATGTAGACGCAAACTCAAATTTGAAACATAAAAATCTTATAGATTTCTTCATTACAGCACCTCATATAGAAATTGCCAATGCTGGAAAACGGGAGGTTTCTTTAAATGAGTGGTGGGAAAAGGTATGGGACCTGTGGCTACTTGATAAACTATCTGACATAATGGCAAGTTACGCAGGACAACTAAAATCAGGACCTTTCATAGACAAATGGTTCCCACTCATTGATTTTATAAACAAAGACAAACAAGAGAAGACAACCTCCATTTCATGTGAACCTTTGGTCAGACATTCTGGACTAGATTTACACAAAGACAGCACTGGGCTTTAAAATGACCACTTACATTGAACAGAACCCAAGAAGGAGACCCGCAACATAATACAAAGTTGTGAGATGATTTCTTTTATTTTGCTTTATTGTTGTGATATATTTTGTATATAGTTGTTTACTTATAATAAATTCCAAAAAATTCAAAAAATATTTTATGTTGTTTAAAGGCATATTACACCAACAGTAGTATGGTGTCATCCACCTATCTTAGCTTATTGATGTTTATCCTCCTAGCTTCACTTTTTCTTCTTCTGAGTCTAAACCTGCTGTTCGTATGCTGTTTTCTGCATACAGGTCCAACAAGTAGGATGGCAGAAAGCCTTCTTTAACTGCCCTGGCTCAGCGCAGCGCTAGGGGATCTTGGGAAATGTAGTTTTGGGAGACATCTAGCCTTCTCTGCCAGAGAGCTCTGGTGCCACAATAAACTAGGATTCCCTAGCAGTGAGCCTGGGTAGTTCAAGTGGTCTCAAAGTGGATTATTTGTACTGTGGGTTTTGGACCTCAGTGGAGCCCATACAGACAGGGCAAAATACAGCTGCTTCGGGTCACTTTGGAGGTATGCTGTTTAAATGATGCCTGCATCCTAAGAGGCCGGAGCGCAGCTTTGGCGCAGCTTCCAGCCTCTTAAGAGGCATGTGTCATTTAAACAGCCTACCTCCAAAGTGACCCGAAGCCGCTTTATTTGGGCCTGTCTGTCTGGGCCTAATAATGACTAATTTTAGGCTGCTTCGTCTCGACGGATTTATTTTCAAATACGATTACGCCTGCATGCCACCAAATAAACGCTAAGCCATTGCTGCTACATTTAACCACATTTCAACACGTATCGCTCACACATTTGTTAACGTGAACCCATCATTACGAGAAGATAATCCAGCACAATTAATCGGGAGGAAAAAGCATCTGGAACGCAACACCTTGAACATATTCCATAGTAATAAAGACAAGCTCTAAGGAGGGATAATGCAGTTTGACATCGCTTCAACTGACAGGGCTCAAGGCTATGGAATTCTGGGTATGGTAGTTTGTTGCGGCACCAAAGCCTTGAGCCCTGTCAGTTGAAGCGATGTCAAACTGCATTATCCCTGCAGTGCAGATGCATCCCTAATGTATGCATTCCACCGATCCCCTTCGAGGCTCCAAGGGCTCCGGCCTCATCCATGCCTGCTGCGAGGCGAACCCTCCCCAAAGACACACACCCGCATCTCTGCCTGCCCTTCAGCGGCGCAGCATCCATCCCTCCTGGCGTTGCGGGAACTCGCGGAACAAAAGGTTGGCAGCAGCATCTACGTGCTTCTCCTCTCCCCCCCCTCCAGCCGGTACAGGCACCTGCTCTCGGCCTCACTTGCCCCTGAGCCGCCGCGGCGACGGAACGGAGGAGGAGGAGGAAGGGTGGGAGAGAGAGGGGGGAGACTGACGTGCTTCTGCGGCAGAGTCGGGCAGATGGGGAGAGAGAGGCCTGTGGCGCGCTCGCCTCGCCCGCCTCAACCGCCATACATCCCCGCAGCCGCACGTAACGGCACGGCAAGCGCCCCAGCCTCGCCAGTCCTCCCCATCAGACCCCTCGCCTTCTGCCTTCTGTGCCGCCGTGTCTCCCCTCAGCGGAAGGGGAAGGGAAAAGAGGCCACCGACCTGAAGGACTCGGCCTCGTAAAAAACAGCAGCCTCAGGAGAAAACCGCCACTCACCGGCTTCTGCGGGAGAGGAAGAGCTTCTCGCCACTGAGGCGACAGCGGAGTAGTGGCTCCAGCGAGGCCACGCCCCAAACTGTCTCATCCTCGCGGGAAGCCACGCCCCCAAACCGCCCAGGCTCGCGCGAGGCCACACCCCCAAAACGCCCGCGAGGCCACGCCTTTTCCAACACCCCAAACGGCCTCAGCCCCCCAGCCACGCCCCCAAACCGCCCAGGCTCGCGCGAGGCCACGCCCCCAAACCGCCTCAAATTCCCACCCGAAGCCACGCCCTTTCCAACGCCTCGACTTCTTCCCACCTTGGCTAGCTTTCGCCCCTCCCGAGTCCCAACGCCTCGCCCTCCCAAACATTGCTTTCCTCCTAGGCTGGCGCGAGGCCACGCTCTTAACGTTTCCTCCTTCCCTCCCCCGCTCAGGCTCCCCCGCTCACGAAGCCATGCCCCAAACCGTCTCGGCTCGGGCGAGGCGGTTCGCGCGAGGCCACGCCCCTTCTACCGCCTTCTCTTCTCAGCCTCGCGCTAAGCCACGCCCCTACCTCTCTGCCTGTCTATATAGCCTGAAATACGTGGCCACGCCCCCTTGATTCCTCTGGGCTCTTTGGGGTAATCATCCGGGGTCCAGGGTTTTTCTTCTCCCTTGGCTCCGCCCCTAAGCCTCTCTAGGAATCTCTAGGTCCTCCGTGGCAACTCTATGGTAAACATCTGGCAGACCTTGAGCAAAGAACGCTGGAGGACCTACAAATGTTACCCTGGAGGTTCCCAGAGAGAACGTACTAATCGAATCCGCAAATCACCTTCCTTCCAACAGTGTTGCCTGGAGGCCACGGGGCGACGTCTTTTATTTTTAACCATCACATGCTTTTCAGCCACTGCTCTTTTAAAGCCATTAAATATCTCCTAAATACAGATTTCCTGCAACTGATGCCCTTTGAAGGGGCAGGAGCCATGCTTTCACTTGGAGGGCTCCTAGTATTACCAGCCAAAAGACACGGTGGGTGGGTCTATCTCTTTTTTCAGTTTAACTCTTTATAAAAGGGGCTCCAAGATGGAAAGGGGGCATGGGACCATTGGGAGCAGAAGGTTATGAGGAAATTCAACAAGTCAAAGAAACTGAAGTCAAAGGCTTGAGTTTTTCAGGCTATGTGGCCATGTTATCATCATCATCATCATCATCATTATTATTATTATTATTAACCTTTATTTATGAAGCGCTGTAAATTTACACAGCGCTGTACATACAATCTTTTTAATTGGACGATTCCCTGCCCTCAGGCTTACAATCTAGAAAGACACGACACAAAGGGAGTGGTGGAAGGGGCCTCTCTAGTAGGATAATACATATAAAATACATAGCAATACAGGAAATGATTCAATAAAACAGACAACAAAAGAACATCAAATAGCTAGTGACAATTATGCAATGCCTGGGAACGCTGCCCTCGCCTGCATCTGTGGCTGGCATCTTCAGAGAATGCTTGCCACAGAGGCTAGACATGGCCACATAGCCCCAAAAAAACACAAAAAAGTGGATTGAATCCTAGAATCCTGGAGTTGGAAGAGACCGCGAGGGCATCCAGTCCAACCCCATTCTGCCATGCAGGAACTCTCAGTCAAAGCATCCCCAATAGATGGCGATCCAGACCCTGTTTAAAGACCTCCAAGGAAGGAGACTCCACTAGACTCCGAGGAAGGAGTGTGTTCCACTGTCAAACAGCCCTTTCTGTCAGGAAGTTCTTCCTAATGTTGAGGTGGAATCTCTTTTCCTGGAGCTTGCATCCATTGTTCCGTGTTCTAGTCTCTGGAGCAGCAGAAAACAAGCTTGCTCCCTCCTCAATATGACACCCCTTCAAGTATTTAAACAGGGCTATCATATCACCTCTTAACCTCTTCTCTAGGCTAAACATCCCCAGCTCCCTAAGGCATTCCTCATAGGGCTTCATGGTTTCCAGACCTTTCACCATTTTAGTCACCCTCCTTTGGACACATGGCTCCAGTTTTTCAACATCCTTTTAAAACTGTGGTGCCCAGAATTTGGAAAAACACCTAAATCAAGCCATGACTGTTTTAGTCCAGCCAAATTGATGCTTTGAAAAAGCTTGCAAGCAAGGACATAAGTGCAGCAACATCCCTCGCTTGTGCTCTCCATCTGCTGCTGCTGAGAGAAACACTGTCTGTGATACTGGAGGTGATGTATATCCATTATGAATACTAATTGTATGGAAAGACCCATTTCTCCTATGCAGATTTTCTGAGAGTTCACATGGGAAGTCTCTTCAACTGCAGTCCAAAAAAAAAAACCAACGTAGGAGAAAATAGAACTGACTTCTTAAAGGTCTCTATTAGGACTGCACATTGCAATGTAATTCTATATAGAAGAGATGATGGTGAGACAGAGATTAAAAAAATCCTAGGGGCTATATATTTGTATAAATAGCATTAATTTATTAGCTACATAAAAATCTAAAAGCTCACTGTTCTCAGATGTTACCAATTATTACACAAGAGCCTGGCTGCAGAAGGACTACCTGCTGCTAGAAAAGTGGCATCTGTCCAGGCTTTTACTATTCTGCCTGTGACACATGACTTCTAGCTGTACTTGAAAGGGGGATGACAGGTCTAAATTATTACCCAGTGCCAACTTCCATAAATACACATTTAATACATTATGCTGTATGAAATAGCAGGCTATAATTTAACATCAAGGCAGGAGGAAGGTGAAATATGAGAGGAAGCCTGTTAATGTCACACAAAATATGATAAACTCAGTGACTAAGATTATGAAAAGAATGTCCCAGATTTGTTTTTTTTAAATCTGGTTGAGTGCATCTAAGCTCGCAACAAGTATATTGTGCACTTCGATTGGCCAATAAAGATATCGCAGATAGATTTTTGTTTCTATGCTTTAAATCACAAATAGAGAAAAATGATATTTCCAGTAACAAAGTATTAATCTTTTAGAAGTCAAAAGACTGTAAACCGTCCAGTTCTGTGGGTCATTTTTTTAAAAATTTCCAAGAAATGGATAAACAATTCAAAAGAACATGCCCATCCCTGAACATCAAGGAACTTCCAAAACCAAATGTACTTCTGTGATTATTTCCTCTTAGAAGGTAACTGCTATGGGACAACTCCAAAATATATTCATTAAGAAACCATTAGCAGTATTACATCTCCAATAGTTTACTAATTTAGAAAGCCCTTTCTTCAACATATGTTGCTTTATAAGACGTAGCCAAAAATCTATAGCCATACTAGTTATAGATGTTAAAACCAATGGCCACTGATTAGTCACAACTGAATATTCAAGTTCTCTATTCCATTCTTGCTGTCTCGTGTCATATTTATAGATAACAGATATATCTATATCTATCTATATCTATATATATATATATATATAGATATAGATATAGATATAGATATAGATATAGATATAAAAGGCAGTAGCAGACATCAGATTAAGGGGTTGCAGAGGGCAATGCTATACCAATTCCAGAAGCAGGGCTCCAACTGGAGGAACACCGTGAAGTGAGGTGGCTCAGCAAGCTGCCCAGGGATGGCAGCATGGCCAGTAAGCTAAGCAGTCAAGAGGAGATGCTGATGAAAGAGTTTGACCTCAAGCAAGAACAAATTTGTGATGCCTCAGAATGCAGTGGCTCAAGTAGTTAAGATGCTGACTCTGTTGATTGCAAGATCAGCAGGTTGGCTGTTGGAGGCCCAGTTGTTGCATGATGGGGTGAGCTCCTGTCGCTAGTCCCTGCTTCTGCCAACCTAGCAGTTCGAAAACATGCAAATGCAAGTAGATAAATAGGTAACACTTCTCAGTGGGAAGATAAAAGCTTTCGGTGTAGTCATGCTGACCACATGACCACCAGAGTAGCCCTCGGACAACACTGGCTCTTAGGCTTAGGAATGGAGATGAGCACCACCCCCTACAGTCATTTCATGTCAAGGGACTACCTTTATCTTTACCTTTAAGAAGGCATACTGTATTTATACTGTAAAATCTATCTAGGGGCAGAATTCAGGATTAGAGTGGATTTTCCAGGGATAAAGAATGGGAAAGGAAGTTGGGAATAGTCAAAGAAATGCCCCTAGACAAAGGAATATTGTTCCCAGATTTCTTGGATTTCTGTTTACTTGTAAACAAAAGATTTATCACCCACAATCACACTCATAAGTGAATAGATTATTCAGATTTCTGTCTTGATTGATCTCTCCTTGGCTACGCACTCTTGCACTACCCCCTGCTAAGCTATCTGGATCCCCAAATATGGTCCCAGATTTCCTTATATGGTATTAGTTATTTATCTATTTACGGTAATTATACCGCACCCTTCAGCCCTAAAGGCTCTCAGAGCAGGTTACAATTATTATTATTTTTTAAATAGACAGTTCCCTGCCCTCAGGCTTACAATCTTAAAAAGACATGATACAAAAGGAGAAGGGAATGGTGGTGGGGAAGGGGATCAGGTCCAGCTAGGGTTGCCATAATGTTTATTGTTGCTTGTTTTTGTTTTATTTCATTAATTTTTATTATTGCTTGTTTTTATTTCATTTTATTAATTTTTATTATTGCTTGTTTTTATTTTATTTTATTAATTTTTATTATTGCTTGTTTTTATTTTATTTTATTAATTTTTATTATTGCTTGTTTTTGTTTTATTTCATTAATTTTTATTATTGCCTGTTTTTGTTTTATTTCATTAATTTCTATTATTGCTTGTTTTTGTTTTATTTCATTAATTTTATTATTGCTTGTTTTTATTTTATTTTATTAATTTTATTATTGCTTTTTTATTTTATTAATTTATTATTGCTTGTTTTTTATTTTATTACATTAATTTTTATTATCAAATATATACACCCCTGTCTTGCTTTTTATTTATTTTTTCATTATTTTTATTATTATTAATAATAATAATATATATTAAATTTTTATTTGTATACCGCCCTGTGGCGAACCAATCCGGGCGGTTTACAACATTAAAATAACATACAGCATAAAAACAATATATTTCCCTCCCCCCTTAAAAAGTTATTAAACAACATATCTAATTTAAAACCACAATAACTAGTTAAAATAACAATAAATTAAACAAAACAACACCAACCAACAAACCACTGCAACTTCAGTTCTAAAGAAAAGGGGGCTTTGGAGACATTACTGAGGAGGGGGGAAATCCTGAGATCCTGAGGCCGGGATATTTCAGTCTGAGAAGGCCTGCCTGAAGAGATCCGTCTTGACAGCCTTTTTGTAGCTGTCCAAAGATGTTAATTGACGGATCTCGTCCGGTAGGTCGTTCCAGAGCCTGGGGGTGACAACAGAGAAAGCCCTCCGGGAGGTCGCCACAAGCCTCAATTTTTGAGGCTGCAACAAGTTCCTCCCAGAGGACCGGAGGGCGCGGGGAGGATTGTATGGGAAGAGGCTTGGACCCAAGCCATTTAGGGCTTTAAAGGTAATAACCAACACCTTGTACTGGGCCTGGAAACCAATAGGCAGCCAGTGGACCTAGGGTTATATTAAATATATGCAAGTGCATTTTTTGTGTATTTATGGTGCTTTGAATGCTAACAAGTCTGCCTTTCTTGGCCAATTATAGTGGTGGTGGTGATGATGATGATGATGATGATGATGATGATGATGATATTGATATCAACAAGCCTCTGAGGCACGGCCAATGTAACTTGCTGTGATTTTTACAAACTCATGTGCAGTGAAGAAAAACCACAGTCCCTTGCCCAAGTACACACTTCTGAGAAGTAAATTTGAACCCGAGGGCAAGTACATTTCTGCCATCTGTCTAAGAATAATGCCAAAATGTCCTCCATTTTGATCATGCCTAAAAACATGCATTTATATTAACATTTTTTAAAAAAAACTCAATTTTTTGCGCATCCTCCATTTTTATAAAAATGTGTCCTACATTTGAAAATGTTGCCCTACATTTGTCCCGGTTTGGAGGTCCTCACTTATGGCAACCCTAGGTCCAGCAGTTCTTCTCTCCCTCTGGGGCCTGCACCAAGGCAGATGGATTGGATGGAGGGCTCTGTTGCTTAATCTAGGCCAGAGCCTGCATCTCTCCCTCCATGGCTGGATGGCACCAGATGGACTGGAGGGAGGGCTCTGCTTCTTAGAAGGCACTTGGAAGGCAGAGGTCCAAGTAGCAGTAGAACCAGCAGGCTCCTAGCTATGTTGTGTGAGTGTTGTACACCTTCAAGTTGTTTCTTCCAACTTATGGTGACCCTAAATTGACCCTATCATGGGGATTTCTTGGCAAAATTTGTTCAGAGGGGGTTTGCCATTGCCTTCCTCAGAGGCTGAGATTGTGTGACTTGCCCAAGGTCACTCAATTGGTTTCCATGACTGACTAGAGATTCAAACCGTGGTTTCTAGAGTCATAGTCCAACACTCAAACCACTACACCTCCACTGGTTCCACTGCTCTTTCATAGGCTTTCTCATTCCTGTAGCAACGTACTGCAGTACTGCATAGTGATCAACAAAAGGTTCCATCTGGAATTTAGGGCCAGAACAGACAGACAGCTGACCCACCAACAAGCTGGGTACCCCATACTATCTTAGCTGAGAACAACATTGTCTTAACAAAATTTAGCCCTGTGGTTCTAACACTGTCATATTTTTCTTTCTCCTCTATGATGTTTAACACCTTTACACAATGAAGAAGCCAGTGGAACTTCTAAAGTTTGTATCATGTGTTTTGTGCATATTGGTTAGCCCACTAAAGGTACTGATGTTCTGTGGATTTTGGGTGTTGTTGTACTTTCAGGTACACAGAGTTTAACCAAGACTTAGGTGGGGACAGAGCTTGGAAAAGTTGTTTTTGGGATTACAAGTTGAAGAATCCATTGACAATGCTGGTTGGGAGATTTAGGGAATTGCCCCCTGGGCAAGTCACACTCTCTTAGGTGGCGCCTTAATGATAAACAATGAATGAACAAATCTTGCCAAGAAAACCATGCAACAAGTTAACCATAGGGTCGCCATAAGTCAGAAATAAAAGAGGATCTGGATATTAACGTCCCATCCTCCTCCTAAGAAGCTCAGGGCAGTGTAAAGGGTATCTCCCTTTATCCTCTTAATAATCCTGTTAAACGAGGGAGGCTGAGAACGGTTCACTCAAGGTAGGAGTTAAGCACAGATTTGGTCTTGTGCCTCCTTCTGCCCACAAGGCTTATCTATAGCACCACTCCTGGTTTATTGAGTAAGACGACTTGTGGTGCATCTATGTTGTAGAAATAATGCAGTCTTACATCACTTTAAAAACCTGGCTCCATCCTACAGTATCCTGGGATATACAGCAATAGCAGTAGCAATAGCATTTACATTTCTATACTGTTTCATAGTGAACTCTGCACTCTCTACGTGGTTTACAGTTTCTAAGCTAATTGCCCCCAACAAGCTGGGTACTCATTTGACTGACCTGTGAAATGATGGAAGGCTGAGTCAACCTTTGAACGCTGGGCAAAACTTATAACATTGTGCCTGCAGCACCAGCATTTAATCACTGGGCCACCAGGGCTCCAGAATAACATTTTGGAGAGTACCAGCCCACTTTGGTAGAGAAAGCTAGACTTGTCCCTCCACATTTATTGATTTGACTTTTGCAGGATTATTCACAGATTTTATTAATATGTTCTCTCGAGGACCATCTAGGTCCTCCAGTGCAACTATATGGTCAACTATAACGAAAAGCCACACTGAAAGACCTAGATTCCTAGAGAGAACACTCCACTATGCATCTGTAGTTCCTCCAGTGCAATTCTGTGGCCAGTGACTGGCAGATGTTGACCACAGAGAGATTCCTAGAGAGGTGTTATCTCAGGTAAAAATGAAGTGCTTTTGTTGTGATTTTTCCACATTCACGGGGGTCCTGTGCCCCTAACCCCAGCGAATGTGGAGGGATGAGTGTACCTTACAAAACCACAAATCCCAAGATTTCATTGACTGGAGCCATCACACTTAAAACAGTGTGAAACTACATTATTTGTACAATGTAGAGGCATCCATTTCAGTCATCCGTCCGAGAGAGATTTCAAGATGTCCTCCTTTCCAAGCATGACTAAGAGAATAGGCTGGCCCAGCTCCACCAGGGCTAGCCTGAAGAAGAAGAGCCCTCCCTCCGGTCCATCTGCTTTGGTCCAGGCATCAGAGGAAGAGAAGCATGCTGGACCTGATCCTCTCCCCCCTCACCATTCCCTTCTCCTTTTGTGTCCTGTCTTTTAGATTGTAAGCCTGAGGGCAGGGAACCACCTATTATCCCCTCTGTTGTAAGAGCCAGGATTCCCAGTGATTGGGCGGCATATAAATAAATCCTATTATTATCATTATCATCATCATCATCATCATCATCATCCTTGGACGCACCTGCACTGCACAAATAGTAGGGTTTGCACACTGCTTTGGCAGCCCTGGCTGCAAGTCCCAGAATGCTACAGGAGGCAGCCAGTGCAGTTAAAGGCTGCGTCCACACTGGAGAAATAACCCGGTTTGGCACTTGTCTGGCTCAAGGCTATGAAATTCTGGGAGTTGGGGTTTGTTGTGGGGTCCAGAGCGGCCCACAACAAACTCCGACTCCCAGAATTCCATAGCCTTGAGCCAAACAAATACCAAAACAGGTTATTTTTCCAGTGTGGACGCAGCCAAAGTGAAATAAGTATGTAGTGCGGTGCTCTAGGCAGATCCAAGGTAAAGACACCTTGGCGGCCATTTTGAGTCTGACTGAGCCACTAGGGATGACGTCACTCGCCTCCATTGGCGCCAGCTGAGCGCGTCCACCAATCAGAGTGCAGACTTCTGCCTCTCGCGAGAGTTGGGGCAGAGCGAGGTGGTGGGTGGCGCCACCGGCAGGAGCCGGGAATATGGACAGAGGCCTCGGCGGGGCTGCTCCGAGGGGCTCCGTGGCTGCGGCTGCGCTGGCGCCGCTACCGCCAATGAAATGGCGCCCCGAGAGCGGCCGGTAGCGGCGCCTCCTCCTCCTGCCGCCGCCATGCGCAAGCGAGGGCCCCGGAAAAGGCTCAAGTTCCGGGCGGAGGACGTCTGCCTGGAGCGCGGTGCGTAGTCAGGGCCTCCATTCTCAGCCTTCCGTCCGGGAGGGATCCCCCCCAAAAAACGCCCTCCATTTTGAGAAACAGGGAAGTCCTCCATTTCCCCGGACGTAGTCTCCATTTCAGTCTTCCGTCCGGGAGAAATGTCAAGATGTCCTCCTTTCCGAGCATGGCTAAGAACGGAGTCCTCCTTTTCCCGGACGTGCCCTTCATTTATTGTAATAAAAACCCGTTTTATCTCTGAGCCGCCTTGGGAGAGGCGGCATACAAAACAAATAATGTATTCAGTTGAGGGATTCCAGTATGTCCTCCATTTGCAGCGTTTGGGCCTTTTTCCTTGAATGTCCTCCATTTTGTGGCGCCTTGTCCTCCTTGGCGGTGAAGGCATCTGGTCGCCTCGCCTTGAGCAAGTCACACTCTCTCAGCCTCAGAGGAAAGCAGCAACAAAACCCCTTCTCTGAACAGATTTTGGCATGATAGAATAGGGAGATCAGACACGTCCTCCTTTTCCAGAACCTGTCCTCCGTTTCGACCTTCAGTCCAAGAGGAATTTCAGAGCTAATATCTGTGTGAATGCTTTTAGCTTCTATTTTCTGCCAAAGTGTCCTCCATTTTAAGCATGACTAAGAAGTGAGTGTTTTTAGCTTTTATGTTCTGCCCAGGAGGCATTCCACAACATCCTCCATTTTGGGCATGACTAAGAAGCATGCGTTTATATTTCTTTTAGTGTTCCGAGCTTTTCTTCGGTCATGTCCTCCATTTTTCTTGAATGTCCTCTATTTTGAGCAGGACTAAGAAGCATGAATTTGTATAATTCTATGAGAGTTTTGAGCTCTTATAGGTGGTTAAGGGCCTCTATTTTTTCTGGAAGGGCCCCCATTTGGCAGTGCCTAGTGCCTTGCCTTCCTTTGGGGATCTGCTTCCCCATCTGACAGCTCTCCTAAAGCTCTTGCTTTCTCCCTGCAGTGACTGTGGCCGACTACGCCAACTCAGACCCCGCCGTGGTGAAATCTGGGCGCGTGAAGAAGGCCATAGCCAACGCGGTGCAGCAGGAAGGTGAGCCTGGACTCTGGGGCCCTCTTTGGGCGCAAAGACAGGGCCGCTGGGGCAGCAAAAGCTCTCCATTCTTCTTTATTTCTTACAGTGTTTACATTGTTAGTTTGTTCGTTGTCATTGTTGTGTGCCTTCAAGACGTTTCTGACTTCTGGCAACTTACTGGTCTTTTAAATCAGTGGTCCCCAATGTCGCCTGCTGGGGTTTGGGGCTTCAACTCCCAGAAGCCACAGACACCGTGGCCAGTCACCAGGAATTCTGGGAGCTGAAATGAAAAACATCTGGAAGACCAAAATTTGGGAATCACTGTTTTAAATGTAAGCCACTTTGAGTCTCAATTAGGAGGGAAAAAAGTGGAACACAGTCCTCCCTCCTTTCTCACACTCTTCGCACTCATGTCCCTCGCTCATGCGCGAGGAATGAAGAGGGAGTATGAGTGCCCGAGGCCAATGGGGCTTGAATGTAGGCGAAACTCTGTTTTCGCGAGGGGGTCTGGAATGGGTCCCTCTTGAAAAAGGAGGGGCGCTTGTATAAATAAATATGCTTTTGTGTGTCTTTGAACCATTTCCAACTTGTGGCAACTTATTGTTCTTTTAAATTTAAGCAGCATTGAGTCCAATGAGGGGAAGGAAGCAGGATGTAAATAATGTTGTTCTGTGTCTTCAAGTCATTTCTGACTTACTCTGTGACTTATTGTTTTAAATGTAAGCAGTTTTGAGTCCATATGGTGGAGAGCAGTGTATAAATAAATGTTGTTGTTGTTTAGTCTCTTCAAGTCATTTCAGACTTATGGCAACCCTAAAGTGAAATTACCAGGGGGTTTTCTTGGCAAGTTTCTTCTCACAAGGGGTTTGCCATTGCCATCCTCTGAATCTGAGAGAGTGAGACCTGCCCAGAGGAACCCAGTGGGTTTCCATGGCCAAGGCAGGATTCAAACCTTGTTCTCCAGATTAGTAGTATTTAGTTAGTTGGTTATGAAAACCAGCGTGGTGTAGTGGTTTGAATGTTCAATTACAACTCTTGAAATCAGGGTTCAATTCCCAAGCATAAAACCCACTAGATGATCTTGGTCAAGTCACTCTTTCAGTGCTGGAGGACAGCAATGGCAAACCCACTCTGAAGAAACTTGTCAAAAAATACTTCTATGATAGGCCTTTCGGTCTCCATAAGTCAAAAATGACTTCAAGGCACCCAATATATTTATTTATATTCCACTTTCCCCCACAAAATTGAGATTCAAAGTGGCTTGCAATTATAAATAAACAATACAGTTACATACAAAAGTAAAAATTAAAATAGAATTAAATTGTTACAGTATTGTCAAACTACTGTATTACAGTAAAATCTAGACCAACAGTATCAGATAGCATTAAATAAATTTTTACACATTGTTTTCATGGCAAAGATTTTATTTTATTTTATTTTTGATTTAAAACATTATGTCTTGAAGCATTTTTTTTTCAAATAACATATAAGTGGCATACAATTACTGTTGCCCAGCGATTCTCGTGCCTTTTTTTCTTAACACAAACCACTACTGTATAAGAAAACAAAACATGCCACGTCAAAGAGTGACTGTGGGTGAAGCCAATTTATAATGGTTCCTGGACTAGTGCCAGTTTGTGAGCCATTAGCTGCCAGTCCCTGGAGAGTCTCCAAGAGAGAGAGAGAAAAATCATTGTAGGCAATGAGAACAAATATGATACAGATATACTAGTACACTGGGAAAAGAAAAATGTAAGTCCTCCACATCAGATAGATTAGGAACCACTGGTCTAAACACTACTTACTGTATGTTTAGTACTCTGCATTTTGATGTTTTATAATGACTTAATCTTATACCACATGTCATCTCAGCTCTGTCCATTTTGTACAGGTCATACTTGCATAGAATAATAATAGTTACTGTATTGTCTTAGATATTTCAGTGGCTGAACATTTTTTTACATAGTTTGGGTTTTTTATGGTGTCTCAAACACCGCTAGGATTGAAGTTCCTCCAGAGTACAGTGTACAAGAGGGAGAGAAGCTATTAACATTGCTATGCCAGGTAGTCTGTGTTTTAAGTATCTTTGCCTGGATATTTTGTTTGTTCGAGTGGAATTGATTTGAAGGAGGGTCTGTAAATAGAGATGCACCTCTCAGGTTCTAATATCTGCTCAATCATGGGCTGGAGGGGGTTGTTAGTAAGAACAAGGACTAACTTGAAATGTGAGTTAATTAAGCGTCATTTCCATACATAAAACAGATTGTTGCAACAGATCTCTGGTTTGAGATTAGAGCAAAATGGAAAGAGCTACAACTCTGAAATAATGTTTTATGCAACAGCTGTTGCTACTTCCACCTTGGCATCCACTACATTGCCTCACTTTAAAAACAAAATGCAGATTTGAAGTCAAAGGCTTTCACGGCTGGCATCCACAGTTTTTTGTGGGTTTTTCAGGTGAAGAGGCCATATTCTAGAAGAGTTTTGACATTTCACCCACAGCTGTGGCTGGCATCTTCAGAGAATTCTCTGAAGATGCCAACCACAGCTGCTGGAGAAACATCAAAACTCTTCTAGAACACAGCTTCATAGCCCAAAAATCTATAAAAATACAGATTTTCTCCTACTTATGTTTTGTTGGCTTTCCTTTCCATTTCTCTGGAACTGCAAACAACTAGAATGGAATTGTCTTAGAGTGAAAGAACACTTCATTGTCCTCATTCTCTAAATCTGGGATTAGATATGACTTTTCCCTTTTGTAAGGAGAGAAGCTTCCTTTCCCAGCAATATGTAGCTTTGAATTTTAACTATTTTGGAATAGATGTAGATTTCCTACATCCAAAGTTTAATATCCTTATAAGGCATTGCCTTTTTGAGAATAGCAACATATCTTTTTTATCTAGGAATTAAATTGGCTTGTTTTAATTTTTTAATTAGTGTAATTCTCATAATACTGTGTGGTACAAAGCACAGCTGTCCCTCCCGATTTGTGGGGGATCTGTTCCAGATTCCACTGCAAATCCAGAAAAATGCAAATATTGGAGTCCCCATTGGTTACAACAGTGGTGTGGTCAGGCGTGTGTGATATTTTATCCCACTTGCCATCCGCAAAGGATAAATAATAATAATAATTAATAATTTGTTTTATTTATATACCGCTATTCCAAAGATCATAGCGGTGAACAGCAAGTAAGCTAATTAGCAAGTAAGCTAATTTGCCCCCAACAGTCTGGGTACTCATTTTAGCGACCTCGGAAGGATGCAAGCCTGAGTCGAGCTTGGGCCCTTTTGCTGGTCTTGAACTCGCAACCTTGTGGTTTCGAGTGAATGGCTGCAGTACAGGCATTTAACCACTGCGCCACCGTGGCAGGATCATGACCACGGACTCCAAGTCTGCAAACAGGGAGGGACGAGTGTACACCTTATCTCTAATTTCATACCATTGTGTAATAGTGGAATTTTTGTGTCAGTACTCAACACCTTTATGTAGAACAGCAATAGGATGCAGACCCCAGAGCTGAAATATCAAAATACTAGGCCACAATGTTGATTGTATCAAAGAAGATGTTGAGAAACTGGAACGTGTCCAAAGGAGGGCAAATAAAATGGTGAAGGGTCTGGAAACCATGTCCTATAAGGAACGACTAAGGGAGTTGGGGATGTTTAGCTTGGAGAAGAGAAGGTTAAGGAGTGATATGATAGCCCTGTTTAAATACCTGAACGGATGTCATATTGAGGAGGGAACTAGCTTGTTTTCTGCTGCTCCAGAGACTAGGACCTGGAACAATGGATGCACGTTGCAGGAAAAGAGATTCCACCTCAACATTAGGAGGAACTTCCTGACAGTAAGGGGCTGTTTGACAGTGGAACACACTTCTTTGAAGTAGAGTTTCCTTCCTTAGAGGTCTTTAAACAGAGGCTGGATGGCCATCTGTCGGGGGTTGGACTGGATAGCCTTGTGGTCTCTTCCAACTCTATGATTCTAAGAGTTGTGTACAGCATTGCCCCTGCAAATATGTAGGTAGTCACATTCTGAAGAAGCGAGTAAGGCCGCACCAAGATTTTTGTTTCCAGCCAATTTATGAAAATTACAGAGAATCCCAGAAGCACCTCCATTGCTGAGAAGATACCATGTCACTTGTGTTGACTGGTCACAAGTATTTCAATAAAGAAGATATGTTAAGAGGCAATATTATTTGGGCTGTCCTGCCAGTAGAAGACATATACATGTCTTTTGTTCTAGAAGCTGATAAAGAATGTGTGTGTTTGAATAGAGAGTAAAAATGTCTGTGCACTCATAATGCAGCGAGGGAAATAGGAAAACTTTAGAAAATCCTGTTGTAGGGAAACTAAGCTGTTAGAACCATATTGTCAAATTTTTTAAATTTGTTATACAGATCATTCTATATGAGGGATACAGGTGCTTGCTTGCCTTCTGCCTGCTTTTTGGTTGTTACTTTGCTTGTTCACAGTGTTCCAGTAACAATAACAACAAAAGGCACAACTGGCACAATTCCCCTCTGTGGTTTAAATTCTAAATTGCTATATCCCTTAATGTTCTGAGTTCTCAGTCTTTTTCATCTCCTTTTCTTCTGGTATTGTGCAGTACTAATTGTTGTTTCCTGCCCATATGATTTCATAGAATCATAGAGTTGGAAGAGACCGCATGTAGCTTTTCCTATGTCTTGGCTCCTCATCACTCACTGATTCAAGATTGTGCTTTTCAGAGTACTGTACTGGTCTCTTTTCCTATTTAGTCCAGCCAGAATGTTTATTGGCCAGTCTTCCTAATAATCTCTATCACCCCCTGCACTGAAAAGCTCCCTGATTAGCCCCTTCTTGTCTCAAATTCCTTATCATCTATGCCCTTTTCTTCAAATCCCATACTAAAAATGTCTTGTCTTTAGTCCATTGCCTACTCTGCACCCTTCCTTCAGACTCATTGTCTTAGATTGCACATATTCTAAGACAGCTTACCAGTCCTTGGCCTTTTTGGCAGGGGGCATGGTCTTAGAGAAACCAGCCTGCAAATGTTTGGTTAAATAAACATTTCAGAACTACCAGCACAATGCAATATAAATGACAGATATATAGATATAAATAATATTTAAAGCCACTTCTTTTTTTCTCCCTTTTAATAATAATAATAATAATAATAATGATGTTTTATTTATAAACCGCTATTCCGTATTGATCATAGCGGTATACAGGTAAAAAAATTGCAATATCAAATACAAAATACAGGATAAAAACTGCAATACATAAATAAAACTTAAATAAAAACATTTCAGAATACAGATTAAAACCATACATCAAATCCAGGCCAGCTTTGGCAATTGGATTATTATATTGAACATGATCATATCTATTTACCAACTCAAGACAGTGTGTCTTTGTGTTTCTAGCAAAATCATTCTGTGGTTTGGAAGCATCTTGTGTACCTACTGATGAAGTATTATCAGTGACAGAGTCCTGTGACAGTAGTGATGAAGTGGATTCTAAGGATTCCATTAATGATAGAATATCATCTAGAAAAAAGAAGAGCAAGAGGTGTAAAGGTAAGAATTGTGATAAATTTGATCATTGCTAGGGTTTCTCCTGTGATCATTCTCATATCTCAAACTCATTGCTTCTTGGTTGTGTCCTGTTGGTGAATCATATAACTTTTAAGACGTGTGCCATTTTTGCCCTTCTGGAGATTGTTGTACTGAAGCTCCCATCAACCCCAACAACATAGCCAGTGGGGGGAAATGGTGAGAGTTGCATTCCCAGCAGTCTCTGGAAAGCTGCAAGCCACCCCAATAGCTCAACATACTTTTTTTTTTTTTTACATTTATTTATAGGCACACAAACTTATTTGTTTTCTTAGTACTCTCTGACAAGATAGTCAAGTTCTGAATAACTATTTATAAGCCACTCTGAGAGCCTTTAGGACTGAAGAGTGGGGTATAAATACCATAAATAAATACATACATACATACATACATACATACAAAGTGTGTGGGGTTTTTCTTCCTAGACACTCTTTGCTCTGTTGCAAGAAAACCTTGAAGCCTACTCCAACATTCTGGTCTCATTTCATAATGTGATAATATAGCTGTAATATTTTTTTAATATTGCTGTAATAGGTAACATTTCACTATAATTTTAACTGTGTCAAAACCAGTCAAAAGACTTGGGCCTGATTATAGTTCCACTAAAGTTGGAAGTGGGGATTATGCTGCCCTCCAGATGTTGTTCAACTCAACCCTCAGCATTCCTTTCATGCTTATGTGCCTTCAAGTTGCCTGTCAACTCCATAAATTTTATAGGGTTTTCTTAAGCAAGGAATATTCAGTGTTGATTTTGCCAGTTCTAAAATATAGCCTACAGCAGTCCTCACCAATGGCTATATTGGCTAAAGATACTAGGAGGTGCTCTCTAAAACATCTGGAAAGGCATATGATTCTCACCCCTGCAACAAAGTCATGCTGATTTTTCATTAGTCTAGATGATATGGTAACTGTCAGTGATGCACTGTTTCATTTTATTCAGAAAACTCTGATGATGTGGTAGGCAAAGAATATCCTATTGATATTTGGTTGATGCTGGCATCCTACATACGTCCAGAAGACACTGTGAATTTTTCTCTAATTTGTAAAAGAGCCTGGACTGTCACTTGCACTGCTGCCTTTTGGACCAGACTTTATAGAAGGTATGGCAAACTATATTAATTTTTATTTATTTATTATATCCCTCTCTTTTCCCACTTTGGGACACAAGGAAGCTTATGACTATTCAACCAAACCATAGTTAAAAAGTAACAGCATTCAAAGGTTTAAAAGCATTTAAACCCCCATAAAATTTGGAAACCATTAAAACAATGGCAAATGCACGTTGTACAAGCCTGTTTTTCCCCTGTTTCTGAAAGGGCTGCCAGAATAAAAAGGGTTTTTAACCTACTTGTGGAAAGATAGTGAACAGGTTGCTTGTCTAGCCTCTTTGAGATTGGAGTTCCAGAGCCTGGGAGCAACCACTGAGAAGATCCTCTCCTTCATTCCCACGAAAATGTCTGTGGGTGGAAGGACAGAGAGCAAGGCCTCCCCAGAAAATCTCAAAACACAGGCAGGTTCATAGGGGAGGGTTTAGTCCTTCAAATAACCTGGACATGAACCATTATATGTCACCGCTATCACCTTTAATTTTGCCCCAAAGATAGCAGGGTTGTTGCAGCAAATGAGTTGTGTGCTCCCTGTAGCCAGTCCCAGTTAACAGTTTGGCTGCAGCTTTTTGGAGCAGCTGAAATTTCAAAACATTTTTCAAAAGAAGACCAGCAGAGAGCAGATAACAGCAATCCAAACAGGATATAACTAAGTCATGTGTCTTTAATGATGTTGTTCAATAGGACCAATGTGGATTATTTTGGTACAATTTGAGGGGTCCTGCTCAGTTTAACACAGGGGTAGGCAACCTGCGGCCCGCGGGCCGGATGCGGCCCGGCAAGGCCTTGGGACCAGCCCCAGCCCGGTCCTGCCGCTGATTGCCGCCGGGGCCTTTGGGGGGCAATTGTCTATAGAAGCCTCAGAAACATGCATTTATATTAACATTTTTTTAAAAATCAGCAAATTTTTTCGCGTGCCCTCCATTTTTTTTTTAAAAAAGTGTCTTCCATTTGAAAATTTTGTCCTACATTTGTCCTGGTTTATTTATATATTTAATTTTTTAAAAAAATTATTTAATTATTTATTTTTTGGCTTCGGCCCCCCAGTTGTCTGAGGGACAGCAGCCCGGCCCCCGGCTCAAAAAGGTTGCCTACCCCTGGTTTAACACTTCTGTATGAAGTAGTTGTTGTATTTATGGTGACTTTGAGTTCTGAAATGCACTGATATGATAAAATGGGATTTTCAGTATCTTTTAGATTTCCCACGTAAGCCTGATTAACCTTACATATTCTGCTTCCCCTGAGGCCTGGCCATTCACCCAACAGGGCAACACAGACTAACATATAAATCACTTTCCCCCAACCAAGGATCACACAGTATATATACCCCACACTTCTCCATGCCACCATTCTCTGAAGATGCCAGCCACAGATACAGGCAAAAAGTCAAGAATAAACTCAGAACACGGCCGCAGAGCCCGAAAAGCCTACCAAAAAACTACTGATTAACCTAATTTGATTAGAACAACACCAAATGCATATCAAAATATGCATGATTTAACTGTCAAAGAGAATTTTGTGTTCAATTTTATTTATATTCAGCTTTTTCATGTAATTGTAATGATCATTCTTAGGTTGTTGGGATTGTTTATATTTTGGCTACCCCATCAATTGATGCATAATACTGCAAAAGAAGCCATGGGAGCTTCTACTTGAAAGATGATTTGTGTTTTTATCTGATAGTATAATAGAACATTTGGAAGCGAGCGCAAGATTGCTTGAAGTGATACAATCTTAATGCAGATGAAACCTGCCTTCCCTCACTAGCTAGTGTACATGGGTTCTTCCACCTGCCCCATCACCCTGTACTAATTTCGAAAGAACAATTGCTTTGTTCTAATATAAGTTTCCCTGAATTTGCTTTTATTAGGGAAAGGAGTCAAGATGTCATGGTTTTTCCCCTTTCAACATTATCTTAGTACCACAGACCATAGAGGTCTGACATTAATACTAACAACATGCACATTATTGTCTGTGCCTGTCCTGCTGTGGAACAGTCAGTTGGTTCTAGGCTTGGCATATGTGTGGACATGCAGCACCTAAAGTAAATTAGGAAAAGGCAAGGGCAAACTCAAACACTGGCTTGATCTTTATGTGAAGTTTAGTATTTATTTTAAATGAGTTTTTATTGATTTCCTCCAAGGCACTACAATAGGAATGCTATCCTCCCGATCCGTTTACAGCCAGAGTCAATGGAAAAGATGTACTGCCTTCGTGCATGTGTAATTCGGTCTTTATACCATATGTACAGACCTTTTGTTTCTCGTATAGCCAGAAATCCAGCTATTCCAGAGATTACTCCAAGCACTCTAAAAAATTCAAAAGTAAGTAACAGAATTTGACAAGTAGTGTTTCTATTCAGCAGTGTCCATATATTCTTGTTATGGTAGGGCAGTGCCTGTGAACGGCCTGCTTTTGATCATGTTTGAATATATTTTTGTCTTTACTGGGAATACTTTTGTGAGTCTATACTTGTTATTGCCATACTTCTGTTTTGTCAGGGAGATTTAATCTATAAATGATATTTGACAAAATGGAAATCAGAATATTTGGGATGTTTCCCTTTTTTGTATAAACACAAATTTGTGACATAGTTTCTTTCTGGAAAGTCTATCAGCAATGTATTGCATGACTAATACCTCTCCAAGTAGCTTACATTCCCATCAAATGTTTTCCTGTGGCAGGATGTTGTAGGGTTAGCCAATTTCCTATCCCAGTAGAGAGGGAAGAATTGGCATCTTGGATTCTTGTTCACATCACAACGGCTTTGGTGTCCACAGTGAATGCTGCTATCACACTAACATTGTACATACCTTATGTGTAAATAATTATCTGTAAAAGGAAATTGAATGTCAGAAGTCTACTGCAGTGACAGTTATGGTTTAGTTCTGGTACATTCTAAAAGCACAGAAATCTACAATCATTATTGTTTTGTTGCAGTTTGGCATTACTAAAGTGCAAGCCATGCCTTTGTGTGTACAGCAGTGTCTTGGTGCACTGTGCAGCCATAGAGCCTCTTTGCTTGGATTTTGGTTTTCCTCATTTATCATCTTCTCTCATTAATGGGAGATAACTATACACCTTGAGCATATGAGGCAGGGATAATTTATCCTTTTGATTAATGAATCCAGCTTTTCCTATTTAATTTCCCTTTCTCTTTCTCAGTGTAGTTTCTGTGGGACACTGGAGCCATTGTGGTGTCAGCAGAAGTTTGTCCTTAAAGACACCCCCACTGTTGGGAGCAGCAGGCCACATGGTATACATCTGAAGGGTAGGACAGCTGACATGTGGATGACATCCTTTGCCCATTAGGAGGTACTCATATGTTTAAATTAATTTCCTCCATGTAACTAATATTCAAAGCTGGTTGGGAGTAGTATTATGTATTACTCTCAAACTCCAAGTGTGTTTCTGTCATGAAAAAACACAAGTTTGTATGAAAGCATCTTGTAGCTTCCTACCTGAACTTAATTACTTAATTTGGGTTTGTGTCCCTTATAAAACCTGTTTAGAATAAATGTATTGCTATTGAAGGCCCTTGGCTGCACAGTACATAAGACTGAAAGAAAGGCTGTGCTATCAGCAGCTGATGTGAGCAATATCATAGCTGCTTCTTCTCAACAGAAGAATTTAAGTGGTAATTTCACAGTAGATCTGTTATTGCCTTGGAACCTATTATGTTCTTCATGGAGGTAGGTTTTAATTAATTATAGTGATGATAAACAGTAGGAGTGGCAGCTCTTACAGTAGATGTGAAGGTTAGCATAGCTTGTACTCTGCTAATGTAAACTTTTGGTCATACAGAATGTTTATCCCTTTATCCTAGATACACTACATAATTCCTCACCCTCTTTACCTCTTACAAAACTGAATATATTGTATTTTTAATTAATTGTAACTGAGTTGAGGACAGCAAAAAAGGTCATTCAAATAACACCATAGTGCTAGAGTTTCATTTCCTATTAGTGTGTTCAGAATAGGAAGTCCACAAACATATTGGTGTTACTTATATCCCATTTCATAAGTTGATATTTGCATGAAGAGTTTGCTTCTGTGTGTAGATGCTTAGAAAGAGTTCTGCTGAGAACCAAACTTGCCAATTTACAGATAAATACGGATATAACTCAGTTAACAAAGTGGATGTACTTCTGGGCTTTACATCTTTTACGAAAGTTTTGGTACTAGAGGCAGAAATAACATGGAAGGAATAGGGATAGGTTCCTACATCCAAAAGAAGAAAAGAGCAGGTCAAAATGTTTCAGCAAATGTTTTATTCAAAACTAACATTATGCACATGAAAAACTAAACAACCAGACCTTGCATAAGTAACCAAATATCTTTTGGAAACTACTTGAAAGCTTCTTCTAAAATATATGTCAGGATGTCCTAGCTACATATGAAAAACTCCTAGAATATTTAAGGAAACTTCCTTCATGAAAACTTTTTTTCCAAATTTTATTCTTGTAGAAAAATAAGATATATTAAAATAAAAATACAGTAGAGTCTCGATTATCCGACAAAAACGGGTGGGCTGATAGTCGGATAGCCGAAGATGTCGGATAATCCAGAGGGTCCAAGAAAAGCCTTGAAATCCCTATGAATTGCAAACATATTAAAGTTTTCTTGCAGTAACAGTAAAAGTAACATTACAGTAACAACATTGTAATGTATAAACAGTTCAAGTCCTCTGAAAATGTAAAGAAATCACTGATCCATTTCTGCTTTCCCGACGATTGCTGTTTCTTCACAGCCAAGTCTCGCCATCTTTGGAGCATCATAATGTCGACCCCCATAGCTTATTGTTGTTCGATGTACTTCATTTCGATTTCTAGAGGCCTAACCCCATTGCCATGTGATATGAGAGGTTCAACAGATGATGCTTGATCATCAATTTCTATTTTGTCGCCATCGCTATTGACAAGAACGATAATTTCTTCATCAGTAATTTCATACTGATCATCTTCGTTCATCCAGCTGTCAACCTCTTCCAAAGACACGTCCTCACACCTAGAGCTACAGTGTACTAAGGATAGAATGATTTCTTTGTCTTCATCTGTGCTTTCCATAATTTCATCTTCTTCTTTTTCGCATAACAACTTATTCCATGATCTGACAATTGTTGAGCCCTAACGTCACTCCAACCCAATAAGCAACATCCTTTAGATTGATGCAGTTCAATCTTTCAATCATGTCTTGCCCTTCTTCAATTTCTTCTATCAGTGTCGACAGTAGCTTCCTGCGATAGTTCCTTTTTAGTGTTTCCAAATACCCTGATCCATCGGTTGGCATATGGCAGTGACATTAGGTGGCAGAAACATAGCCTTAATGTTCCCATCTTGAAACTCCTCTGCATCAGGGTGCATCGGGGCATTGTCTAGCAACAAAATTGCTTTTCTGGGGCAGTCATTGTCTTTCAAAAAATTCTCAGTGGAAGGAATGAATTCCTTAAAAAAAAACCAGTCATTGAAAAATTCTCTGGTCATCCACGCACTTTTTTTATTGTTCTATTTCACTGCGAGAGTGTTCTTTGAAATATTTTTAAAGGCTCTTGGGTTTTTGGACTTCTCAGTCACTGCGAGGTCTATTTTGAGGGTTGCAGAAGCATTGCTGCATGGTAAAATTGTCAGCCTTTCTTTACTACGCTTAAAGCCTGAGGTTGCTGCTTCAGTTCTGGCTGCAAGACTCTTACTGGGTAACAGTTTGTAATTGAGGCCAGACTCATCACAATTAAATATCTGATCGTCTGTTAGGCTTTCAGTTTCAATAAAGTCTAGAAATTTTTTCTTGAATGCCTCCATTTCCTGAAAATCTGAAGGCAGTTTCTCTCCACAAACACATAACTGACGGATTCTATAACGTTTCTTCCACCTGTCGAGCCAACCAATGCTGGCTGTAAAATCCCCTTCATCAAATTCCTTTCGAAAATCCAATACCTTTTACTGTAAAATAGGCACACCTTTGTCTCTGAACTGCAGAAACCAAACATACAAAGCTTCACTGACCTTTTCATAGCCACACTTTTTCATGGTTTTCCTCTCTTTCATTGCACCATCAGTAACTCTGGAGGAACATCATTTTTCCATCTCCAATTGGTTCCTTCTCCAGTCTCCTACAGTTACCCTTCCAACACCATAGTCATCTGCTACTTTCTGCAACATCTCTCCATTGTCCAGTCTCTTGATTGCCTCAAGTTTCTGCTCCATTGATACAACAACCTTCTTTTTCATTGCAATGTTGGGGGCATGTTTGGGGGCTTGGCTGTGCCTGCCGCCTTCCCCGTTGCCATGCATTGGCCCTTGTTTTGGGGCCTGGAGGTACTCGCCCTGCTTGCTGCCACTGCTGCCGCATTTGGGCCGTGTTTTGGGGTGAGGCTTCACTTGCTCTTCTCTCCTTGGCCATCACGACCGCCATGTTTGGGGGTGTGTCTGGGCGTGCGGAAAGCCTACAGCCACGCCCCCCAAGCAGCCGCAGCATCTGATAATCTGGAATGTCGGATGACCGAAGGACGGATAATCGAGACTCTACTATAAAATGGCTTTAATGTACAAACCAGTGCCACTCTTCTATTAATTTTTCTAATGCTGACCTTTCAGGGCTCTATTGTATGGCTGGTTTTGTATCATGTCTGATTTAAATTTTGCATGGAATGAGTAGGGCAGAGGCATATTAAGGAATTAGCACATGTTAAAAACTACTGCATATCATGATACATGGACAGCTCTAAGTAAGTTCATCATACTATACTGAGATGATTTATGTTTAAGGCTTCACATCACGAGTATTTTTCTTGCGTGTTTCAGTGTCTGCTTTTCTGGTCGAAAAAGGTTGACCAGCAGTCTTCACTGTGGGAATTCAGCTTCAAATTACAAAGGCAGGTATGAAAAGTAAATACTTATTGATATTAATGCAGCAACATTTCAGAATGGTTGGTGTTTTTATATCCTATGTTTCTATCAGTATGTACACAGAACCAGTTGCATAAAAGAAGAGAATAAACCCATTATTTTAAAACTACAGTACTGAAAAAGAAAAAGCTATTTTGAACTGGTAAAATAAAACCTTCTGGTAATTGCTGTTTGAGCTACTTCATTAGTTTGAAGAAGTGGTTGAAATCATTTAACAAATGAAAATAGTTCTGTGTCAGAGAGGGCTTGTATAGAGGATCACTGTGTGATTAATTATGCCTGTGAAGAGGCTGTTAATAGTCTACTGATTTTTGTACTACTATTGCCTTTTTTCTTATGTTGGAATGTTAGACCAAGATGGGCAAATGTCAGCATATTTGGTGGTTATTCTAATCTCCATATAGTGGATTGTTGGTTGGAGCTATTATTGTGCCACGACAAAACCTCAAACCCTCCTTCCTCTTGCAGATGGTCAATTTTTGAGTAACATAGCTATACAAACATCAGCTTCATCCTGTGAGAAAGCAATGCCCTCCCCCCCCCCAAAAAAAAACAATCCCCATAAAACTGAAATGGGTAGTATATCTTTGACTTTCCAGAACATGAAACAGTCAACAGAACTGATAGAATTTGTATATGATACGTCATTGTGAGGATGGAATTATATATGAAACCTGTTCAGTATCTTGAACCTTCAAAATATAGCTTTATTTCCTTCATGAACAAAATTCGTAGTTAAAGGGTTTATAAAACTTGTTTAAAATTAGTATGACTGTTGAGTAGTAAATTAATCTTCCTTAGACTTATTGGTTACCAGTGTTGACCATCTCTGAATTAGAAAATGCTTATCAGTCTAATATCATGCCATGGCAAAAACTAGTGCTTGGAATTCAGACACTGGAATAAAATATTTCCCTTTAGCTTCTATTGCCAATTCTTTACATACTATGCTTCAAACATTCAAGACATTTCTACATAGCAGGGAATAAGTAAGTGAGTTCTAGCCCATCATCATCCTTCAAAGTCAGTCTTACAAATTCTCCTTCTATGGCACACATCCACTTTATCCCCAAATTTGAGTCTGCAGGACAAATCTTCAATTGTGAAAGCTGGTAAAGATGGAATCGGTTTTCAATAAACTAAATGAAACTGAGTGTTTCTTTTAAGTCTCCAAGGTTCAAGAATAGCTGTTCGAAACGTCTCCAACCTCCCCTCCGATATGAAGATGTCCACATGAACCCTGACCAAGACTGCTGCCTATTGCAGATCACTACCCTCAATTTTATATATATTCCTATAGTGATGGGCATGACCATTACCTTGGTAAGTGCTACCAGTTATATCTCCCTCTTTAAAACTATCCACAATAATTTTATATCAGTCTTGCTAGAATAGAAATCATAGCCATTGTATATAAAGATCAGGACTAGCTCATGACTTCTAAACTTCATGGATAGAGTATAATCACTGCATCTACTTCTCAAGCTGAAATAAGGGAGGTTCTTGTTACTGCTGAAAACTGATGGTAAAAAAGACTTGATATGTAGAGCCTAAAATTTTAGATTGCCTAAAAGCTGCATTAGTTGATGATTGAGTGATCCTGATTTCAAGACTAATAAGCACTGTACACAATTTTTTTGTGTTCTTTAGATGTTAAATTAATTTTAAGGGAAAGTTTTATCTTCTGGTAAAATTATGTGAAAAGTTAATCTTGTAAAGTATCTTATCGGAAAAAATATTTCCAAGTTCAGCTCTTGTAAAAAAAAACACAACAGTTTGTTTAAAACATCTGATAGGACTAAGAGATGGTAACTTATGCATTCTAGTGAAATAGTATATTAATCTTAAGAGAATCTCTGATTTTGTTTCTTTGGCAGTTCACAATAAATGTAAGCACGGATATGAGGCATCACAGAGTGAAAATGGTATTCCATGATTCTCCAATTTGGAGTGGCAAGAAACCAAGATTTGACCATGGAGTGCAAGTTGTAATGGACCCTGTACACAGTGTGCGTCTTTTCGATTGGTGGCATCCACAGTTCCCATCTTCACACATCTAAAAAAATCCTTAGTAATGTACATCCTATGAACTGGAAAAAACTCAAGGAAGTTTAATTTTATTTGTAGTATATTCTATACGATCGCCATAAATGACTAAACTTAATAGTCCAGTCTATGCTTATATTTGATCACACATATGAAGAAAACTGTTGTAATGAAATTACATAAACATTTCTGTAAGTCGTCATATGATCTGGAAAAAAAACTCAGCTAATTTTTTTCTGTTGCTAATGAAAGTTGTCGTTCATTCTTGTCTAAAAGTCAGGTGAATGGAGCTAGAAGCATTAAAAGTTCTGTTACTGTTTGTATGGGCAAGTGAAATTGATAGCTGAAAGATTCTTTGAAGTATTCCCATACTCTGCTATTCTAGTTCCATGTAAGAAAACTCCATACAGTCGGCCCTTCTTATACACAGATTTTTTATACACGGATTCAAGCATACACGGTTTGAAAATGTTACAAAAAAGTATAAATTTACCTTGATTTTCCATTTTTTATAAGGGACACCATTTTGCTATGTCATTATATGTAATGAGACTTGAGCATACACGGATTTTGTTATACACGGGAGATGTTGGAACCAAACCCCAGCGTATAACAAGGGTCCACTGTATAATGTAGGCTTAATTTCTTCCCAAATCATGTACTTACAGAAGAAAATATTCACTTTCTGGCATTATGGATACAGCTCACTAACTGTCTCTGGGGAAAAATGTGAAGTAGTCCTCAGAACTAAACCTATAAATCTATTGAAATCTGCCTATTTCACAGGTTGTAATTAGTGATTTCCGACCACTGAGCAATGATGCCAATTGGCAGCTTAATCTTGTTTCCCAGTAGAATCAAACTTCAACCAAACAGCTGTCATTTGTCAAAAGAACCTGCCCTGTTGGGGAACGGAGTATGCCAAGAAGACGACGTTTCCCAGCACAATCACTGCAGGGGAGGGGGGGCAAGGTTACATCCACTTTCTCCTCCCGGCTAGCCTGAAGAACTATGCTGAGAAAGCTTTAGCTGTCTTCCCATCTCTATAGTACTGGACAATGTTGCTGGAGTAGAAGGGAAGCTAAAGCCTCTCTTTTGTCCAGTATTTATAGTAGCTTCTCTGGGTGAAGAGAAGCTTTAACCATGTCTCCTTGCCAAATAGCCTACTCATTCACGTTGGGATGGGAGTGAAACTAACACTTCTTACATCCCAGTGCTTCCTTGTGCATATGTATGTGTACAGTTGTCCCAGTCAAACACCAAACACCTGACACCTTCCTTACGTTAGTTGCTAATTAAAACTTTATTTGGGCCTGCATGTACATGCTATATAACTGTTGCTTTTTATTATTCTTTATTGAATTTTAATTCCATTTGTACATCAATATCTAATTTCCATAAATTAATTCTTAGTATTGGAAACTTTTTTAAAAAATCAGCTAATTTCTTGCATTGTTATCAAAACAAGGTAATTCTTTTACTTATTGATTCCCTCTTATTGCACTCAATTCCTTGCCTAATTCCCAAATATCTAAAGTAAAAATTATAACATGTTATTGAATATCTGACACTTCCAGAATAACCTTGATAGTTTACATGTCTGTCTTTATGTTAGAATCCATCATTTCTTTTCATATCTTTGTCTTCTCATCTGGCTATCTTATTATACCTTAAGTATTTTATATCTTTTTTTATCTCTTTAAATTTTTTAAGTAGTGTCTGGCTTTAAAATAAACAAAAGCAAAACAGATTATGACAAAGAATATAAAAAAAATGGATCTAATCTCTAGAACAGGAATAAAAATAGAGAAGAAAGACAAATACCTTGGTATTTGGCTGTCAGAAAGGAACTTAAACTTGTTTGAAGATAATTATGAAAGGGTTTGGAAACAAATAACAATTTAATTCAATGGAATAATTATAATTTGATGCTAATGGGCAGAATTGCTGCTGTTAAAATGAGCATCCTACGGTGACATGTTTTTGTTCATAAACCTTCCAATTATTATAAAGGAGAAAGTTTTTAAAGAATGGGAAAACACGATCTCCAAATTTGTTTGGAGAGGGGAAAAAGCAAGGATACAAGGAGAAATATTAAAGAAAGCCAGATCTAAAAATTTACTATAGAGCTTGCAGTATTATCTGGATACAAGAATGGATAACCCTATCAAACAAACATTTATTAAGTTTAGACCTAAGAGTTGGGTGGCATGCATACCTGTGGTACAGCAAAGAAACTGAACAGAGATTTTAACAATCATTTACTTAGGAAAGCATTGTTGAAAACATGGAAGACAATAAAGAATAAGTTTTATTTTGGTTTACCCCAATGGGTCTCTCTATACAGGAGGCTTTCTTTGGTTGATGGGAGGAGGGAGAAGATTGGATCCAGTATAGAGACCTGGTGAAAATAAATGCTGATGGTAAAGTAGAAATGCTAGAAAGGGAAGATTTAGTGCAAAAGGCTGTAAAAATAAATTGTTTTGGCTATATGCAAATAGCACAAAAAACTAAAGAGGACATGAAAAATAAGGAATTTGAAAAGGAATCAAACGAGTTGGATAAACTGGTTTGGGAAAAGGATAAATAAAAGATTTCAAAATTATACAGATTACTTTTAAGCAGGGAACATGAACAGGAAATGGTTACAACAAGCATGATCAAATGATCCCAAGAAATAGGACATAATATAGCTCCAGAAGACTGGGAGAATGCCTGAAAAAAAAACTAACAAATTCTCCACCTCACAAGGCCTCAAAAAAAATTATTTAAAGGTTTCCAATACATGGTATTATACTCCATACAAGATTGCAAAAATATATAAACTAAGCAATAATATATTTGGAAATATCAAAAGGGCACAGGAGTTTTATTTCCACATGTGGTGGTCTTTAAAACACATAGCAAAATACAGGAAATATTGAAAATAACCTACCCTTGTGTCCCAAAGCTATACCTTTTGAATATGACATCTTTTTTGGGAGCATCATTAGAGAATAAATTTTGGTGAATTATATTTAATTACAGCTGCTAGATACTTTCAGCAAGAAACTGGAAAAAGAAAGGTATACCTACAATAGATTATTGGTTTCAGAAAGTTTTGGAAATAAAAGAGTTAGACAAATTAACAATATTGATTAATAACAAGAATAATGAAAAGAAATTAAAAGATTGGGAACTAATAGAAAAATATTAGTTTAAGAAATGTAATATAAATGAAGAACTGTTATAAGAAGCAACACTACTTATTTAACTGTTTCCTGTCTATTTCACAGGTTATAATTAGTAATTTTCTAACACAAAGTAATGATGCCCGTTTTCATATTTTGGTAACTGGAGAAATGCTTACCACCTGGCTAGCTTTCTAGAGGATTTCTAAGCCAGGTGTTCTTCCAGCAGAAAAAGAAATCTTACTTTCTCCTCCAGGTAGGGAGGATTTGTTGTGTGCTTTCAAGTTGTTTCCAACTTACAACAAGCCTAAGGCGAACAGGATTTTGTTGGCAAGATTTGTTTAGAGAAGTTTTTGCCTTTGTCTTCCCCTGTGGCTGAGAGAGTGTGCCTTGCCCAAGGTTAGTGAAAGCATCATTTAGCTTGGTCATGAGTCTTCACGCTGTGTAGCTACAGAAATAACACAACTGAGTACAATGCTTACTCAGTATGGTGCTAGAGTATACAATTATTAAGGAAGAGTTAATATATTAACTTCAACTGTAAAGGTATAAATATTTTTATATAAAGCCTAATGCATCTGCAAATCTGTGTTGCCTTTTGAGCCACTATTAGCACACAGATTGAAGAGAAATTTGGATGAACAGGCAGGGTAAGATTATACTTGCTTCCTTCCTTTTATGCTCCTTTGCAAAATTGTTTGCATTCGAAAAACAGTACTACTTACTCAAGGGAGGTATCAGTGCCTTCTAATAAGGTTTTTAAAAAATTAAATAGTTCCAATAAAAATATTAAAACAGTTTTTAAAATCTGCTTGAATAAAAAGATTCTTGTGTGCTGGTGCAAAAAGAAAAGGGTAAAGGAGGCCAACAGCCTGCTGTGGGAGGGAATTCCACTAGATGGGAACCACTAAGAAGGCTCTCCTCACCAATTGGTGGTGGAACAGAGAAAAAGTATTCCCCTGAAGTCAAGCAGGTCCATATAAGGTGATATGGTCTTTCAGATATTCAACCGAAGCCATATAGGACTTGAAAAGTTATGACCAGCGCTTTGAATTGTGACTAGAAATGGAAAAGTAGCCAGTGAAGCTGATGAAGACAGACAAAAGGGAGATGGCATTGGTGGCTCCTACTGTGCTACACCTGTCTTCCAGACCCTGTATCTATGCATATGACAACCTTTTTACAGGAATCTTGTTCAGATAGCTTATGACAAAGATTTTGTTAGTGAGGAGGAAAGACAAGTACCAATGCAATCTGTGGACAAGTCTACCCAGATTCTGGCAAACAATACTGTAGCAGCGGAAACGAAAGACCACAAAAATCAAAATACCCAGCTATTGGTATTTACAATGCTGTGACCCACTTTTCACACACAAAAGAATACAGACATAGTTGGTTTATCCAAAGTTCTGGAGGCTTTATCTTCAGTTATGTAGCGTAAAATACAGCTTATTATATACCCACTCCAACTTCTCCATCAACCTCTAGCCAACTACTGTACACTGTTCTCTGACCACAACTTTGCTCTTATTGAAACTAAGGGCCTAAACAGACTGGCATTAAACTCCAGCATCGGAGTGTAGTTCTGACGCTGACGTCATGATATGCGCCCGACCGCATGGCAGGGGACGTCACAGTGTTCCGTTGGCACAGCGTTTAGAAATGCTGCACCAAAGGAACATTGAAACGTTGGCAGCAAGGGCACCTTTTAGCCCCTTTGTAGTGCCTTTTAGCCCCTTTTAGCCAGTGCTAAAAAGAGTGGTGTTCTTTTTAACACTGGCAAAGTATTGAATTGGGGCTGCGGCATGTGGTTGCCGCAGCACTGATCCAGTAAGGAAAGGGGCTGCAGGACGGCACTACAAAGGGGCAGTCTGTCTAGCCCCTAACTAAACTAACCCACACATGACCAGTCTCTTGGTCATCTTATATAGGAAGGTGGGGTCTGAGTCATCACTGCCACACAACATGATACAAGCTTGCTACAACTGCCTCATGCCATGTGCCCATATCTCAGCAGTCTGTGGTTGTCCCATAGAATATGTGTCATTTCATGTTGCCTGTCAGTAAAAATATTTTTTCTTTTGTTTCAGACATAATTACTCTAACAGATTAAATATAAATTATGCTAATATTTGTGATTTGAAATGTAATCAGGTACAAAACATATTTGCTACATATAAAGGGTGCTGTTCATTGTGGTTTTGTTAAATTTTCCCTACAGTTTCTAGTAGAAATATCTATGCTGCTTATGTACACAAATCCTAAAATGAGAGATGACAGCAGAGGGAAAACATGTTGATAGTTGTAGATTTCCTTTCCTTAGGAATATTAGGACTCAGCAGGATCATGATTCTAGTTACTGGGAATGCCCCAGTGCATTCAAGAAATGATTGGGTTCCATAGGTCTTCATGATTCTACTATTCTTTTTGAGAGAAGAGATGCTACAACATGAAACCAGCTGGAAATGGTCTGACGATAAATAGGCCTGGGCACAGGGGCAGGGTGACAGCAGCATTGCAGACCTTTCCTGTGTCCAAAACATTTTCCCACTCCAGAGGCAAATGCCAAATCAGTGGTATGTCCTGTCATACAGATGGGGCCAATGACCAGTTATGTCAGCTCTGTGCTTGTCAAGGAGTCACTGGAGTCCTGAACATAGTCAGCTTTCTCTTATGATTAAATCTTAAATGATGGTTACATTTTCTTGGACTGGAAACCATTTGCAGAAGAAAAGTGAATTTCAGAATAGTGCAGGAATACTGGATAACTTTTTTTAAAAAAGTTATTTACCCATATCTCCCAATAATAAGGATAATCATATAAGGTGGGCAGCAGAACCTAGAAAAGGGCAGTTGTGCAAAAAGTGTAGACTGCAACAGAAGCAAGCATTTACAGCAAAGAGAAACTGGGCAGCCTTCCAAATGTTAGACTGCTGCAACTCCCAGCATTCTGCACCATTTACTATGCTGGCCAAGGCTGCTGGGATTTGCAGTCCCACCACTGATTTGTCAGCATAAACAATTGGGACTGCACCAATTTGTTTCGCGATTTATGTACACTCAGTAAGGAATTCTGGAACCAGTCACTGTTTACTTTGCCTGTTGTAGACACACACACACACACACACAGCGATAGCAGGATCAGCTAGGTGGAATCTCACTTTTTTCCACCTCAAGCTTTATTGCAGTTTACTACAAACACACTGTTACAACCCAACACTGAAAATATATGTTTCTCTAGCCCAGCAGTTCCCAACCTTTGTTGGGCCGCGACCCCCATTGCAGGTAAAAGTCCTGCCCGCAACCTCCCTACCTGGCCTCCCAACCAATGAAGGAGGCCACCAGCAAAGAAGGAGCGGGACTTCCGTCCACAAAGGTCGCTGGGGCTTGCAGCCCCGTCCTTGTCCCCTTCTACCCGCGGGTGCCTGGCATCTGCAGGGAGGAGGAGGCAGCAGCCCCGGCCCTTTCCCCTTCTCCTCGCGGGTGCCCTCGATGGCGCCCGTGAGGAGAAGGGAAGAGGAGGAGGCGGCCCTGGCCCTTTCCCCTTCTCCTCGCGAGTTCCTTCAATGGCACCCGCGGGGAACAGCGGAGAGGAGGAGGAGGCGGCCCCGTCCCTTTCCCCTTCTCGCAGGTGCCTTTGATGGCACCCGTGGGGAGAAGTGGGGGAGGAGGAGGTGGCCCCGGATCCTTCTTGCGGTTGCTGGCGCTAGCACCGGCACCCACAGCGAAAAAGGGAGGAGGGGGAGGCAGGGGGAATCCCAACCTGGCGACCCCCAAGAAAGGATCGAGCAACCCCTTCTCTAGCCTTCCTTCACCATCTTCTTTCTTCATTGAGATGACCACACAAAATTCTTCAGTGTGGGGCTATTCCAAGACAAAGATTGCTGGTGCACTTCAAGAGGCATGTTCAGCTACAGTGCAGTGAACAAGTCATTCAATTCAATTTATTTTGAACATCGGACCAATCTTATCAGGCTAAAGAGGAAGAACTATTCCCCATTAGGTACACACTTTAGGGTAATGCTGTGGTCCACTTCTACAGTGTTGTTCCCATCCCAGAGGTGTTAATCATGTAGCCTTCCAGTTCTTTGACTGTAACTCCTAGCATTCCTATAGGCTATGCTGGACAGAGTTGATAACAGCGGCAGTCTAGCAACATAGGAAAGCTGCATGATTCCCACCCCTACCTAGAGGTATGTGATAGAGAAAGACAGAGAAATTCTTACATGATTTCAGACTTTTCAGATCTGTTGTCATACATTATCATCATTTTGAGCAATCTAACAGTAAGGCTACTTTTACAATTGATCGTTAACAAAGTGCACTAAAACCAACCAAAATTTATTTTCAGAATCAGAAGGAAGAAAACTTATCCACTTTGTGGCATTTCCCCATTTCTGTATCCTGATGTTTATCACCCAAATCATCATCAAGATGGGCTACTACAACACAAAGAGGCAATACTGCTCCAATGCAGGAACAACCTCCACCACTCCCTTCTCCTTCTGTGTCTTGTCTTTTTAGATTGTAAGCCCGAGGGCAGGGAATCGTCTAACTAAAAGATTGTATGTACAGCGCTGTGTAAATTTACAGCGTTTCATAATTAAAGGTTAATAATAATAATAATAACAACAATCTGTGCTGAAAATTACTACTCTACCATTGAGACATATTTCAGTGTCTGCACCATTCTGTTTTCCAAGGGCAGCCAAGCCATGACCTAAAGGCAATTCTGCACTTTTGACAAGAGAAAAGAAACATCATCCTGGCTGTTTCCAAGATACAGAGCAACATACCATGTAACTGAGGTGCTCACAAAATCTTTCTTGGAGATTTTTCATGCTGCAATTGCCCACCCAAATGCTTTTGTATTAAAAGAAATACATTTGAAAACTGCAAGATATGCATTCAAAATAGCTGTGATGTCCCCTGAGTACCTCTTTTGGAATAGGATGTTCTGAAAATGAAAACTACATTGGTCAATGAACTAATTTATAATTACACTTAATTGTGACATTGGAAATCTAGTTATCAATTAAATCTTAAAGTTTGTTGGGGCACAGAGATGATGATGATGATGATGATGATGATGATGATGATGATGATGATGATGGACTGTAGGTTAGTAACATATACCTCTTCCATCTTTATTCCCTTATGTCTGGGTTCTCATTTAGCAGGGCTGAGGAAAATCATCATCATAAGTGGGGAACTTGACATTCAGATGCTATTGAGCTCCAATTTGCAGCAGTCCAAGCCATGGAAAGCTAGTGGTAAGGATGGCAGGAACTGTAGTTCAGCAACATCTCAAGGACCATAGGTTCACAACCCGGAACTTCAGTGAGCTGCTCCTGGTGGAAGCAGATTGTATGGAACTAGGTGGGCCAGCTGAGAAGAATTCTGTTGCAGAGAGGGGGGAGTGTTACATGTAGATATAATAAGTTGCCTGGAGAGGCCAGAAATCCAGCCACAACATGGTTAGATGAGAGATGATAAAAATGTTGCATGTCTTTCTAATATCTCTTATTCACAAAGAGCCAACATAAAGTGGGGGAAGAGGAGAGAACAACAGGCCACCCCCACCACCCCAGGAAAGAGATGTGTAGTACCTCCTGCTGCTGTGTGGACTTGCTGCTTGCTACCTGGTGGACTGCTGGCCTCAGACTGCTTCCTGCCAGGACCAGGCCCCAGGTACCCAGCCAGGAACACCTATTCCCCTTCGGAAGGAGATAAAGGCTGGGTGCCTGCTGCAGCGGGCCTGCCACCGCCCCTCTGGGGGAGCCACTTCAGGTGGAGCAAGGACCAGTCCATTTGCCTGGTAGGGAAGATATATTTTAATGTAATTAATTTAACTGTATTTTGATTAATTAACTGTATTTAGTTAAGGCAAGGTGATGAATTTTTAGTTGTGTATGTGTTATGTAATTGTTTATGCATTTTTGTAAACTGCCTTGATCTGTTGGAAAGGCAGTACAGTATATAAATTATTATTATTATTATTATTATTATTATTGAAGCAAGCAAATTCCTCAGACAATTTGCTTTGCTTTGTAGGTATTAAGACTGCTAATACAGTTTAAAGCAATAGCATGGATGCTTTAGAGCTACTGGAAGCTGTAATCCAAAATATTTGAAGGACCAAAGATTCCCCACTCCTAATGACCTCTTAATTATCTGGAGCCAACAGCACTGATTTACTGCTTATAGTGAATTAAGTAATTTTTCAAGTAGCCCATTCTAGCTTTTTTTGCATCTGTCCTAGCTCAAGGTTAAAATAATTTAACATCTAACAAATAAACAGCTAAGAAGCAGTTAATATCTCCATCAATTAAACTACAAAAATAAAATAATTTCAGCTTTCTTTATAAAAGCAGCAGGTCACAGGAAGAGCTATTGGTCCAGTTTTGGCTCCTAAACATTGCTTAAACTGGTGAGTAGGCAAAACATTTTTAAAATTATTTTTTAGGTAGGAGTATAAAGAAGCACGTCTATTCACCCTCTTACTACATGTGAATATCATATATAGAGCTTGCAAATGTTTACATGGCACTGAGACAGAGACATCCTTATTGGCATGTGGTAACAGAGGCAGTCACTAGATGGAACTATATACAGAAAATTTCAAAGAAACAAATGTATTAGTCCTTCACAATATGAAAAGAAAGGGAGGAATGGGAGAGAAAAGAAATGTGGTGTTTCAAAACCATGAATGCTGTCTTTCCCAGGCCAAATTCAGAACTGTTTCTGTAATGTCATCCTTTCCTAACATGCCCACATACTTCTCAAACTAGGCAAACCACTTTCATTATCTAAGGCATCATATTTCACATACTTTCCATGCAGCAGATTTGAGATGAAGGTTGAGGAAACATCAGTTACTGAGTATTCAAGAATGTCTTCCCCATTAGGGCTACCTCCCACCATTAGGCAGATAAAGTTGTCACCTTGGGCAACAGATTTTGTTACTCTATCTGTTTAATTTAATAATAATTAATAATAATTTGTTTTATTTATATACCGCTATTCCAAAGATCATAGCGGTGAACAGCAAGTAAGCTAATTAGCAAGTAAGCTAATTTGCCCCCAACAGTCTGGGTACTCATTTTAGCGACCTCAGAAGGATGCAAGCCTGAGTCAAGCTTGGGCCCTTTTGCTGGTCTTGAACTCGCAACCTTGTGGTTTTGAGTGAATGGCTGCAGTACAGGCATTTAACCACTGCGCCACCAGGGCTCCAATTTATTCACAGAACACATCATATGGAAAGCAGAATTAGACCCAAGGAAGCAGGTGTCAATATTAGAGGAAGGGACATCAACAATTTAATATACGCAGAAGACATTACTTGCAGAAATACTCTTGGAAGAGTATCGATACCATGGACTGCTAAAGAGACAAATGAATGGATCTATGAGCAAACCAAGCCTGAACTTTCACTAAAAACAAAGATGACAAAACTAAGGCTGTTGTACTTTTTCATAGCATATGAGATGACATGACTCATTGGAAAAGATGATAATGCTTGATAAGGAAAGGCAGCAAGAAAAGAGGGAGACTGCACTACTGGTGAAGCCATGGCCCCAAGTCCACAAGATCTGAGCAGGGCAGTTGATGATCAGGTCACTCATTCATAGTCACCATAAACTGACAACAAATAACAACAAATCCCAACCATTTGTGGGATTTTCAGTCTCATTTGCAAAGATTATTTATCATAGAATCATAGAAGCTTTGGGTACATGCACCTCAAATTAGATGACTGGGAGATGCCATTTGTTACTGCACTTGGGCAACTAAATGTTTTAATTTTTTATGGGGGTTTTGGGCTATGTGGCTATGTTCTAGAAGAGTTTATTCCTGATGTTTCACCAGCATCTGTGGCCACAGATGCAGGCAAAATGTCAGGAATAAACTCTTCTAGAACATGGCAACATAGCCCGAAAAACCCACAAAAAACTATGGATGCCTTCAACTTCATAAAATGTTATAAACTGGTTATAAATGTTATAAACTGGTTCTGGATTTTTCTTGCTCTCTCTCCCATCCCGATCCCTCTGTTGTCACAGCGAGCATATAACTGTTGTGGTTAAGAAAGGAATTTATTTTAAAGAGTGGGTTTTACCAGAAACAAATCCTCCTTCCCAATCTAATAGTGTAGGAAAGAAGCACAGAAATTACCTTTATCATTAACACAAGTTAGTGGCATCACTAGGGCTGGCGCTGCTTGTAGTGGTAAAGTTACTCATAAAACATAATTCCCCTGTATCACAGAATGTTAAGAGTTGTGACATAATGAGCAAAATTAAAATCATACCTTTAGATTACAATATCATACACACAACCAAGATGTATTTACAGATATATAGTTTCATGGGGTTAAAGTGAAAATCTGTTAAGATGTGATGTTTTTAAAGAAAATTTTAAAATAATGTTTTTTAAAGATATATTTTTTAAAAACCTCTCCTTTCTCCTCCCACTGAGCATCTCCTCACTCACACCATCTCTTCAGTATTTTAAAGGGACACAGGTGAACACCACAGCCATTTCTGTGCAAAGGCAGATGTTTGGGGAGCAGTGATACTGTATCACCCCCCATTAGAGTGTCACCTGCTGCAGTCCACCTCCCCAGCACTCCCCTGGTTATGCCCCGAAACAAATTAGTCTATGAGATCAATCCTGCAATGGTGAGATGCTTAAAATGTGCCCCCAAGTCTTGACTAACTTTATGAGGACTGGAGTGAATATGAGATCCAGAGTTTCTACATCTTCTTCCTCCCTAACACCTTGTGCCCTCTCATTTCACTTGTCTCCCTGTGTTCCTGGCTGAGCTAAGGTTCTTGAATAATAGAGAGGGGTGAGGTCGGCTGTAACCTGATTCAACTACACTGCATGGCTCTCTGGCTCTTTTCAGCTTTCATTTTATCTTCTCTCCTGCTCTTATCCCGCTTCAACGGGATCAGGTTGGTTTATTTTCTTTGTTAACTGTATGTCAGAGAGTGCCTGGGGCTGCAATATGATGCGGCCTCTAATTGATCACTCAAAAAGCTCCAGCAGTGCACAGCGTAAGAGCTCCAGCCGCGTAAGAGCTCCAGCAGAGGCCTTCCTGGAGGCTGTTGAGCTGCACTTGTTAACATCCCCAGCAGTTCCCCACCCCTTCTTCAACACTAGCATTGTGCGCAAAGGTGTCTCCCCCTGCTTGGGTTTGTAAGTGTACATTTTCCTTTGAAGCTTTACTTGGTGCAAGACTGGAATTTCTGTGCTGGAAAAGGACTGGAGCTTCTGTGCTGGGGCTGAATTATTTGGGAGACATACAACAAAGTAAAAGAGAATTTTCCAGGTATGATATTTCCAGATCTTGGAAAAGTTAATGAAGGGGTCAACTCTGCTGGGGGACTCTGGATGCTGTTGTGCGAAAAAGTAACTTTTCCATAGTCTTCTCCAATGCCACCTGAGTAAAGGTTGCTCCAGCCCTTTATTAGGAGCAAGGAGCTCCTGCTATCTCTAGAGAAGCAGAACGTCTGGCTGCCAGGAGGCTCTATTTGGTCTCAGTTTTGTTTCAAGGCCTCTCATCATTTCAGGCAGCGCTCAGAAGAATGGAAAAAAACATCAAGTTCCTTTCCAGTGGCTTTAGGACCACGGAGCGTGAGTAGCGCCTGCTTTGTGCTGCTCTTCTGTCTGAGCAGGCTGAGGATGATGATTAATGATTATTAATGCTAGTCACGCAAAATGCTTTACTATTGCTAATTAATTCACTAACTTTTGCAAATAAGTCATTTCTAGGTCTGTTATGATTTTTCTTACTTTTTTATTACTTAAAATGCTGGGATTTAATATACAGGGATTGGTATTCTGTAGGAGCTAGCATGGTGTAGTGGTTTGAGTGTTGGACTATGACTCTGGAGACAAGGGTTTGAAGCCTGGCTCTGCCGTGTAAACCCACTGGGTGGCTTTGGGCAAGTCAGCCTCAGAGATGGCAGTGGCAGTGAAGAAACTTGCCAAGAAAACCCTGTAGCCTTAGGGTTGCCATAATTCGGAAAAGACTTTAAAGCATACAACAACAAGTACTTTATACTAGCGATAAGCATGTGTGAAGAGGCATCTGGTGTGGTCCCCTCCATGGGATTCAGGACTCTCTGCTGTTAGAAGGGAAGGGCCTAATTATCCAAGTAACAGTTGATCATTTTTTTTTGTGGGTCCTGCTTTGTCAGATCTGTTTAAATATTCCATCAGTGCCATAGGATTTGAACTCCCGCAGTCAAGGGGTGTTGCTGACAAAGAAACACCATCATAAGTTAAAGCAGTGGTGACCATATCTCTCCGCCTCTACTGCCAAGATCCCGGTCCATGCCCTAGTGATCTCACGACTTGATTACTGTAACGTCCTCCTGGCTGGGCTTTCTTTTTCTCACCTCCGTCCTTTAATTTCTGTCCAGCATTCAGCTGCACGCATTATCACTTCCACCCACCGCTCTGACCACATCTCCCCTGTGTTGGCATCCCTTCACTGGCTCCCCCTCCCAGAAAATCTTGAAATAAAACCGCGTTATTTGGTGATCAAGAAATAGCCAGAATATCTGTAGAGACTCAGATCTCTGCATACAACATCCTTCTCCCACTCCAATAGTCTGAAATATATTCCTGATCTGAGATGTGCTATCCCTCCCATTAGGCAGAGGAAACCCCCTCAGGCAACAGATTTGGGGTGTCACAAAAGGACAATAGATGGATAGTTAATTGAATTATTATTGTACAGTATTTTTACTGCCAGGAAAAGGAATTCTGTGGGATTTTCTGCCAGTGTTGCCAAAGTAATTTGGGCGGCCTTGGGTTCTATTCATCTTGACCTTACTGTAAGGCAGTCTTTCTCAACCTTTTTCCCTGGCAGAGACCTTGAAATAATTTTCAAGGTACACCTGCATAAAAATCTATACCTCTTTAAAAAGAAATCAGTCACAATTTCTTGCAGAACCCCTACCAGTCTGTCATGGAACTCTAGGATTCCAGAAACACCTGGTTGAGAAACCCTGTTATAAGGTATTATTATTATTATTATTATTATTATTATTATTATTATTATTAACCTTTATTTATAAAGCGCTATAAATGTACTCAGTGCTGTACATACAATCTTTTTAATTAGATGGTTCCCTGCCCTCAGGCTTACAATCTAAAAAGACATGACATAAAAGGAGAAGGGAAAGGTGGTGGGGCTAGTAGGCTAATACATATAAAGTACATAGCAATACAGGAAATGATTCGATAAAACAGGCACCAAAAGAACATCCAATAGCAAAGCGGACAATTAT
This sequence comes from Sceloporus undulatus, assembly GCF_019175285.1. Classification (NCBI taxonomy): domain Eukaryota; kingdom Metazoa; phylum Chordata; class Lepidosauria; order Squamata; family Phrynosomatidae; genus Sceloporus; species Sceloporus undulatus. Next base: position 44,579,587 of record NC_056525.1, on the reverse strand, counting down.
GCAATGCCTGGGAACGCTTCTCTGAACAGGATGGTCTTCAACTTTGTTTTGAAGCTGGTTTGCCATTCACCACTTCTCCTTAGGCAGCAGAATATCTTTGATAGGCTTTGTTGAGACATTCCTTGCTCAGAATCAACTCTTCCGGGTGCTTCTTTCTTGATAACAACTATAAATCAGATCAAATCTGTTGGCTGCATGATGTAATTTATCCTTCTAGACCTTTATCAAACACCATTATACAAATAACAGTAAATTAATGCCAGAGATAACATATTCCAAGTCGCATCTTCATCCAACTGATACACAGTGGGCCCTTGGTATCTTCTAGGGTTTGGTTCCAGGACCTCCCATAGATATCAGAATCCATGGATGCTCAAGTCCCATTAAATACAATGGCATAGTGAAGTGGTGTCCCTTATATAAAATGGCAAAATAAAAGCTTGCTCTTTGAAATTTATATCTTTTTGGAATATTTTCAAACCATTGATGGTTGACTCCATGGATAAAGAATCAGTGGATATGGAAGGCCAACTGTATTAATTCATTTATTCATGCCCTGGCCTTTATCAAGAGATCTCAGGGAAGCTTACAATATATACTAAATGTCACCTGACTCCAGATTCCATATGATCTTGGAAGCTAAGCAGGATCAGCTCTCATTGGCAGGTTTGCTTGCTTGCTTGTTTGTTTGTTTGTTTAATATGCTGTCTTTCTTTCAGAGTGGGACCCAAGATGGCTTAGTACTTGGATAAGAGATTGCCAAAGAGAATATATTGCTATAAGCTATATTTCAAAGGAATTGGCAAAACTAATTCTGAGTTGCCCTTGCCTAAGAAAACCTGATGAAATTGATAGGGTCAGCATAAGTTGACAGGCAACTTGAAGGCACATACACACACCCTTAAGAAATAAAGTTTAAGTTTTTCATTTATCTGAGCAGAATCCCAATGACTGTCCTACAATGGCTTCCATTACATATTTTGTTCATAAGCATACTGAACCATGTAGTTTGTGCAGTCATCAAATCATCTAGTTGGAAGAGACCACAAGGGTCCTCCAGTCCAAACACATGCCATGCAGGAACTCACAATCAAAGCACACCCAACTGATGGTCATCCAGCCTCTGTTTAAAAACCTCCAAAGAAGGAGACACTACCACACTCTGAGGGAGTGTGTTCCATTGTCGAACAGCTCTTACTGTCAGGAAATTCCTCTTAATGTTTAGGTGGAATCTCTATTCCTGTAGCTTGCATCCATTGTTCTGGGTCCTATTCTCTGGAAGAGCAGAAAACAAGCTTGCTCCATCCTCAGTATGACACTCCTCCAAATACTTAAACAGGGCTATCATATCACCTCTTAACTGTCTCTTCTCCCAGCTAAACGCCCTCAGCTTTCTGAGTCTCTCCTCATAGGGCATGGTTTCCATGTATATAACAACAATCAATTGCATCTTGTTTGATGGCATTGGGTGCTAGATAGGAATGCTACTCAGTACTGACAATCTTTGAATATATTTAAAACTATAAATCACATGTTTATTTATTTGTTTTTCCAATGTTATTACCATCCCAGCTTTCTCCCAGCACCACAGTCTATGGTGCAGTTAGGTTATTTTAGATTCTAGATTTGTATCCACATTACTCATTTATAATGCTTTGATATGACTTTAACTGCCATGTTTCTTTCCTACTGAATGCTGGAATTTGTAGCCAGGGGAGAGAGTTCCTCTACATAAAGTTCAGAGGAACAGCAGTGATTCTCAAACATTGGTTTACCTGGTGTTCTGGACTTCTTTTGACTGGATATCTAACCATCCAGCTGGTGGTCTTCTGGGAGATTAAGACCCAAACATCTGGAAGATAAAAGTTTGAGAACCTCTAAACTACGGTTGTCTAGCAACCAATTCTAAGGAACTCCTCCAACTCTAGAGATGTAGTTTGGAGGAGTAGTCTAGACTCTAGAGATCTCTAGCAAAGAATCCAAAGTCCTCCACCAAACTACAAATCTAGGATGGAATCATGGCCATTAAGATGGTATCAAAGTGCTATAATTGTGCAGTATGGATATACCCCATGTGATCTTACACATATATACACCTGGAATGATCATAATGTGTGCTTAGTTCAGAATATGGTAAGTTGGTCCTGTAGATCTTGGGGGCTTGAAACACACTTTTGCCCTAAAGTCCTCCCCAGACAGCACGACTTCTATGCAGTACATCCACTACTGGACTATGCAGTGCAAAGATTTCAAAGGAATAGTTCTGATAAATTCATAAGATTCAGTATGCATTTTGCAAAGATATAGCTGTGTTAGTATTTTGTAGCATAAAAGGGAAAAGGAGAGGGGACAAAAGGACATCTAGCAGCACTTTGAAGACTAACTGATGTATATTTCATTATGAGCTTTGTGGAAATCAATCTACTTCCTCAAATGTGTCAGCAGTTCAAATGATCTTTTGTGTGCACATCAGCATTTCCAAAGTCCATTTGTATATATGGCTCTGATCATATTGCTCTAATGATCATAAGTGAGGGTTTTAAGCGTTTCTTTGTAGTCAGAAGAAGGGGCACATCTGTTAAAAGTTCTCAGAAAGCCAGGCAGAGTCAAAGAAACACCCAAGAATGGGTTGCATTTTTCTTGGTAGTTAACTTAATATATCTGTGGAAGCTTGTTGGCCCCTGTATTCCAGGCTAAAGATCTTGGGGGCCAAAGTCCATTATCCCAGGGGCACCACTAGGTGGTGTGGTGGATGTTATTTAAACTTTTATCTATATCTTTCTTGTTTAACCTTCGGTGTATCTTCCACCCATATGTTTTCGATGCAATACTTCACATTTTTGCTTTTTGCATACATAGCTTATAATTGTATACATAGCATATAATTGGTTGCCATTCTCTTTCAATTAAGTCATATGATTAGTTATTGATTCAATTCGTTAATCGATCCATCTCCATCATCTCTTGTATTTTGTTAAACCAATCTTTCACCTGGAGTCCTTCTTTTGATTTCCATTTCTTTGCTATAATTAATCTATTCACTGTTACCAGATATAATCCTAATATTGGGACCTCTGGTTTTTTGCATTTTGCTTTCTAAATCATACAGGTGAAAATCACTTTTAAAATTATTTTTGCATAAATTTAAAAATAAAAGACATATCAGTTTGGGGTCAGGCAGGAACCAAAGACACATATTTTTCTAATTTTATTTCACTTTTTAATAGTGGACATATAGACAGACTAAAAATATGATTATTTGATGGTCATCTTGGTAACATGTGGTTTTGACATCTTACATAGGTGCGAAGCAGATGGGCCAATTGGGGTGATCTGTGGCTGCTCCAGCCACAATCGCTCCAGGCCCACAGTGACCGGATGCCGCAGTCCTGAAGCCGACCGCTGCTGTCGTCCCGAATGGGCAGCCAACAGGAGTGCCTTTTTGCTGTTCCTTTTCAGGCTGGCTTCAGGCTGCTTTAGCTGGTCCCAGAACAACCTCTGGGCAGTTTGGGGGCATGTGTCTTTTGAACACCATGCTTCCAAAGCACCTGGAAGATGCTTTATTTGGCTCATCTGCTTCAGGCCAGAGTTAATTAGCTGTCTATTTCAGTTAGAGCTGTAAGGCAGGAAATACGTTCCCATCATTATTGGATACTGTCCCATACTTTGTATAGTAAACGTTAGAAAATTTCACTACCTAAAAAATAGGGTGGCCACCTATTACTAAAAAAAAAATCACAAAAAAGCAAAATTAAAGGGATACAGTGGCTTAATGGTTAAGATGCCAAATGTGATGACTGCAGGGTTGGCAGATTGGCAGTTTGAGACCCAAGCACATGATGGAGTGGGCTCCCATCGCTAGTCCCAGCTTCTGCCAACCTAGCAGTTCGAAAGCATATGAAACTCCAATAGATACTACTTCGGTGGGAAGGTAATAGCATTCTGTGCAGTCATGCTGGACACATGACCACAGGATTGTCTTTGACAACGCTAACTCCCTTGGCTTAGAAATGGAGATGAGCACAATTCCCGACAGTAGGACATGACTAGACAATCACGTCAAAGGGGAAACTTTCACCTTTCGAATGAGAGACTTCAGTATTTAAAAATGCATGTGCCAGTTTAGATGTATAAATGAAAATGTAGGACTAATTAATTCTCCAATACAAAGACATAGCCATATCAGTATATCAGTATGGAGTATCAGTAAGCAAAGGAATCTTGCATACACTTTGAGACTAACTGTGCAAAAGAAGATGTGTCTGAGGAAGTAGACCAAGTCTATGACAGCTCATGCTACAACTTCTTTTGTACAATTAATCTCAAAGGGGATTCAAGATCCTTTTGCATACTAAGGGATTTAAATACAAATACTGTATAATATAATTCAGGAGTGCTGGGTTATGTGGATTTCCTTTTCCTTTTTTAAATTTTGGTCATTTATCTTGCATATTTTTTCCACATGGAATTTCAAGGCAGCATAAAAGTCAGGTGGCTGTCAGGATTGGAGGACCCAGGTCCCAATAACCAATACAACATTGTAGTGTAGCAGAAACTAGAGATTCATTCTGGATATCAAGACAAAAAGTTCCCCGTCCCGGGTTCAATGTCAGAACTGAAAAAGTTCCACCTCAGACCATCACAAATACTCTCCCATCCTCCAGCCCCCCTTTCCAACCCCAATCGCTCCCCTTTGATCCAGATCAAAGGGCCCTTTGTGTTTCCCTTCTTCCCCTCATGTGTTATCATTTCATCTCCCTTCAGGAAGAAGATAATCCCTGTTTCACAGCTCAGATCCATGGCAGGATAATTGGGGTCATAAAACTACAACTCTTTTCCACTGCTTGCCACCTGCCCCTCTTGTTTGTTTCCCAGGCTTGGATTTAACATAGCTGATATCCCCTTCTTAATAGCCAACATACTATACAGCATTAAATTTCCATATCACCAAGTCCTTATATCTTCATCCCCCAATATCATCATATCATCATGCCAACATGAGAGAACCATCCATATGGATTCTGGCATCTCATCCAGGCACTGGCCAGACCCTCACTTGCTTAGCTTAGCAAAGTGTCCGCAGTATCATAGTACTTCTTGATGATTACTTCACTGTGAGAGGTAGAGTATAAATCTTCTAAATCAACAGAACTTACCAGTAATGCCTTTTCCCTATAACACATTGTTTGGGAGGAAGTCTAACAGAGTTCTTTTGCAAATAATACAATACTGGAAATATTGTTGCTTATTTCTGTTTTAAAAGTAACACATATTTGTTACTTTTTCTCATTATGTTTGGGAATGTTTTCTTAGGACATTTTCAGAAAATTCCTTCCCTTCCCAAAAATATTCTTGCATTTTTAGATGGATTTCTTCCCAAAAAAGGACCTAAACTTTTAAAAACAAAACAAGTAATGTTAAAATTTGCAATGATAGTTTAGTAATTATTATGTGGTGTGGGGTTTTTTTTGGGGGGGGGGTGAGTTCCTGTAACTTTGCCGAACTCTGTAAATAAATACTTTTAAGCAAAGCAGAAACTTTCCAGTGATATAAGCAAACTGTAGCCTTAACTATGGCAAGAGCTTGGTCATTCTATTCATGCTGGTACATCCTAATTCCTTCATGCAGCTTATCTGCTTGGTGATACATGCTATCTCAGCTAAAAATAATAAAGGTGGAATAGTTCTCTGTTCCTTTATCACCTGCTCTGACCATCTGGCACTGTGATATGCTGAATTTAGCTTGATGGCCTACTCTTTAATGAGTTTTAGTGTTAGCATAGGTTAGGAAACTTCTTGATGTTTGTTGTTTTTTTAAATACCCTTCTGCATTCCATTTCTACCTCATTCTTAATCAAGTCTTTCTTTAATTTAGAACTCAGTTTGGAGTAAATAAGCCCAAGGGATTGTATTCTTACCTACCCATTAAGCTATGTAAGAGGAAATAAGAGGAAAGCAAAGTGTCCTTGTCCAAAGTAACCCAGCCCATGAGGGAACCAGGTTAGGCAAATGGAGGAATTAGTCCTATAGAAAACAATATGTGCACTATTTTTTCTAGGGAAGTTGAAATCTATCAATTTTTCTGTTGAATGTCTCCAATCCACACATTTGTTTCTTATTGTACATGTATCAGACTGAGAAACACCAGAAACTCAGTGTATTTTGGTGCAAATTTTTCAAAATGTGTGCATTTCCTATATTCATTTTTAATATGCACATTCTTGTATATATTTTTGCACTGACTAAATTATGTTTGTGTGTGCATTTCTCAAACGTATACATTTTAGGTGAGTGTTTTTAAAATATATATATATATATATATACATGTTTTTGTGCATCTCTCCCCCACACACAAAAAACATTGCAAACTTTATAAATGTTGAGTTTTCTGACATTTTGCTGTTCATCTCATGAGCTGCAAAATGAGTATTTCCATTCCAAACTTCTTCTCCAGTTCTAGTGTTTTCTTATTTCATCAAGTGCTTTCCCTAAAGATGGACCCAAGAGCATATTTATTCTATACTGCCATAGTGCCATCCTACAGAATTTTAGGATTCAAAGGTTGGTGAAAAACTGTACTTAGAATTCTTTGCTACTAGATTATAGAAAATAAAGAGAAAGGACATTTTTCAAGATATTATAGAATTCTGAAAGGTAGAGATCTTGAGGATGAAATAGTAAAGAACTGCATGGTGAAATGGTCGCAAGATTTAGGAAAAAATATAGACTTGGAATTATGGGAAAGATCATGGAGAGTGACTAGAAAATTTACTTTATGTCAAAACTTTAAAGAGAACTATATTAAGATGATGTATCAATGGCATATGACTCCTGTTAAATTGAATAGGATATATAAAACTGTGAAGAAAACATGTTGGAAATGTGATAAGCATGAAGGAGATTATCTCCATCTATGGTGGTCCTGCATCAAAGCAGGGAATATTGGAGATCTATACGATTATTGATGATTAATTTTTTACAATTAGATATCCCACTTGACCCTTGACTGTTTTTGGAATTTTGGAAAACAGAAAGACAAAAGAAGCCTCACGTTTAATTTTGTATATGATCACCACGACCAGAATTTTGTATGCCCAATTTTGGAGAAACCCGCAAACCCCAACAGCTGAGACATGGTTGGTCAAAATCAGGGAGGCTAAAAGTCTAGATATACTTACCACCAGCCTGAGAAATAAAAATGTTGATATGGTTAAGGAAGAATGGAATTGCCTAAATATATATGATGGAATGAAAGCAGTGTAATTAGGGAGTTAGATGAAATATAGCATATATATATATAATTAATATTCAATGAAGAGATTAAAATATAGGATCTTTTTTCTTTTCTCTGGCTTAAACGATTGAATGGATATAACTGAAGGAAAATATATTTTTATAATTTTATATGAATTTTTCCCTTTACTCTGATTTCCTTTTCCCCATACGGATACTGTAAAGGATATATGTACTAATACCGTTTTTTCTTTTTTCTTGGTAGTATTTGCTATAAACTAAAAAAGAGGGATACCAATTGGCTTCCTGGAAGCAATGGAAGTGTTTAGCTTTAGAGATTTACTGATAATATGTATACGTATATGTACGTAATGTCTATTTGTAAAATGCTCGTTAGTTTGTTATTATGTGTCATTATTTGTTATTCGTGTTTTAATTAAATAAAAAAGGAATTCTTTGCTAGAGAGGTCTAGTCCTGGACCCTGGAATGGGAGATGTAGGAAGGGTTCAATCCCCCCAAGAACGGGGGTGCGGTGGGGGTGGTGACTGAGCCCTTTCTGAAATTATCAGGCCAAGTTGGATTACCATGACTCCTCCATAGTTAAACCCCTCAAGAACAGTCTGAAAGTACTAAATGATCATTATTGTGCTTTTGCATTCATTGTATTCATACTGTTACCAGCTTCAGTTGGATGATGATTGTTTTATTGTAACTTATGTTGTTTTCATTGTTGTTTTCAAGTAGTCAACATTAATAATGACCTGCTTGCCAACACTGAGACCCTATACACACATTAAAAACAGTTATGAGGTCACTAGCTCTAGTCTGCTAAACAGAACTACAGTTCTAGGGTTTTCTAACAGAGAATTCCAAGGACCTCATCAAACTGCATATCCCAGGATTACATAGAGTGGAACAATGCTATCAAAATGCTATAACTCCCATACTAGAGAACTATAATTGTACAGTGCAGACACCCAGCTCAAGAACCAAGACCCGGAAGCCCTAAATCAACCTTTGCTGCCAGTCTCCTTCAGACTGTCAGAGAACGACAGTAGTAGCAAAATGTTCCTGTTGCTGGGCTTTTTTTAGAGTGAGTCTGATTTGTAAAGTGTTGGTTCTGCATAGCCTATGACATTTGTACAGTTTAAGTGATGGTCATGTTGCTGACCATGGATCTGGTGCTTTGTAATAGTCTGAGGACGTGACACAAACTAAACTGCAACAAATGCTTCAGATGAAGAAGACTCTCTTTTCTTGAAGAGCCTTTTGTGGCATGGCAGTGCTCTCCTGTTAATAGCTGCCATTTCAAGGTTATTTTGCTTGGAAAGAGTAGCTTCCTATTAGTCCTTTATATATTGAGATGCTGAAACAGCTTCAGTGAAGATAAGGATACAGATTTGGACATTCATCCCCCACTACATTTGCACACTACTATTTCACTGTGTGAAAAGAGTTCAATATTTATTAAATTAATGGCCCTTCTTGGGCTCACACACACAACTCTAATGACTCCACTGGGAAGGGAAGGGGACTGCGCTTGGGAGAGCCGATTCTGAAAAGAGACAGAAAAGTAATACCTTGCCCCTTGTTTTTCTGGCAACTAGTCCAAAGTGAGGACGAAACCATGAATCAGAGTGTGTCAGCCTCCCCTCCACATTTCATTTAGCAGCTTAAGTCAGGCTGTTTAGGTTTGCCTCTCTGTTATCTTTATTATCTTTATTATCAGTTGGAGTTTGAAGCTCCATCACCACCACATCTTTTTAAATTGACCTCACAAGACTGATTGTTGCCTTTCTACATAGCAAGTCCATTACATAACCATACTCATGAATGTTTGATCTATAAGGTTGCTATCTAAAAAGTGATAGTAAGTATGTAAGTGAAATGCAGCACCAGACTTCTCATTAATTTATTAATCAAAATTAACAAGTAATATTAGGCCATGGTTCATCATTCAGGTTTGATTATCATTATTATCATTAGTAATAGCAGCAGTAGTAGTAATAGTATGGAATCATTCCAATAAAAATGTTATAGGAATGTGTGCATTTACTTATTTCTCCCTTCTCTCCAAATCCGAGGACTCATGATGAGCAATTTTAAATAAATATTTGATTCACTTTAGGATTTTTGAGTTAAATCTGGTGGTATGCAGCATATTTAAAGGAGGTCTGTGGTAAAGGTCTGTGGTAAAACAAAAGTTAAGAACTGATGCTCAAAAAGAAAGGAGAGAGAATGAAATAAGTGAATAAGTGAATTACTATCAGAAACATTCTATAAAAGGTTCTGTGTGTCTTTAAGAGCTATACAACATGTAAAATTAATGAATGATGCTCTTCCTAAATATTAAGATACTTAGGGGAAAGCTAAATCTGGTTCTTCATAGCACAGGAGCACTGCTAGAAAAAAAAATAACTGTCAATCCCAATCTCAATATAAATTAATGTCTAGCTGAAAGATTCTTGTCTTATTACTTGGCCTGTTTGTTAGGTTGTCATGAATTTAACTGGCCTATTGCTTTTAACAGCAGCATGGTGTGCAAAAAATCTAGCAAGCCAGGCCTTTTTAAATGTACAGACCAAGCAGTGAAAGAAGGGAGCCAGCATGGTGTGGTCCAGAAATGAGCAGCTGAATTACCAACAGTGGGGACTGGACTGCTTACTGGAACATTTTCTGATAACAAGAGGATGTCAGGATGGTGGTGGCAGACTCTCTCCTCCCCACAAAAACCCATCCCTTGACACCATCCATCTCATACAATGCAAGAGATTCACTTAGCTCTCCCTTCTGTGAGCTGTTGGGCCTTATTTGAGGCCTCTGAGGGTCAAATGGTGGGAGCTGGGGACCAAATTTTGTCAGCAGGCTAGAGATTCCTTTTTCCTAGAATAATGTTTACTGGCATCCTGATTTCCACTCAGCTGCCTGTGGACTTTGAAAACGTGGCAAGGAGGAACCTGGAGAGAAGAATCATTTCACCCTTGTTGTTGTATGCCTTCAAGTCCTTTCTGACTTATGGAGACTGTAAGGTGAACCAAGAATGAGATTTTTTGGCAAGATTAGTTCAGAGGAAGTTTCCCATTGTCTTTCCCTGAGGCTAAGAGCATGTGACTTGATCAAATTCACCAGTGGGTTTCCATGGCTGGTTTCCAGAGTTGTAGTAAAACACTCAAACCACTATACCATGCTGGCTCTAGCGCTTTACCTTACACAACAGAAATAGTCCATGAATGAACAGAGATTTAGATCTGGTGTTCTAAATTAAAGCTTGGCCTTCGAACTAGGAACCCTTACATGCTATTTCTTAACATCTTGCCCTATGTCCTTTTTAGCCCTTTTCTCTTCCTTAGCAATAGAATTATTATTATTATTTATATAGTGCTGTAGATTTGCACAGCGCTGTACATAAAAACAACAAATATAAAAGAGTAAACCTGCCTATGGCGTACAATCTATGAAATGATAGGATAATACAAATAAAATACATAGCAATACAGGAAATGGTTCAATAAAACAGGCAACAAAAAGAACATCAGATAGCAAGTGACAATCATGCTCTAATCACTAACATAGGGTCATTTTGTAGCAGAGGCAATTGTTCATTTAAGATCAAATAATAATAATAATAAGATTTATTTATAGCCCACCCAATCATGAAGAATCCGGACGGGTTATAACAGTAAAAATACATTTAAAATATAATAAAATGCAAAGTTAATCCCTACCCAACCTTCAACCTTCATCCCAATAATAAAACTACAAATTAAATAATCGGAGTTAAAAACAATAAAATACAATATATAATTAGCTTAAAATTAGAGGAAAGATTTGGTGGGCAGAGAGACATAAATCACAACTGAAATCAAACTCATAGACCGGGAGAAGAAGCTAGGGTTTGTTAACTAGGTTGGGAAGGCCTGCCGGAAGAGATCCATCTTAAGAGCCTTTTTGAAGGCTGCAAGAGTAGAAATGTTCACAAATGAATGTGAACCTAGGCCCAACCCATAATTTGGCCTTGTATTTATGATTTGTGTGTTATGAGTTGCAATTGTCTTATTGTGAACTGGACTGAGTATATTCTGGTGTAGAAAGGCAGGATTAAGATCACAGAAATGAATGAATGAACTATGTTTACAGCACTGGACTAAGGGGCTGTGCAGACCAGCCATTAAGGCTGGCCTGGGGGCAGAGTCAGGCTGTGGCGTCCATATGACACACGCCTAGGGTTGCCATAACCCTCCTGCTGGCAGGACATTCCCGGTTTTTCACCACTAGGGGGCGTCCCTGCACAGTTTCCTCCTTGTCACAGTGTTGCCAATCTGGTGACTTTCACACCAAAATGGGTACTTTTCAGAGCCTTTGGTGTGATTTTGGTGGTTGGTTTTAATGGTAATTTTGAGAGTTGAAATAAGTTCCAATTATTTTTATTCAATTAGAGCTACGTTTTATTGCCATATTAACATTACAGGGACTTTTCAGGGAGTTTCACTGAATATTTGGTGAGATAGGGGGGGATTTGGTGAGTTTTGGCCAAACGTTTGGGGAATTATCTTCGAGGCTTGTTGGCAACAGGAGGTTGGCAGACTCAGGAAGAGCCTGAGCTCCTCCTCTGTTTGGTCCCCAAGGCAGCAGGGGGGAGAGGGCCATTTCCTTTGGCACCGAGGCGAGGATGATGAGGAAGAGGAGGAGGAGGAGGAGGAGGAGGTGCGTGGCCGTTTTCAATATTTATTTTGCCCCTGTGTATTTTTTCTAACTTTGACTGCCAGGGCTCAATGCTCTGGAATTCTGGTGTCTGTGAGGCATTTAGCCTTCTCTGTCAGAGAGCTCTGGTGCCACAATAAACTACAATTCCCAGGATTCCATAGCACTGAGCCCTGGCAGTCAAAGCGGTGTGTTTTGGACACAGATATCCTCCTTTTGTGAGTTAATGAATGAATCCAGTCCCTAGCCTTTCTATCTCTCTCACACACTGCAGGAGTAATAACCCACTTTGAGACTACTTTAACTCAATGGTAGGGAATCCTGGGAATGCTAGTGTTTGGGAGACATTGAGACTTCTCTGTCAGAGGCTCTGAGGCCACAATAGACTACAATTCCCAGGATTCTCCAGCACTGAGCAGTCTCAAACTGGACCATTTCCTCAGTGTGGATGCACCTGGTGAGGAATTCTAGGCACTGCAGTTCAACTATGTTTGGAGGGTTATGTGACTCCATGTCAGAGATAGCTCTGGGGCCACAGTGTACTACAGTTCCCAGCATTCCCCAGCACTAACCCAGGACAGTTAAGTCACTCTCGAACTAGATTATTTCCTCAGTGTGGATGCAGCTTTGGTGAGGAACTCTGGGCATTTCAGTCCAGCTATGTTTTATTTCTGCAGTGTATTTTGGACCAGAGACAAGGTGACCAGACATCCTCCTCCTTTTCCAGGACATGACCTCTTCTGTCAAATTTCAAAATGTCCTCCATTTTGATCATGCCTAAGAAACATGCATTTATATTAACATTTTAAAAAAATCATCAATTTTTTCCACGTGTCCTCCATTTAGTAAAACTGTGTCCTACATTTGAAAATGTTGTCCTACATTTGTCCCGGTTTGGAGGTCCTGACTTATGGCAACCCTACAACATGCCCCGACTCTGCCCCCATGGTAGTATAACACCGCACACCATTCTTCATGGTGTGTGGCATGATGGTGCTCCTCTGGCACTGCATTTACATGATGCAGTGCTACATGATGCAGTGCCAAAGGAGCGCCTTAAAGCCGCAGCACCACAGCAATCGCACCCTGGAAAGACCAGATAGGGGCCGTAGTCCCGATCTGGGGAAGATGGAGGCGGCTGCAGGCAGCCCCTTCAGGGGCAGTCTGCACAGCCCCTAAGTGATCCATTTCAGGCAGGGCCACCCAAGGAACAAGGTTAACAGATATCCAAATGCTTAGTCAACGAAGTCAAAATTGAGATAGGCAATTCAGGCAAAGGCCATCCAAAAACAGAGTTGAGGCAGATGAAGCTGAAGTACAAAATATCCAGTAAAAGAGAGGGAAGCCTGGCAAAGGAGTGGGACTCTATAGATTCTAATTTTGTCAATATGTGGCACCTGACTAGCCTCTAGGATGACCCTGGAACTGGCCTGTGGATTGCACTCACTTCTCAAAACTATTAGCCCATTCTTTAAAATTTTCCAGAGATAGTGCTTCCTCTCTCTGTAACAACAAAGAGATGCTTTGTGTGGAACAAGACTCAGTGGGAGAGGGTGGGAAAGAAAGTAGAGGATTCAGGGATGTGTTTTTTTAAAAAATTAAAATTTAATTTATCTTTTTGTTATTTTTTAAATTTAATTTTTAAATTCTTTTACATTTTTCTTTAAAAAATCATATCTTACCAAATTTTCACTTCCACTGCTTGAAGCATTGCACACGCAATACATTTAGGCTGTGTGTATGATATTGTAATTCAAAAGTATAATCTTAATAAATAATAATTTTGCTATTTGTTTACATCACAGCTATTTCCATTACATTCAGTTATATACAGGAATTATGATTTATGAGTAACATTAGTATAAAAGACATTACTAAGGATTCTGTATGGTGTGGTATGGGAGGTCAATGTGCGTGTGACGCCATGAGTTACTGCACAGGTTGATACCAATCCTAGTGATGCCACTGGCTCCATCTACATATACATTGGTACCCCGGGATACGAATTGATCACGTTACGAAATTTCCGGGATACGAAAAAGTTTCTTTGGAAAAAACTGTTCCGGGATACGAAGGTTTTTTCGGGTTACGAATTTTTTTTCGGCGCGAAATTCAAACGCGCGGCTTGCCAGCGCTAACGGAAAGCCCTTTTCGGCTTGCGAAATGCATCGGGTTACGAACGGCGCGGCGGAACGAATTAATTTCGTAACCCGAGGGAGCACTGTATGGTTGTATTGCCTTCCAGAAGCACCAGGCCTTCATACTTGCTGACATCCCCAATCAAGTAATCAAAATTGTGGAGCTTTAGTACTTTCATTGCCGTTTGAAAGAGGCAATGCATGAAGATCTAATCAGGATCTTGCTAGTAGCTGCTGATATCGACACTGCCAAGGTGTGGAAAGATCTAAATGGCTTGAGCATTAATTGAGAGTTGCTGTTCATTAAAAATTAACACTACCAGTTGTGTTGCATGGTTAATTGATATCTGTTATCCACCCATTATTTATGGAAATACAGAATCTTATCACCATGATCTGGCCTGCATCCAGTTTAAAGAAGAATGCACTCTGATGGACTGTGTCTAACTGATATGTCCATTGTCTACTCTATAACTTTCTCCAGACTTCACTCAAGACTTCTTGCATTGTTGTGTTTTATACTAACCTGAAAGCATAATAATAATAATAATAATAATAATAATAATAATAAATATTGTTAGGGGTCATTCCTGAATAAAACGTATTTGTGAGTAACTATTGATCTTGGCCACAGGGAAGGACATTGCTCAATAATAGTTTAACTACTGTACTTGTGGCACATTTTAATTGTCCCAGCAGTGCTAAAGAGTTTTGTTGTGGAAACAACCTAAAACAGCATCTAATACCTTCTGGGCATGTACTTGAATGCCAACACAGAGCTGATTTAATAGGGAGGGGGAAATTCTACATACTTTTCCGATTTTTACTTTCCTAGTATTCAAACTGAGGGCCTAAATACACTAAAGGCACCACATCCTGTCTGATCTTCAAAGTTAGGCAGGGTCCGTCCTGCTTAGTACTTGGATGGGAGACTGTCAATGAATACCAGTTGCTGTGGGCTATTTTTCAAAGGAAGGAGCTAGCAAAACCACCTCTGATTTTACTCCTCGCATAAGAAAAGCCTATGGAATTCATGGGGTTGCAATAAATCTACAGGCAACTTGAAGACACAAACACTTTCACAATAAACTGGAATGCTTACTGATAGACGGCCTAGGGGATGTGGTGGCTTAATGGTTAAAATGCCAATTCTGATGATCGGGAAGATCAGAAGGTTGCCATTTCAAGGTCTGATGATGTATGATGAAGTGAGCTCCTGTCACTTGTCCCAGCTTCTGCCAACTTAGCAGTTCAAAAACATGCAAATACAAGTAGATAAATAGGCACCACTTCAGTGGGAAGGTAACAGCATTTGATGCAGTTATGCTGGCCACGTGACCACCAGAGTAGTCCTCAGACAATGCTGGCTCTTCGGCTTAGTAACGGAGAAGAGTACCACCCCCTACAGTTAGTTACAACTAGACGTTCATGTCAAGGGACTACCTTTACCTTTAACACTCTGTACGAATTTTACAGCTTTGCTGTCTCTTCCTCAAATAATTTCCAGTGGAATAAAGATGATGGAAGAAATTATGGGAAGACAGAGGAGGAATAAAATTAAAGATTACACACTCTCTCTCTCTCACACACACACACCCCCACACACATTTTTGAATGAAGTATTATTTTGCAATAAAAGTCTAACCAAGAAATACCCTGTGTTTTGGTTTACACTACTTCTCTGGCAGTGCTACCAAGTGGGGTATATGCTGAGTTTCTGTCTCTCATATGCTTGATAAAAGCACAGTGATCCCACCTGTATTGACTCCCATTATTTGCAATTTACAGAGGAGAGAGAAAAATGGGGCATGAAAAAACCCCATTAATTCTGTGCATAACCAAAAGGCATTATTAAAAACTAGTGAGCTATGAAATTAGTACACATGCACAAGTTTGACAGCTTGATACAGAGTTAAGTAACAAAATAAGGTTACTTCCTGTTGGTGAAAGATTATGGAAGTTTTTGAGTCACAAAGAACTTCTTGTTTGTTAGAAGAGAAATCACAAGCCAATTTTTGTTCCAGGATCAAAGCTAAATTTTAGAATGAGTTTAATCACTAGACTGAAACAGTAAATAGGCTTTAGCCATGATGCAAACAGTGGCGGGTTACAGACCGCCGCTTTGTGGCGCTTCCCCGCCGCCGCCATTTGCTCCGTGCGGGAGCCGCAGCAGCCAAACCGCGCGGAGCAAAAAAGAAGCTCCATTTCGGAGCTTCTTTCTGCGGCGCATCTATGACGTCGCGAGGCGCCTGGCGCGGACTCGCGACGTCATAGACACCGCGACACGTGCGGACGCACAGCGTCCGATACGTAAATATGGCGGCTGCCGTGTGGAACGGCCGCCACCATATTGTACGTACAGAATATGTACTAGGGTTAGGGGGGTGCGGAAGCACCGCCCCTTCCTAACCCTAGTACGTATTCATTACGTACTAAGTGTAACCCGCCAGTAAATTACATTTCTAAGTTCTGTTCCTTCATCTGCTTTCTGTTTCTATTTAGTCAATATTCATTTCAGTGAAGTTGTAACTGAGCTCCATTAACTACTGCTTTCATTCCATGCTTTTTTTTCTGTGTTCATATGAGACATTAATAGTTATTACCTCATTTACAAAAATGTATAATGTATAGAAGGAATATATAAGATAGATTTTTCTCTATCTCATATATTCCTTTTATACATTTTTGTAAATGAGGAACACAGAGATAGAGAGAAATCTCTTCCTTGAAATATCCTTCAGGCAACATCAAAGTGGTGCAAAGAATAGGAACAAAAAGCTACCTTCTCTACTCAGGGGATGGGAACCATCAGAAATCAAAAACTTCTGTGATGATTCCATGGCAAATTTTAAGCTATTTTGTATTAAATTTGTTGGTCTGTTGGTTTTGTTAATAATTTTTTTCTGAACATAAACAATACTGACGAATGTAAATGAGCTCGGAAATATTGGGGACATTCCAAAATTTTTCCACTAGGTGCTATAGTATGGTGCCGGGGATGTTTTGAGACTGAAGACACCCAGCACTACCGAGCAAAAAGTACTGTGCACTTATTATTCCATCTTTTTTCCATTAATGATAACACAGAAGGGTTAGAAGCTGAAGACAACATTATCTGAACCTCCTGTAAAATTCCATGAATCAAGGAGGGCTGTTGCACACTAAAAGGCTAACTTGGAAGCACTTCTAAAACATGCTGTGCCACAAATATTGGCACTTGTAAGCCACATTTAGGCTTTTCTGAGAAAGTTCATCAAGTAGTAAGTAACTTTCAGGACTGAGGAGTGTGTTTTCAAGTTGGAAGTGAGATGTGCTTTCATTGTAACTCTGTGATCAGGAGACTGTTCCTTTCAAGTGAAACAAAAATTAACGCTTCTCAAAGCTGTCATATGTTGATGCAAGATGACACCAAATTACAATTATGAAGAAGAAAATAGAGATACAAGAACTACAATAACCCTTGGGCCATGATGTATCAACAAAATACACACTTTAAACAATGGCATTGAATTCCACCTAAACCAAAACTGTCGCGTATGGCATCCTAGGTCAATCACGGCAAAAATAAGTTAATAACAAAAAGTAAGTGGTCACCATAAGCATGGGTTAGGATGCAGTACATACACAATTGAGGACCTTATTCTAATTACTGACATTTCAAAGTTTAATGCAAAAAGTAACTGGTGGGAACTAATAACCAACATCACCATTGGTATAGACAGAGCTTGGGGAAAAGTTCCTTTTCAGACCACCAGTCCCAGTGGCACACAAAACTAACTTTTCCAAGCACTAGTTATAGAATTGTAGTGTTAGCCTCCAGCCCTGGTTCAGCTAGCCTGGCACTCATCTGGCCCCTGAAAACATGATGATAATTTTCCTAATTTTACTGTTGTATAATTCTCAGCCTTGCCCCACTGTCTTATCTGAGTTTTGTTGTTGTTGTTTTTGTTTGTTTGTTTAATTACAGCCTTTCCATTTGGGATGATTTTTTTAATGATTTGGGATTTTGATTTGTTCTGTTCTCAGTACTTTATATTTTAATGGAAATTGCAGCCCAGTGCTTTTAAACTCTGTTCAGAGAATCCCAGGCACCTTTAGTACTTCTTGCATGCTGTGCTTTCCTCAGCCCATCCCCATCAGAAAGCACCATGCAGGGAAAAGCACCAAGTCATTCTCTAGCAACTAATCTCCCTCTGCCCCTTGCAATTCCCTTGCCCTTTCTCTTTTACAGAGGGAAAGGCAAGGGACACAATGTATTATTCTACTATGCCCCTTCTTTCGGTCTTTCATTTACTCCAGGTTGAATAAATCCACCAGGACCCACAAGAGGAAGGAATATGACTCTAATGCTAACTGAACTAAATAAGAGGTGTGTGAAATGTTCAACTTTATAATTCTATTATGCCCCCCTCCTCATTAGAAATATTTCTTAAATGGATTTTTTAAATTATTATTTCAGCACTGCATGGCCATAGCAGTTTGATACTGCTTTAGCTGTAATTACTCCTTCCTATAAAATCCTGGGATTTATAGTTTGCTAGTGTGCTTAGAAGGCTTGGCTAGAGAGTTCTAGTACAGCCCAGCTGATCCTTGTAAGTAGGCTAGGGCTAGGCATAGGCTAGAGCCACAATGGTTAGAATAATGGGTTGTCCTTCTGAGTGAAGGTGCCTAGCTTTTGACAGAGCCCTTTCCCTCTACAGGACCATTACAGCAGAATGGCTCCACTTTAACTGTCATGGTAGCATCCTGCAGAATTCTGAGACTTACAGTCTAAGGAGGGGCCTGGAGAGCTCTAGTGCTGCTGCACCAAAGGGTCTGGGAAACCAGTCTGCAAAGGCATCTGACTGAAAAGGTGGTAGCTTGAGCAGTCATGGACGAGCTAGGATTTTAGGAAGGGGGGGGGTCCAGACTAAGTGCCACCTTATAATGGGGCTGAGTGCGGCGGCGCAGCAGCACACACCATTCATTTTCTAAGAAGGGGGGGGGGTCCGGACCCCCAGATCCCCCCTGGCTACTCCCTGCTGGGAGTTTCTCCCACGAGGGGAGGCAAGCGCCCCAATCCCAGGGAGGAAGGGGTCAGAAACAGGGGGAGAGTCAGGACAGAAAAGGAAAGCCTGTCCAGAGCAACCTTTGCCCAGAGAGAAATTCCAAAAGGCCCTCCATTTTGGGCAGGACTAAGAATCAGTCGCCAACAGCTCCAACTCCCAGAATTCCATAGCCTTGAGCCAGATAGAGTTAAAGCGGTGCCAAACCGGGTTATTTCTCCAGTGTGGATGCAGAATGGCTTAGCCGCGGAGGGGAGGAGGAGCGCTGGGGAGCCGGGCGTTGCTGCTTCTCAGAGGCCGCCTGAGTCCTGCTCTTCAAGGGAGCCCTGAGGGGCCGCCAGAGAAGAAAGAAAGAAAGAAAGAGGTTGCCTTTCTACCTGGGAGGCTTCCCAAGTGGCCCTTCTTGGCAGCCGGACGAAGGAGCGCAAGGTACAGAAAGGGCGCCTTAGGTAGCATTGCCTTTTATGTCCAGAGACCTTGTAGTAGCAGCTTTGAGACTCTATAACCGAGGTCCAAAACACACTGTAGAAGTAATCCAGTTCGAGACCGCTTTAACTGCCCTGACTCAGTGCTAGGGAATCCTGGGATTGTAGTTTATCATAGCACCAGAGCTCTCTCTGAAGGAAAGGTTAAATGCCTCACAAAATTACAGTTCCCAAGATTCCCTAGCACTGAGCCGCCCAGTTAAGCGGTTTCAAACTGGTTATTTCTGCGTGTGTTTTGGACCCAAAGTCCAAGGATGGGGAATGTCTGCCCCAAACCATAAATCCAGTTTGAGAGCGCTTTTAACTGCCAGGGCTCCATGCTATGGAACTCTGGGAATGGTAGTTTGTTGCTGCAGCAGAGCTCCACTTTGGTATATTCGTTTCTGATCTAAAAGTTTTATTATTTATTTGTTTGTTTGTTTGTTTGGTCTCCTTTAGAATGCCATTTTTCTTTTAAAATATGTTTGAAAAATTAATCTGTTTTAGGAATGAAAATTGCTTTTGTATTGACTACTAATTCATATTATTTCCATCAGCTCCAGTGCCACAACAAACTACCATTCCCAGAATTCCGTAGCATGGAGCCGGGGCAATTACAGCTCTCTCAAACAGATTTATTGCTCCAGTGCAGTGCAGAGAAAATCTTGCTGGAGTTGAAAGTTTGGAGAATTCCTCCGCCAAACATGTAGGACTTCGCCGATGAGTGGGGGCAAAAGCTTTCTTCACCTTGATTCAAGACTGTTTTTATCACCAGCCATGGTTCTTGAAGATCAGGTCCTCCTCCTCCTCCTCCCTCCTCCTCCTCTTCTTTTATTTAGTTTATGTACCACTTTCCCCCCCACACAAAAATGCTAGGAAAAGTGAGGGGTAGTGGAAAGATAGGAAGCCCACATATTGAACATGTCAGTGAATGGGTTTAAACATGCTTTCTGTGGCCTATTCCCACTTACCTGTTAAGCCAGGTTCCGAACCGAATCTAGATTCGGTTTGGCCCCAAACATGATTCCATTTCTTTGCCCCGAACAAGGGCAGTGCCAGAGGGCTGTGGAGGCCCAGGCGGAGAGGCCAGGCGGCATTGAGAGGCCTGAGGGAGGAGGAGGTAGGCTGGGAAGAAGGCCGGGGATGGAGGGAGGCATGGCCAGGGTGGAGAGGCTGGGGCAAAGCGCTGCTGCCAGTGGGAACCAGGGCAGATTCAATCCACCTGGTTCCCTCTTGGGTGAATCACTTTATTTCTAAATGAATCCATTTAGCCCAAAATACCACTCATTTTACCGTGTCTTTTTGACATGGGTTAAATGGGTAAAAACCATGCCCCCCTCCCCCCACTTCCAAATCACTTCAGCAATTCGAGTTAAGTGGGAACCATGGTGTTTAAACCCCAATTACTGTTTTGGAATCATGATCCGGTTTAATCCATAGTGGGTTAGGCCTGTGCTTCCTTCTGCAATTGGGTAGTTCTTACTTCCACACTTTTGTGTGCGAACTGGATTTGTGCACTGTGCTGCTGGTTCTGTTGCTTCTGAGGAGTTTATCAGACAAGGGAAATTGGAATAATCCAATGGCAATCAAATGCATAATGGGGTTTAACTTATGGCGTGATAGACTGCCACATGCAATTTTGGGCAATGGAAAGCTGTTTTCAGGCAAGAGAAGAGTTTGAATGCAATCGAATCAGTAAATTCGCTGAACTAGCAAATTCACGTGAATGATTCTGCCCCCATTTCTTTTCATTCGAAATAAAGAGAAAAAATTCATA
>NC_056525.1:44387123-44558204 GCF_019175285.1 Sceloporus undulatus | reverse complement strand
CATGGGGCTTGAGTGCGGCGGCGCAGCAGCACACACCATTCATTTTTCTAATGGAAGGGGGGGGGTCCGGACCCCCAGATCCCCCCCTGGCTACATCCCTGCTGGGAGTTTCTCCCACGAGGGGAGGCAAGCGCCCCAATCCCAGGGAGGAAGGGGCTCAGAAACAGGGGGAGAGTCAGGACAGAAAGAGGAAAGGGCCTGTCCAGAGCAACCTTTGCCCAAGAGAAATTCCAAAAGGCCCTCCATTTTGGGCAGGACTAAGAATCAGGTCGCCAACAAGCTCCAACTCCCAGAATTCCATAGCCTTGAGCCAGATAGAGTTAAAGCGGTGCCAAACCGGGTTATTTCTCCAGTGTGGATGCAGAATGGCTTAGCCGGCGGAGGAGGAGGAGCGCTGGGGAGCCGGGCGTTGCTGCTTCTCAGAGGCCGCCTGATGTCCTGCTCTTCAAGGGAGCCCTGAGGGGCCGCCAGAGAAAGAAAGAAAGAAAGAGGTTGCCTTTCTACCTGGGAGGCTTCCCAAAGTGGCCCCTTCTTGGCAGCCGGACGAAGGAGCAGCAAGGTACAGAAAAGGGCGCCTTAGGTAGCATTGCCTCTATATGTCCAGAGACCTTGTAGTAGCAGCTTTGAGACTCTATAACCGAGGTCCAAAACACACTGTAGAAGTAATCCAGTTCGAGACCGCTTTAACTGCCCTGACTCAGTGCTAGGGAATCCTGGGAATTGTAGTTTATCATAGCACCAGAGCTCTCTCTGAAGAGAAAGTTAAATGCCTCACAAAATTACAGTTCCCAAGATTCCCTAGCACTGAGCCGCGGCAGTTAAAGCGGTTTCAAACTGGATTATTTCTGCAGTGTGTTTTGGACCCAAAAGTCCAAGGATGGGGAATGTCTGCCCCAGAACCATAAATCCAGTTTGAGAGCGCTTTTAACTGCCAGGGCTCCATGCTATGGAACTCTGGGAATGGTAGTTTGTTGCTGCAGCAGAGCTCCACTCTTTGAGTATATTTGTTTCTGATCTAAAAGTTTTATATATTTATTTGTTTGTTTGTTTGTTTGGTCTCCTTTAGAATGCCATTTTTCTTTTAAAATATGTTTGAAAAATTTAATCTGTTTTAGGAATGAAAATTGCTTTGTATTGACTACTAATATCATATTATTTCCATCAGCTCCAGTGCCACAACAAACTACCATTCCCAGAATTCCGTAGCATGGAGCCGGGGCAATTACAGCTCTCTCAAACCAGATTTATTGCTCCAGTGCAGATGCAGAGAAAATCTTGCTGGAGTTGAAAGTTTGGAGACATTCCTCCGCCAAACATGTAGGACTTCGCCGATGAGTGGGGGCAAAATAAGCTTTCTTCACCTTGAATACAAGACTGTTTTTATCACCAGCCATGGTTTCTTGAAGATCAGGTCTTCCTCCTCCTCCTCCTCCTCCTCCTCTTCTTTTTATTTAGTTTATGTACCACTTTCCCCCCCACACAAAAATGCTAGGAAAAGTGGAGGGTAGTGGAAAGATAGGAAGCCCACATATTGAACAATGTCAGTGAATGGGTTTAACATGCTTTCTGTGGCCTAATTCCCACTTACCTGTTAAGCCAGGTTCCAAACCGAATCTATGATTCGGTTTGGCCCCAAACATGATTCCATTATCTTTGCACCAGAACAAGGGCAGTGCCAGAGCGGCTGTGGGAAGGCCCAGGCGGAGAGGCCAGGCTGAGCATTGGAGAGGCCTGAGGGATGGAGGAGGTAGGCTGGGAAGAAGGCCGGGGATGGAGGGAGGCATGGCCAGGGTGGAGAAGCTGGGGCAAAGCTGCTGCCAGTGGGAACCAGGGCAGATTCAAATCCACCTGGTTCCCTCTTGGGCTGAGTCACTTTATTTCTAAATGAATCCATTTAGCCCAAAATACACTCCATTTTACCAGTGTCTTTTTGACATGGGTTAAATGGGTAAAAACCATGCCCCCCCTCCCCCCACTTTCCAAATCACTTCAGCAATTCGAGTTAAGTGGGAACCATGGTGGTTTAAACCCAATTACTGTATTTGGAATCATGATCCGGTTTAATCCATAGTGGGAATTAGGCCTGTGCTTCCTTCTCAGCAATTGGGTAGTTCTTACTTCCACACTTTTGTGTGCGAACTGGATTTGTGCACTGTGCTGCTGGTTCTGTTGCTTCTGAGGAGTTTATCAGACAAGGGAAATTGGAAATATAATCCAATGGCAATCCAAATGCAATCATGGGGTTTAACGTTATTGCGTGATAGACTGCCACATGCAATTTTGGGCAATGAATAGCTGTTTTCAGGCAATGGGAAGTCAGTTCAAATGCAATTCGAATTCATGTAAATTCGCTGAACTAGCAAATTCACGTGAATGCATTCTGCCCCCACTTTCTTTTCATTCGAAATTAAAGAGAAATTCCTCCCGTGTGATAAACTGCAGAGGAATACCAAAGATGGCTTTTTCTATAGATCTGGGGCTAGGAGGATGATTGCATTTACTATTAGTATGTAAAGAAATCTTGTAGCACCTTTGAGACTAACTGAAAGTAAGATGCCAGCTACAGATGCTGGCGAAATGTCAGGAAGAAAACTCTTCTAGAACATGGCCACATAGCCCAAAACTCCCACAAAAAACTATGGATGCTGACCATGAAAGCCTTCAACTCCACGTTGTAAGAAAGAAGTTCACAGCATGGGCTTTCATAGACGTCAGTCTACTTCCTCAGATGCATTTAATATCATAATTAATATGTTTATTTATTGTCCATTATTTGATTTAATTTCTGTGTCACTATTCCTAAAATAGCTGTCACACACAAAAGGGGATCTCTGTTTGGAACTGCTCTAGTATTCAAATCCACTTAATCTGGTCTTGGTTGTGACACACCTTACAAGGAAAGTTCAGCCCAGTGATACCTGCCTAGCCACAATTTTTTTTTCAACTTCTTACCATCAGCTTACAAACTTTATTTGCAGCCAGGCATTTAATGGGATGTGATTAGCTGATTTCTTAATATCATTCTTAGGTCACTTGATTAATCTATAATAATGTGTGTTGTATATTACATATAGTATAGGAAAATGGTTGAAAGGTATGCACCAAATTAGGATAGCTGGTCTTGTCTTAGTACTATTCATTGTTCAGGGTTTGTCACAGTGGGATGACAGTCAGAAAGGAACACCTTGGAGAAATCGCTTCAGATTTCCTTGTTTGAATTTGCAGTGTTGACAGGTGCAGGTTTGGACAGGTTTTTGTGTATTTACAGATAATATAAAAGGCAATAAGTTGTCAGTGCTGAAATCTTTTGGTACATAAAAGACATGGTAGAAAATAATGAGACTCTAGTTCAGTCCTGGAATTTTTTCTGTTGATGGGTCTTAAGGCTAAATTCTGATTAAACTGGACAGTTCAATAATTTTGATGTTAATATTTTATATGTTACTTTGACAGACAATATAGGGGAAGAGGAAGATTTAACTAGTAGTTCTTTAGATTGCAACCTGCACAAGCCAAGCAATACACTACAAAGAAGGAGCCCTGGTGGCGCAGTGGTTAAATGCCTGTACTGCAGCCATTCACTCAAAACCACAAGGTTGCGAGTTCAAGACCAGCAAAAGGGCCCAAGCTCGACTCAGGCTTGCATCCTTCCGAGGTCGCTAAAATGAGTACCCAGACTGTTGGGGGCAAATTAGCTTACTTGCTAATTAGCTTACTTGCTGTTCACCGTTATGATCTTTGGAACAGCGGTATATATATATATAAAAAAAACAATGTTCACAGATATTTTAAAAATATTTTTTCAGGGTTTTGGAACATGCTAAAGGGTATTGTAATGTATTCAGCCATTCCAACTTTACTTCTTATGTTACTTGTAACTCTACCAGTGTAGAAGCTGCTGTAGCACCACTCCTTCTTATACCATCATTTAGTAAAACAGAGCTTAATACTAAGGTGTCAGCAATGTTTGCTCACTTGGACTAACAGACTTTATTGCTGGATTGCTTTTTACCACGATGTCACAGATAGTGCTCTCAGGAGCAGGCCCTAACCAAGCAAGTGGGCAGAGAATTACACCTTCTAGGCACCATATTCTAGGAAGTATTACATGCTAGTACTGTTGCATTTATACATTTCAGTTATGGTGTTCTGTGTGTGAAAATCATTTGCACGCTTTTGCAGGATGTGGATATTTCAATCATGATCAGGATGGAGGTACAAATGGTCCCCGTGGAATAAACTCTTTGGTGGCCTGTAACAAAAGATGTAAAGGATGAAGCAAAGGAAAACGATAGCAAAGAACTTACAAAGTTTCAGTAGGCATAAGTGTTTGTGTTCACCCTAAAGTCTGGATGAAGAGAAAGCAGGGGTGGAGGTGCTTCTTTTAGGTGGTCCTAGGATGGATTAAACTCACATCTTTCACCAGGGTTTTGTCTTTTTAAATAAGAGTGAAAGGACAGTACTTTGACCCAGGTTTTGTGGGGTCAACATTTTGACTAAAATTTCTAGATTTATAAATGGATATATACATTATCCCCAGTCGCATTACATTGCCTGAAGCCTTTTTCTGAGCAAATACTAAAATGGTATAACAAAGGTTTTGTTATGTCTATGTACAAAAGAGTTCAGTAAATATATATATACAGTACTATATAATCAGAGGGTGCCATTGAAGACAATCTGAGTTTTCTCAAGTTGATTTTCTTAGAACAGGCTGGCATCATTAAACATCAATTTAGCAACAGGTCTTAACTGATATAAAATTTTTATCCATAATTAATATTTCACTTAGTGTATCATAACATCCTTGAATAATAGGAAGATTTTTACTTACTGCTTAGATTTTGGAGCTTTAATGCTAGTAAAGTCATTCAGCTTCCTCTTAATTCATGATACTGCTTCTTTGTTTATAACATCTAAGAAAGCTATCAAAGGTAATATATGTGGTGTAATTTTCTAAACATGTACAAGTATACTCTCCCAGTACTTTTGTCTCTTTGGAAATTTCCATCAACAGTAAATATGTGAGCCTTGCTGCATAAATTGCAAGTTCATAAATGAATTTTTATAGTAAGTTAGATAATTGAAAAACAGTCTCCAAGGCTGAAGGTATCTATATTCAAAAATTCCAAATGTCTTTTCTTTTCCTTTAGGTAAAACCAACAGCTTTCAGTCCTCTGCACCATTAAGTGATCAATATCAATCCTGATTCTAGTGGCTAAATAATTCATATGGAGGATGCAGATGATGATTTAAGCTCTATATTGCTGGGCAAATTAAAATTGGCCATCTTAATCGGGAACAGTGCCATTAAACAGAAATGCTGGGTCCAAACATGAGTCGCTTTAATGTAGCTAGCTTCCAATACGGTAGCAATATTTAAGTGAATTGATCGTCCATATGTACAAATTGTCATTTCCCTGACAGACATTTTATTTGATGGCTGTATCTGTCTGATAAATTTGTAATTTACAAACAAAATTTAATTTCTTTGTATCCTATGTTCTCTGCACAGGTAAGGTGCAGAATTTAATGCTGGACATAGAATTCAGACTATAAAGATAGGACTGATGCCATGCAACTATTGCTTAATGAAACCTCAGAAATGTGGAGAAAGGAGGATAGTAAAAGAAATAGCTGGAAGAACTGGGGATGTTTACCTGGAGAAGATAAGATTGAGGGAAGACCATTAGTATGTTGCTAGGCCTATCCTCCAAATCTATTCTATATAGCCATAGATCTATTCTGCAGGCCCCTGGGTTCCCATTATTGTCAAAAAAAGTACTTTGTCCATTTTAATTTTCATCCACAAGGCAATTTGCAGCTGGAAAGGAACAAGCAAACCGTCTCTCAACATGCTGCGACACTCTCTCCAATCCTTCTATAAAAAAAATGGAAAGTCCATTTAGGCGCAACATGCTCTCGGCATTTTTAGATGTGTTTGTATAAGCATATGACATTGGTTGTGGGTGGGGACTGTCAACCACTTCTTGCTTCTTCTGTTTAAATTTACACTGTTGTACATTAATTGAACAGCCACTACTGATTTAGGAAGATAGGATACAAATTAGTCACATTCACACCCATTTCTCATCCATTTGGGGACATTGCAGTTCAGAGCAGAATCACTGGAATGAAAAATTACCTCTGTCCCAGGATGCAGGCTGTGCAGCCATCTGTTAGGGATGCTGATGATTCTTTCACTGAGTAAGTTTTGGATTATACGACCTTCAATGTCCCCCATAGCTCTAAAATTCTATAATTTCCAGTAAACATGGATTAGAGCAAGAATAAACAACTTGGATGGGTCCAAGGACCCATGAGGGGAGTGAAAGAGACATAAAAATGGGCAGAATCTTCTGTGGCCCATGAGATGGTCCTGTTGACCATCCTTGGATTACAGTTTCATTAGTCATAGTGGACTAAATTATGCAAAATTGGCCTGCAGAATGTTGGATAATTGAGCTTTTTTGTGACCAGGATTGAGAAAGTCAGTCATGGTCCACCCTGGCCTCACATCGGGAGGCATAGAGACGCACTATCCACAATGCTGCAGCCTTTTTCGAAAGCTCACGGCAAATGAGTCTCGAAGAGAAACGACAACGCAGAAAGAACCGCAACCCGGAAACATCACCCAAGGAGACTTTCCGCTGTGCTTTCTGCAACCGGACCTGTTTGTCCCAGATTGGCCTTTTTAGTCACCAACACGCTTGTACAAAGCGCGGGATGAGTCCTTCCTGAATCTTCGTTCGCGAAGCAAAGCCAGAGAGAGAGAGAGAGAGAGAGAGAACCTTTGTAGCCAGTTATGCCCTGGGTGTTTTACAGGTCCGTTATATAGTAACATCTCCCTTTTGTCTCTAGAGAAGTTACCAAGATTTTATTTTATAACCAGCTCAGCCCAGACTTCCTGTTTCCTGTGTCTTTTCCGTTTTGTTCTAAATATACTGGGTATTATTCAACACAGAAGTGAGGCTGAGCACATTTAACACTCTGTTAGATTTTGGACTTTGTACTGTAGGTACTCTCTTCTGTGTATATCGCTGAGGTTTGGGGGGGTTGTTTTGGTTTTTTGTTTGGTTTTGGTTTTGGTTTTGGATTGTGGTATTTCCATTACATAAAGTATGAAAATTTTAAAAAAAAACATGTGATGGAAAATCTAGAAATTCTAAAATAAGCTTTGCAACCAGTCAAGCCCTGGGTGTTTTATTAGTCCATTGAATAGTAATACCGTACATTCCTTTTTGAGAACTTCTAGAGAAGTTCTGTTTTTAGAACTTTTCTAATTACCTCTTTTACTTTGTTCTTTTTATAATAACTATAAAAATAATTATACATTTATGTGTATAAGGCAAAAGTTATGTACAAAAGCATATGAGAACTGCAAGATTTCTTGACACATGGACAAAATCAGCATACTGGCTGAAGCTTTACTGCAAGAATGAGAATGATGAGATCCTCCATATGCTGTTGAGCTGCAGCTCCCAGCAACCTTAGTCAGCATAACCAATGATGAGGAATGCTGGGCATTGCAATTCAACAGTATCTTGAAGGTCGCATAGTTCCCAGTCCTGCTTTACTCCATCATGCTCTTTTTTATTAGTTTTCCCAGCTGACAGGTTGAGTCCAGAGTGCCTGTGGAGTCACTAGCCTCCAGCAAGGAACATTCTTTCCCAGGCTAACAGTTGCCATGCGGTGCTTTCTGAGGCGGTCACTCACAGTGGTCATTTCCCTGCTGGTGTTCCTGCTTGTCATAAATCTGTCTTCCTGGCCCCAAGAGGATTCTGCAATGGTAAGCACACCATGTGCGTTTTGTCCTGAACGTGAAAAGAGAAAGTAAATATCCAGAAGATCTATCCATGCCTATCTTGTTGCTCTTATGTTTTAAAAGTAAAACATTTCCATTACTCATGTTAGTGAATAATACCTAACTTCCTCGCCTAAAAAACTCCATGAAATTTATGGAGCCACTAAGAGCTGACAGGCAGTTTGGAAGGTGCATACATGCACATGTCTTTACTCACAGAAAAAAATGGACATACATTTCAATTTGCTCAAAAGACCATTGTTTGTTAGCAAAGACATCTTTTCTCTGGGCAGTAAATGGTCTGAGAATTCCTCATTTCTGGACTTTTTATCTAAATAGTCTCTGAGATCATAAAAATATATACAGGCTGAAATGTATCAGGCTTCTCTACTGAGAAAATTTTCTTTACTAGTAAAACAACCATCTTTGGAGCATCTTGAAAAGCATCTCCAGTGTCTTCTGTAGATTTCTTTAGATAATCCCCAGTTTCTGCTTTTTCCAATTCTGCTTTAGATATTTTCAACCATTCCACAATAGCAATCTCCTGTCCAGAAGTGAGAGTTGCCCATAGAAAATAACTGCCATGTTTGGGACAGGACAGTTCAAATCTAGAGACATTTTATAGACAATCTAAAATCTAAGAAAGCAGGCTGTAAGCAGAGAAAGTGGCAGTGCAGGCAAGAGTAATGAAAAGAACTGAAAGCCATCCGTATCCAAACTGTCATACGGGGTTAAATTGGAAGGTTAAAGTAGCACCAATTTGGTATTATCCATTGGGTTTGCGTTATTTTGTGAAAGACAATCACACAAGATCGCAGGCAATGCCGGGCCAATGCGGACGCATCCAAGAGTCATTTCAAGATCACGTAAATTCAGAAAACATTGAAGTTACAAGTCCTTTTTTGCATGTGAATACGAAGTCAGCTTGAATTGGTTTTGGTATGGAATATATCTTCACTTCTGCCCTGGGATAACCCCCGTCATTTAAAACTTCAATTCCTATGATCCTCTTCAGTGGCTCGGCTTCCGGGTCACCTAGGGACTTCTCAAGCTCACGTGAGGAACAGAAGCTGTTTCAAAGGGAGAAACAGCAAGGGGTGAAGGGTAAGAATGAACCTGCTCATGCCTCTTGCCCCCGCTGTCCACCTCTAAATGGGCAATGGGGGGGATTTCCCCCCACTTGATCTCCCCAGACAACCTCTTGCCTCAGTCATGTGCAAATATTTAATTCCATTGCTCTGATTGCTCTGCTTGCAAGCCTGTAGTTTATTGTTATTACTTTTTGTATCTGGGAGTTTGTATAAACATGTATATATGTGTATATGCATATATACATATATGCATATATATATATATATATGCACATATATATGTACACATGCACATACGTGTGTGTATATATATATATATATATATATATATGTTCATAGATGAATATATATTCACACATATATACATATGTGTGTGTGTATATATATATATATATGCATGTACATATATGTGTATATATATGTGTGTCTGTATATATACACACATATATATGTATATATAAATACATACATGTATATAGGTGTATATGTATATATGCACATATGTACTTCTTGAGGTGGTGGTGGTTAAATACCTGACATTTCAGTTGTCCCAGACTGCAGCTACACTACAGAAGTAATGCAGTATCGTACCACTTTAAGTGCTGTAGCTCCATGCTATAGAATCCTGGGATTTGTAGTTTTACAAGATCTTTAGCCTTTCCTGCCAAACAATGCCGGTGCCTCATAAAACTACAAATCCCAGGATTCTGTAGGATGGAGTCTTGGCAATTAAAGTGGTGTCAAACTGCATTATTTCTACACTGTAGATGCAACCTCAGACTATTTTCTCACAGTTCTCAGAAATAGCTGCAACATTTCATTCCCACCATAATGTGGGAATTTATTTTTAATTCCCTTCTCTTTTCCTGCTTTCTTTTTCTTATTATTTCTTTCAAGTTATAGTGCATTAGTGAAACAGCGCTTTTGCTCTATGACTGTAAAAAAAAGTTCAGAGGGAAAAATTTGCCCTTTAAACCATAGAACTACCTCAGCAAACCATTGGTCCAGTTTAACCTTTAGAAAAAACCCCGTGCACGTCCAATAAATTGCTACAAATGGAGAATGGAGCGAGTAGACACGGAAGCAACAGCAATAGTATCACAAGAAATCATGCTTTATACCCATCAGAAGATATATATTTTTTCCTTTTAGACTACCCCGTTCTCGTAATCTAGAGGTGCAGCAGATCTTGGGAAATTGTATTCTTTCTGGAATACAGTTCACACAGTTCTGTCCACACCTAGCAAGTATGGCTGTGCTGGACCATAGGGAAGTCTAATCAAGGGTATTTGCTGACAGGAGGCAGATGCTCTCTGACATACGGTGTAAGTTTCTAACTATTTCTGACAAACTGTTTCTTCACAGAAGGAAGTGCGGCAATGGGCTCAGGATGTGGGCCTTCACCAGCTTCATGCCAAACAGAACCGTCATAGCCTTCAAAGGCTAAGCAATGCTACCAGCTTCCTGAATGTTTCTTATCATTATCTTGCTGGCATGCCACCACTCCAGAAAAGTGAGTTCTGCACATACCTCCAACAGGCAAATAGAATCAAAAGGGAAAGTTGGGAAAGTTACTTTTGTAGGACTACAACTTCCAGAAATCCTCAGTGGTGGAGTAATAGAGCTAATGGGAGGGCTTTCCTGTCCATTTCTGACCCCACACTGCCACCCAGTGGAGGCATGAAAATACTGTAATACAGTATATATAATCCCATAGTTTATTTTATTTACTATAATTCCTTGAAAGGAAGGGAGTTGTTCTTGCCAGGGTCAGCCTAAAACAATTAATTGCTGCCTGAGGTAAAGCACAAAATCATGCTCCCCTTCTTCCAAGTGGATTTATAAAAGTGTTGACTTACTATTCAGAACATGATTCAGTGGATCTACTCTAGTCTGAGTATTATCAGTGGCGGTTGGAGCCTTCCATGTGAGTGGGCTGGTGAATGCACTGAGGATTTAACCTGAAATTTAAAGGCACTTATCCTATTTGAGGATAGATTTTTAAGCAGCTCTTTTCAAGTTCACACTAAAACATGTAATGGCTTCACTACATTGAAACCGCATCAGCAGATACTGTATGGAGTATGAGGTATTTCTAGCTCATCTTTTTCACGTTGCATCACATTGAACAGATTTTCAAAGCAGCTTAATTCAATGCAGGGTGTCTTAGAACTGATCAGAGCAAATGAAGGCAAAACTTGCCTTAGCACTGTCAATATTAATGGTTTTGTTGTGGCAGAAACAATAAAAAGGTCTTGTGGTGCCCTTCTTTGTGGGAGGAAACATGTTCATCAGATGCATGAAATAACTATAAGAACATAAAAAGAGTTCCCCTGGGAGGGAGAAAGAGAATGATAAAAGGCCATTTAATCCATTATCCTGTTCATCACAACAACCAGCCAGATGATTCTGGGAAGCTGACATGAAGGCAGTAGCCCTCCCCTACTCGCCCATCTCAACACACATTTCAGTTAGCAGACTTCAGACTGCTTTGAAGGATCTACTTTTTATTTCATTGAGACACCAAGAACCACCATCTGGAGCTTGATGCAAAAGGCAAACACTCAGAATGAAAGAATTCTGATCCTGAATTTGTTTAGAGAGCTGAGCTCACAGGTCTTCCACAATAAATCCACTTCTGTCCTTCCTCACCTCCCCCATATTTCGCACACACAGGTAGACAGACCTTTGGTACACAACCCTCTCTCTTCTTGTCTTTCTTGTCTTCATTTCAACAATATAATGTCGGAGTGTAATGGGAAAGCATGACCTGCAAGCTGCATTTTTGGGTGGATCCAGTGTAGTTCTTTGGAACCCCACAGCCCTGCATTACTTTTTTTTTTAAAGCCTCAGTTGTCCTTCAAACATTTTAAAATGCTGTTTGGTAAATTCTGTTTGAAAATATCAAGAACCCTCCACTCACTGAAAATGGCATGACAGGTGAGCAGGAGTGACCTGGTATCACTTCTGACTGCACAAAGTGGTGGCTACACCACTGTGTTTTGGCCCTTTAAAGCTCCAGAGGAAGTTAAAATGGAGAAGTGCAACCCTCTTCGCTCTGGAGTACACCTGATTCAGATTTAGGGAAGCTTGAATTGAATTTTCTACTGCAATTGTTAAACAATTATGAGTCAGAAACCATTGCTGATCTAATTCAAAATAAAAAAAATAATAAATTTTAATATCACATTCAGTATGTTCAACAACAGGACAAAGATAATAAACAAATACTAAACACATAATACAAAATGAAAATAGGACAAAATAAGACAAGCAATAAAAAATTACTAGTCCTCCCTTATCCCATTAAAATCACTTCCCAGTTTTCTCTGACTGTGTTGTATTAACTTAAATCTGATGTTACTCCTCTCTAAATTAGATCTTTTATATTTACTATTTTTTCTTATATCACAATAAAGATTCTTTCTATATAGCAAAGCCTAAAGTTACAATGTCTCTTTTTGTTGCTATACATAGTCTGTAAAAGGTTTCCATACTTATAAATAAGTTTCTATTGAGTTTTCTTTTACTAAATTTGTTAGCACAGCTAATTCTGCCATTAGTTTCTCCATCCAATCAATAATACTTGTAATCTTGTTATTTTTTCCAGTATCTTTTGTATACTAATCTTTGTGGCTGTTGCTATATACCTTATCAAAATTCTAGCAATTTATATATTTTTGAAATCAAATTAATATTGTCAGTACATAGTAATTTCTCAAATTCTGTTTGAGATCTACTTCAAATCCCCCAGAGATCTGCCAGTTGATCCTGGTCTGTTTATCCCTATACAACAGGTTTTCCCACAACCTGCTGCCCTTCAGATATGTAGGGTCATGATGCCCATCTTCAGCCAGTGTGGCCATTGATCACATTGAGTAAACTAGACTGAGGAAGGCTGCTTTTTGTATTTTCTAACTTTTAAAATCACTTTAATTTGGAATAATCATCACACCTGGTGAGAACAGATTCTTAATACTGGTTATTTTTCATGGGAGAAAGCACTTCTATTTGCTTGTCCTTGGTCTACTGCCAGTCACCTTCATCTGGTGACCCTGAATTCTTCAGAAAGTGTGCCATTTCAAGGCATTGATTCAGATGCCAAATACTGTTTCTTTAAATTTCACACTTTCCATACTATAAGCATCCCTAGCACATCTTCACATTCATGAGTTGTACACCTTTCTATTTCAGAGTTCCTGACAGTGGGGCTTTGTTCTGTCAAACGGAAGCGAGAGAACTATCTCCTAGAGACCCTGAAGTCTGTTTTTGAACAATCAACGCAAGAAGAGCTGAGGAAGATGGTGATAGTGGTGCACTTAGCTGATCCAGACCAGGAATGGAATGCACAAATGGTCAAGCAGATTGCCAAGAGATTTGCTCCTCAGCTTCTGCTGGGCCACTTGCTACTTATCCATGCTCCTTCTGAGTATTACCCTTCCCTGGAAGACCTAAAGAGGAACTTCAATGATGCTGAAGACCGTGTGCAATTCAGATCAAAGCAGAATGTGGATTATGCCTACCTCATGAACTTTGCAGCCAACCTTTCTACCTACTTCCTCATGATTGAAGACGATGTCCATTGCTCCAAGTCCTTTTTCACAGCTATCCAAATGAGGCTGGCTTCCCTCAAAGGCTCCTACTGGGTTACCCTGGAGTTTTCCAAGCTTGGCTACATTGGCAAGCTCTACCATTCCAGTGATCTTCCCCAGCTGGCTCATTTCCTCATGCTCTTTTACCAAGAGATGCCATGTGACTGGCTTCTTGTACACTTTCGCCTCCTCCTTACGCAAAAGGAGGTGATTCGTTTCAAACCATCCCTCTTCCAGCATATTGGGCACTATTCTTCCTTCCAGGGCACAACAAACAAGCTGAAAGATGAAGACTTTGAAGAAGACCTTTCTAGATTCCCAGACAATCCCCCTGCAGATATGGTTACAGATATTGTGACGTTTGAGAATTACTTACCCTATAAGGCTTATAGCAACATGGCAGACTATTTCTGGGGCAAGGCCCCCTCTGCTGGCAATTCTTTCACAATTGTGTTTAAGCAGGCAGCCCGTATCCTCCGTATCCAAATCCTTACAGGATCTGAACACCATCCAGGGGACTATCTCCGGGCAGGGCTTGTGGAGTTGGGCACTGAGAAGGGCAAGCAACACTGTATCAGGTATACCCCCATTGGACACTTTGAGCATGGAAATTTTGACAGAGAGAACCTAGAGAGCAGCACAGCCTCTGCGCCCGAGTGTGTGCGCATTACAGTGACTGAGGGTCAGAGTGAATGGCTGATCATACACAGCATCAGCATTTGGACAAAACCGAGGCCTCAGTGAACTCCATACTGAATTGTCTTAAGTTTTTTGCAGTACAGGATCACTGCTGGTGGGCAGGTTCTGCTCTTTTGTTGTAAGAATCCACTAGGCAGAAGAAAACGATTCTGTATTCTTGGTCATCATGAATGGTGATATTGTTTACAAATTAGATGTTTTGGACCTATATATCATCCCAGAAATCAGGAACTCCCAACAATATTCTGCACAGTTCTGGCTATTTGCACTATCTTCAACTGCACCTGTCAGAGAGGCCCCTTTGCATGAGTCTTCCTGAGCTTCAGGCTGAGCTACTTTGTGCCCACCTTCCTTTTCCTACTTCCATGGACAGTATGGTTTTCTTATGTGGGGCTAGAGAAATAGCAGTCAAGCTGGATACCAGAACAGCGTAGTGAACCCAACTTGTAGCCTCCAGAACTATCTGCTTGGATTCTCCTTGTCTTTGTCTCTTCTGTATCTAGTGCCCTGGAAGAACTCTGCAATATCTCCAATGGAGTATACATGGAGGCCTTGAATAGAGAAAAAACGTCGTCTATCAGTTCCCTAGCTCTAGCACTGCCAACCATTTCACTGATTACCTATACCTCTTGATCTTCTAAAATGCAGATTAATGGCTCTTTGAGACACGATATCATAGAAGATCGGGCTGAATGTGTTTACCAAACTTACATGGAGCAGAATTTAGAAAAGCTCCACTCTACAGAGATTTTCACTAAAGTCATGAGAACAGTTTCTTGTACTTTATGATGCTGCTGAACTATTTATATATTTATTTTTAACAAATATGTGAGCAACACATGCACTTGCTAGTCTTTATAATTAGAATAATTAGCCAAAAACATCTGCCAGAAGAGAAAGAGACTTCTTACTCTGTCCAAGTAGACCTTGAGTGTGCTCTATTGCCTTTTACCTGTGGCTGTTTCAGAAGGACTTCAGGGCCAGAGAATTCAGACAGCTTGCAGTGCTAGGACTCTGTTTCAGTATATTTCTACTAGGCACTTCCTGCCATTTTTTACCAGCTTGCATCAGCTCCCTTGGTTTGAGGCATAAAGGGAAGCATCACATGGGGTTTGGTATGAGAGAGAGATGACGCTAAAGGGTACAATCTTTTGGGAAAACCACTTCTAGTGTGAACAAAAAGTGGGGAGGATGGTGTAGTTGCCAGTTTGTATTGCCCATCAGATGTGTTTCAAAAGGGAGCAAGGAAGCAGAGTAAATTAGAGAATGGTTACTGTAATAGTGAAGGGCAGAGAGAGTTATGGCAGAGGAAAGCAGTGTGATTAAAAGTGTGGGGTGAACAATAGGGTACATTTGTTTCCAAATTGTTTCCCAAATTAGGTATATGATCTTGGTAAGAATCATCCTCAGTGAAAGTGCTACTGTTGAATGCAAGGTCATTCAGTTGGAAAAAATGGCCTTAGGTCCTGATCAAGGATAAGCATACTGACCTGATTCATGGAAGTCTGACTGGATGAGATGAAATAACAAATCTCTTCTCCAGGAGATGAAACTGGGCTGGGTGGGGAAGCTTAGTTCTATTAGTCTACCATAACTCTGCCAGGGGCAGCATCTCTCAGTCCTCCAGGTCTGAGTGTTATATCTGGAATCCTTCCATTTATCTCTCCTAACATTTTCCCTTTTTGAGTTAACCAGGATGGTCCAGAGGATACTACTGGAACCTCCTCAACTTGGCATTCCTGAATGAAATGGATTATTTAGATCCATTCAGTCTGGCCTCATGCCTGGGTTTGAGATAGAGACAGCTTTGGTTGCCTTGGTAGATGACCTATGCAGAGAACTAGACAGGAGGAGTGGTCTCTGTTGGTTCTGCTGGACCTCTCAGTGACTTTTTATACCATTGGCCATAATATAATGTTCTTTGGGGCCACCTCTCTGAAATGGGGCTCAGGGGCACTGTTTAACTGTGCCTTTGGTCTTGCTTGGATGGGCAGACTCAGACTGTGATAGCAATAACAATAGCAGCTACATTACTATACCGCTTCATACTGAACTAAGCAATCTCTAAGTGGTTCACGTGTAAGCTAATTGCCCCCAACAAGCTGGGTACTAGGTAATGTGATGCTGGCGGATGCCTGTTCAACTCCCTGACCACTATGCTGAGGTGTGCCCCAGGTTCTGTTCTCCATGATGTTTAATATTTACATAAAACCACTGGAAGGAATCATCCAGAGCTGTGGGGTTTAGTGTCATCAGTATGCTGAGGACACACAACTCTATTTCTCCTTTCCATCTGATGCTGAGGAAACTTCTTTTTAACTAAACCAGTGCCTGATGTCTGTAATGGACTGGTTGAGGGTGAGCAAACTGAAACTTAATCCACATAAGACAGAGATACTCCTGGGCCTCATTCCCACTATGTTTTAAACCGGTTTGCAAATCTGTTTGAAGTGGTTTAAATGACCCTGGTTCACACTTGAACTGTATTGCTGAAGCGATTTGGAAAGGGGGGGGGGCATGCACTGGACTCATTTAACCCCCATCTTTTTGCTGCTGATCTTTTGCTGCATATTTTTGGATAAATCAATTCCATGCAAGTGTGAACCAGATGCGGATCGGAATTGATTTCAAGAATCGATTTGAAGAATTGAATTCATGAATTGAATCAATTCATTCGTCAATGTGAACAACAAGTGGGTTATTTTATTTTATTTAATAGCAAGAAAATGTGATTGGGGCAAATGCAGTGTTAACCACGCTCTGCTGCCGAATTGATCCATCAGTCCATTAATTTGTAAGTGGGAATGAGGCCCTGGTCAGTTCAAAAGGCAGACCAACGAATAGGTATTCAACTTGCGCTAGATGGGATCACACACACCCTGAAATCTCAGGTGTGCTCCTGGATTCAGATCTGAGCCTGGGTACTCCGGTTTTTACTATGTTCAGGAATGCATTTGCACAGTTAAAACTAGTGCACCAGCTGAACCTGTTTCTTGAGAGGTTAGATCTGCCTATGGTGACATATGCTGTGATTACTTCCCATTTGGACTACTATAACATGTTCCACATGGAGCTGCCTTTGAAAACTGTTCAGAAACATCAGGAAGTCCAAAATGCTGTGGCCAGGCTGTTGACCGGGGCTGGGTACAGGAATCATGTGGCACCACCCCAATTGAAAAAACTATTGGCTACCGGTCCGTTTCCATGCAGAATTCAAAGTGCTGGTTTTGACCTTTAAAGACTTGGGTCTAGATTATTTGAAAAATCATATCCCATTACCTTAATGTGCTTTGAGATCTGCAGGGGAGAGCTTTTGATGAGGACTCTAGAGAGATCCTTCTCTGTGGCTGCTCTTAGACTGTAAAACTCCCAATTGGCCCCTCCCTGCTCTCTTTCTGCAAGCAGATGGAGGCATTTGGTGATGACAGAGTTTTTAATGGGTAGGAGGTGTAGCGTTTTTATTTTATGTTTTAAATATCTTTGTAATGATACTTTAACTGGTGTTTTTTAAATCAAAGTTAGTTTAATTGTATTTTAACTTTTATATTAAGAGGGTTTTACAAATTGTTTTGTGTTTTCAAGATGTTGTATGCCACTTTGGGTCCAGTACTGGCAGAAAGGCAAGATAAAATAAAAATACTGTTCTGGGAGACTTCGACATCTATGCTAGGGTTGTTCTATTGGAAGTAGCTTCTTTTGAGAACATAGATCCTTCCATTCAAATTGCAAATCAGGAAACAACAATCTTATGGGTGCCAGGTGGGGTTACACTTCTCCTGAAGACTGAAGTTCCCAGTTGGGTGTACTGTACTTTTGTATCTGCATTACCCATACATTTTAGTTATATCAACTGCAACCATTTTAGAAAATTTGACCATAATGGCACATGACTTAGTTTGACCAGTGATACATATCATCAATTGACCAGTGAAACATACCATTAATTACTTCTTATTCTGATAGATGAGCTGATCCAGAATATTATAGTCCAACTAGCAACAGAGAGCATACAATTTAATTGTTACAATATACAGTTTCTTTCTATCACAATCACAGTTCTGGTTATGATCTATAAAGCCATGTATGATTTGGGCTGTTTGAAAGACCATTTTTCTTTATGAGCCAACCCAGGTTTTAAGACACTCAGGGAAGCTATTATCTCAGTACCAGCCATTGCTGGTGAATGGAAAGACAAGAGAGAGCCTTCTTGGTGGCTGCTCCAAGAGGCTGGGACTCACTACCAAGCAACACTAGGTTGGCTCCTTCTCTGTTGTTTGGCCTTTGATAGGTAAGAGCATTCTAATTCAGGCAGGCCTTTGTTGTGGAAGCTGGTCTAGTCTTAAAAGGCTTCTAAGTAGTTTGCCAATAGCTAGTCTTTTATTCAAAAGGATCTTGCAGCACCTTTGAGACTAACTCTTTGTATCATGAGCTTTTGTAGACTTGGTCTACTTCCTCAGATGCTTGGTGGAGATCTGAAGAAGTAGGTCAAGGCTGCATCTGCACTGCAGAAAAAAAATCCAGTTTGACACAGCTTTAACTGCCATGGCTCAATGCTAATGGAGTTCTGGGATTTGCAGTTTTGTGAGACATTTAGCCTTCTCAGTCAGAAAACTCTACAGTTCCCAGAATTCCATAGCATTGAACGATGGTTGATTATTTCTGCAGTGCAGATGCAACCTAAGTCTATGAAAGCTCATGCTACAAGTTCTTTCGCACAAGTCTCAAAGGTGCTGCACAATCCCTTTGCAGCATCTTTGCATACTGATATTCCGACTAACACAGCTATGACTCTGAATTTTATGCCTTTTGTTGTGTTTTTAATTTATTTGTTTTTTTTTATTGTTTGTACTTTGATTGAGAAAAATGTGTATTTTAATATTTTTAGCAACCATGAATGCCTTCTTGGCAGAAAGGCAGCATACAAATTCAATTAATAAAAATAAATAATAAATTATTACTTCATAACCTACACTGTTGAATGTAATCAGAGTGAACAAGTGGTGGGCTTTTTGGTCTAGAATCAAATGCAAGAAAGCTCTAAATATAGTGCTGGACTAATCAGAGTGGCCAAGGTTCAAATCCTCGCTCAGCCATTGAAACCCACTGGATGACCCTGGGTTTATCACACACTCTCAGCCTCAGAGGATGGCAATGCCTCTGAAGGATCTTGCCAAGAAAA
The DNA here is from genome assembly GCF_019175285.1 of Sceloporus undulatus. Taxonomy (NCBI): domain Eukaryota; kingdom Metazoa; phylum Chordata; class Lepidosauria; order Squamata; family Phrynosomatidae; genus Sceloporus; species Sceloporus undulatus. The sequence continues at coordinate 44,538,839 of NC_056525.1, read as the reverse complement.
CCCAATGCTAGGGGTCTCCTTAGGATCACCATAAGTTGGAAACAGCTTGAAGACAAACAAAAACCAGGTGTTTGACCATGCTGATTGGAGGAGGTGAATTTGGAGCCCAAAGTTGGGGATAACTGCAGATAGGCATAGGGCTAAAGGAATTTTATGTTCTACCTCTGTTTAGAGCAAGACAGGTCATTTGCTTTCTTCTGGTTTGATCTATTCCACTGAGCTTTTCCAACCACTACGTCATTCAAGTTCTTCCAAACAGAATCCAAGCAAATGTGATCTTCCTACTGCATTCCTGAATGTTCCACAAAGGGATCATAGAATCCAGAAGAATGGATCCTACACATGCATCTTAATATATCAGTTGTAATTTTAAATTACTGTTCAGGAACCAGACTACTAATTCAATATTTCTTCTGCATGTTAATATTATTATTCCTCTTTGCTATAAATGCAACTTTATGGTGTGTACTCAAGTTTTTTTTGTTCAGGACTTCGTTTTACACTAAATCTCTAGAGTCCCTTCCCTGGAAGTGCATGCTTTTGTATTTTTGCTTTTGCTCTTGCATACCAAAGTAACTATTAGAGAGACCAAATTACCTTCTTTTGTTATGGAGAATGTGTGTTAATGGCCTGTAACAGTTAGTATATGTTTCCTTAACATGAGTTAACAGAATGATCTGCAACAAAATGTTGGCCTGTACTGTATTCCTAAGAGAGCCAGTGTGGTGTAGTTTGGACTCTGGAGGCTGAGGTTTGAATCTCTGCTTAGCCATAGAAACCCATTGGATGACCTTGAGCAAGTCACACTCTCAGCCTCAGAGGAGGCATAGGCAAACCTCCCCTGAAATCTTGCCAAGAAAACCTTGTTATAGGGCTGCTGTAAGTTTGGAAACAACTTACAGGCATACAACAACAACAGTTGTACTTTTATTTAGCCTACCAGCCAGTCGTGCCCTTGTCCATTTTCCAGGCATGCTCCATTCCATTTCATCTTTCCCCACTTTTCCATTGCCACATCCGTAACAGTCAAGTCAATATTCTGCAGTCTCTGAGCCTGTTCAGTCTTCAGTGGGCTGCTTTGGAGTTCCCTTCCACTCAAGTATTTTTGTACCTCTGCAAATACGGGTTGGGGTGGGGGGTTGCCCAAGATGGGTCTAACATCTCTCTGATTTGTGTAGATGGTGCTTTCTATTATGTAAATATCCACATCTGAGATAATGAATTTGCTGTTATTGTTTAGGATGTCTGGGATATATCAAGGGGTTTTCTTGGCAAGATTTGTTCAGAGGGGGTTGTCTTTGCTATCCTCTGAGGCCGAGAGTGTGTGATCTGCCCAAGGTCACCCAGTGAGATCCCATCCCAGGATAAAGGCTGTTTTTTAAAAAAAATTAATTCAATAAATAAATAAATATACAGAATTCATCCCAGGAGCCTGTTAGGAGTTTGAGAAGGGGATTCCAACTGCCAATAAAGGAAGGGGAGTATAACGGAGAAGAACATCCTCCTCCCATTTGAAATAGTAAAATACTTTGATTGAAGCATAAACTGGCATTTATTTATGTACTTTCCAAATAACTCATCCTAACTAGCCCATCCTTGCCTCAAAAACCTAGACCTGTGTATAACCTAGAAAGCATCTTTCATTTTTTCAGTTTACAGTGCTTGAACCTGGATGTTCCAGATTCAAATTTGGCCACAGTATCCATTATTCCCTCCCTTTCAAGGTTTTTACAGAGATAATACAGCTGCATCACTAATACATAACTGGGTTGGATCTAAACTGAGGTGTGTGCAACTGGGCTGTCAGAAGCAGCTTTCTCCATCCTTTCTTCCTATAGCAGCCCCAAACCTACCTTACATACTGCACAGAAGATCAGGGCATCTTGCTCACAGGGTCCATTTGTGAAGTGAGAGGGGAGAATCTCTCTCTCAAAAGGGGCAGAGGGACTTTCCATAAGCTAGTAGAAAGCAGATCCTGGATAGAGTCTATTATTTATTCATTGTTACTGAGGCAGCATTTCTGTTTCATTTTTCATTAATCGGTCTTTCCTTTTTAAAGGAATGGTGCCTTCCATCTGTGGGAACCCTCAGTTACATTCATTTCTGCTTAACAGGAATTCATGCATGTCATTTTAATGTGATCGCTTGATCACATACATTCCCAGATATATATTTGAGGAAGCTGAGCACTGAAGTTGCAAATCCTACCTGGTGAAGAAAAAGGGATGACCGGCATTCCATGGACTAGATCTAAATAGCTAGTTGAACTAAATTTCCATAAAAATGAAGGGAACTAAATCTAACTTATCACTCATATCCCCCATTATCCATATCCACCTTTTATTGGTTTTATTCCCAATCATGTCAAGCAGATATTTCTTCCCACCTAACTATAAATATGTGGTTAGGGGGATGATATCCATGTACACAGAGGCCACTATTTTGATGGTGCACCATGGAGAGAAATCCATAGGTGCAACAGCCATGAAGTAAGTAAGGCACTGCAGAAATAGGTTGTATGGAGTCTGCAGATTTTGTCAGCTTTTCTTAATCACTGCTTTGCAACCCTGAGAAAAGTGCAATGGCTAGCAGAATGCACAACAGAATTTAGGCCTGAGATTTAGTATGAAATTTATTATTCTCTGAATTCAAGATCTCAGAGTGTTATGTTGGTTCAGCTTAATCAACACCTGTTTTGTTTCTTGGCATTAAATAAATAAAACCCATTTCCACATATTGTCAGACTAAATGTAGTACTTTGACATAGACTTCATAAAATCAGTTTATTCTCTTTTAAGCTACTAAAGCAGGACAAATTGTCCCTAATGCCTTGCAAGAGTGGTTGGATTATAGGAGTGTTTTTTTTCCAGGCATCCACACACACCTCTGTATCAACATCAACACATACAAAAATCATGAATTTGGTATCTGTACAGTCTTGCTTGGAGATTGTATTTAGTCTGCAGCACAGCTAGGCTGACAGCCAACATGGAGTAGTGGCCTGAGCATTAGACTGTTACTCTAGAGACCAGGGTTCAAATCCCTGCTCAGCAACTGGGTGTCTTTGGGAAGGAAAAGGCAAGCTCCCTCTGAACAAATCTTTCCATGAAAATCCCTTGATAGGGTGGCCTTGATAAGTCAGAAACAACATGTAGGCACACAACAATAACAGGGTTGGGCTAAGTGTGGCCAGCAGGTTTCATGCAACCTATCAACCCCTTTTTGTAGCCTCCAAGACATCTTCAAAGTCTCTGAAACAGCCGCAAACACATTTGAATATTTTGAAAATAACAAATTGCCTTTACAGTGCCTGAACCACTGCGAAAATGCTTAATTTGGCTTAATTGGGGGGGGGGGGGGTCTGACAGTCAGCAGAAAATAAAGCTATATCAAAGCCAGAAAATGGTATAAAGCTAGATGAAAAGTGGTGCAGCTTTCTGGAGGGCATGAGGGTGAAATCTGGCTACAATCCCTGGTGCAGTTGCCCAACCTTGGTTTGGAGGCTAGTGCTTATGGTTTGATTGAACAATTTGATGCTGTATCCACAGTTTCTCATATGATCTGCTTCCTCAGAGTAAAGCAGCTATTTCAGTCAAAGTAGCGATAGAGGCAACATGAAAAGAACATGGCAAATACCTGAAGAGGATAAAGAAAAATAAGGCAGGAATGTTATAGAAACTTCCACATCAGTTCCTTTTTAAGGCTTTGGTCTCCTTATTTCCAACTTTGGCCTCCCTGCTCCACTTTCATTTGCTCTGAGGTGATCAAAGTGATGAGGAGCAAGAAAACAAAATGGTTTAGAAAAGGTGATGCTTTCCTCTCAAAATCACATTGGCTAACAGCCCTGCATCATAATGGTGGAGCGTAGAGCTCTACCAAGCATAGTTCTCACCTTCTCCCTATCTCCCTGAATGTTCAATCCATCTTTACATGCCAAGGTAACTCCAACCAGCTGTAGTTTTGCAGCCAGATGCACACAAAAAAAAAGTCATTCATCCTGCTAAAGGGCAATGTAGGCTATCCTGGAGACAGGTAGGTTTTACACATAGGATCATTGTGTGAAGACATTGATAGTTGCCTTCTTCCACAACAACCCTGAAAAGACAGACAGGCATAATGCCTGCACATATCATCAACAAGATTCTGCCCAGTTAATTCTTTAACATATGCAAACAGATGGCAATCCCCACCACCACCAACACCATGGTGTCTTACAAAGTGTTGAGGTGGTACAGTACAGTGGATCTACGTGAGTGGAGATGATTCCTTGCTGCTTTCCTACATCACTGGGCATCTTTGCATGATTTTGTCAGAAGACGAAATCTATCTCCCAAAAAGAAGATGCAGATTTGCACAAAATTTGAATATGTTAAATTCCATGGATAAGAAAATGGAGTAGAGAACCAGTGTGGTGTAGGGGTTTGAGAGTTGGACTATGTCTCTGGAGAGCAAGGTTCAAATTTCTGCTCAGGCATGGAACCCCTTTGAGTGACCCTGGTTAAGTCACACTCTCTCAGCATCAGGGGAAGGGACTGGCAAAAACCCCTCTGAACAATTCTTGCCAAGAAAATCCCTTGCTAGGTTAGCCTTAGAATAGCCATAATCAGAAACGACATGAGGGCACAAATCATTTTACCCAGCTGCTAACATAAATTACATGGATGCATGCAAATCTAATCACAGTTGGAAGGACAGTTAATCTCATCATAGGAGATTTTCATACAGGGGGAAAAAGACAGATGTAAAAAGCATACTCCCAGCAAAGTCACACAATTGTGTTGAAGATATTCAGACATATTGCACTGATCCAAGACGTCTCCTGGGAAAAAACAGGAATGCTCCAGCAACAAACCATTCATGGGGAAGCTCCATGAATGGTTTGTTGCTGGAGCATTCCTGGTTCTTCCTGGAATAAGTCCTGGATCAGTGCAACATCATCTAAAAATCTTCAATGCAATCAAGTGACTTTGCCTGGAGTATGCCTTTTACTCCCAGCTTTTTTCCCCATCTGAAAATCTCCATTGTAAGGAAGACTGACCATGCCTGCTCAGTTTTCTGTTGCTGTGCACCTTCAAATCATTTCTGACTTATGATGACCCTATGGGGGTTTCTTTGCAAGATTTGTTCAGAGGGGGTTTGCCTTTGCTTTCCTCTGAGGCTGAGAGTGCATTTTTCACACAGTCACCCAATGGATTTTCGTGCCCAGGCAAGGATTTGATCTCCAGAGTTGTAGTCCAAGCCACTACAGCACACTGGCTCTCTATCCAATTTTGTGCCCATCTACTAATTATTGACAGGGAATGCTAAGGCAATTCTTTCATAGCCCTTCACAGCTATTCTTTGTGAAGTACGTCACACAGCCATGCTATTCTAATATACCAAAGAAACATGGATTTTTGGTGTAAAAAAGGCCACAATTAATTTATATATTTATATATTGTCCTTTAGGGAGAGTCCTCACAAGGCAGCCCACAGCAAATGAAACCCTGTTGCTGGCCATTTGAGGCCATAACATGTGCATTAGCCATGGTAGACCATTCATAACAGAAAACTATATAATTCCATCAAGGAAATATGAGGTTTCCTTCTTTTAGTGATACAAAATTGCCTTACCTCAATGGCTAGTACTCCAAAACAACAGGCCTCAGTAATCAAAACATATTTCTTCAATATCCTGGCAATTGTGGAGAAACAGCCCTGCAGTGAATAAAAGGTACCTAATAGAAATTGGTCCAAAGATAACTGATAATGCCAATAGAATTACAAAGTAATTACTGTAGTGGCTTACCCTACAATATTAGACCATTTTGAGGATGTGACTTTTAGAATGTCTTTCTTGCCTCTACTGCATCTTCAACAGATTTTTAAAAATTACTATAGTCTTCCAGATACAAACAACATGCTAGCACAAATATGTCTTAATGCCTGGAAGTGACATTAAGTGTTCCTAATGGATGAGTGCAATGCAATAAACAGTGCAGTATTCATTCATGGTAAGCCTACACATGGGTGCATTACAGAGATTAATTGGAAGGGATCCCTAATCGTAGGGCACTGTCTGAAGTCTCAGGGTACTGCTATGGTTGCATCCACATTGCAGAAATAATCCGGTTTGCCACAACTTTAACTGCCATGGCTCAGTGCTATGGAATTCTGGGAAGTGTAGTTGGTTGTGGCACCAGAGGCTTTGCTTTGTGGATGCAACCATAGCAGTATCCTGTGAGTCTTCCACAAGCCTCAGAGCAAATGCAAGACCTGGGAAAACTCCATGGCTTGCATCCTTTTAGGGACATAAACATCTGTAAGGGAACATGTGTGTTTGGACTTTTGTGGGGCACTGTGAGGTTTGTTATTTCCCTCCTTCCTACACAGCACTCAACCCCCTCACCTTACTTAACAGCCTTTGAAACTCCCCACAAGACTATTCCCTTCTTTGTAGAGAAAAGGCAGGGACACAGAAACATCTCCTCATAACCAGATACAAAACAATGAAATCAATATTGCAGATCTACTAGGGTCCTCTGGAGATTTTAGTACCGCTGTAATTGTTTTGTGTCTGGCGATGGGGACACAGCTGTCCGCAATCCTGCCTACTTCCCACAAAGCATAGAATGGCCATGCAGGGTAGATTCAGAAGCTTTTTCAATAAGTCAGACAGGTGGTATATCTCTAGGCCTAGTGTAAGTCTATGTGTGGACCTACTGTATTATGCTGAGCTATAGCGGGTTCATGTACAGGTGCATGGATCATGGATCCTGTAGTTAAAGCCATGCGTGATGCAGGTCTTAATAGGGAAGGCAACAACCCATGAGTTGGGCACATTTCATCACCTGCCCACCTCCCCCACAGTTCCAGGTCACCATATTACATGGTTAGCCAAGTTTTAACCACATTTTGCATCCATGTGCTTGGATTCCCTCATGCCCATTTCCACAGTCAGCTGGTCCAGAAGCAGTTCCAATCCCAACACTTGTTTCTGCGACATCACTAGCAAGGTCCTACTCACTGGTCTCTGGTTTTGGCCTTGAAACCTCAGAGAATGATCTGACACCCAATTAATAGGTATGCTGTAATATGGATAGCATGTAAATGAGACTTCCTGGGCCAACCATTTATAATGCCTGTGTTAGGCAAACATAGCACTGAAAACATTCACATGTTCAAAAGCAGCGTTTTACTTTTCAGATTGGAATAACCAGTCAAAGATCAATCTTTCACTAAGTGATACCAGACAGCTAAGATTGCCAAAGAATGACTTAAAGACCCCTTTCTAATCTGGTTCTGCAAGAAAGTTCTTCTCCATGCCCTGACTGCACTTTTGGAAGAAAAGTAAGTCCAAATTAGACAAAAGCATGTGGGCTGAAAGAACTGACTGAGATTTGGTGCCTTGTTGATAGGTGTTGATAGAAAATTGAACATCTAAGAGGAAAAAAAATACAGGAACGACCTGAAGAATATTCATGCACATGTGCATGCATACACACACACACACACACACACACCTCTTGTGGTCCATTAAAAACTAATAGATTTGTTGTAGTCTAAGCTTCCATGGGCTGCAGACTTGTTGGATGAATTAAGTCCTTGGTTGGCCAACAATAATATTTGCATCTAATTCTATACTGTATGTATGCATAAAATCTGGCATATACATTAACTGGGTTCTGATAGGGTCTCTGAACAGAAGATGTAGTTACATCAGTAAATGGTCTATTTAACCTCTGTTCAGACAGTGAGAATCTCAAAGGGTTTCCATAGCAGTTAAACTTAGCAAATATTCTTACCTGGCTATTAATAAATTTTGGATCTTGCTGTTTACAGTGCTTCAAGTCCAGAAGCTGAGCCCTCTTTTTGAAACTGATACGAGTGCAGCAGGCATGAGGCCACAAGTCATCTGGCTGCTTCTCTCTAAAAGAAGAACACTCCTGAAAATCCTCAGGTCCTGAAATGCCACAACATGCAAACTAAAAGAAGATGAAAGTAGGACAATCAAAAGCCACTCCTCAAAATGTTATTTAATCAAAGAGATTTTCATTAGGTTAGTCTTGTGTGTAGCCACACCTTAAACACTGGCACTGTTCTCTTTATTCTGGTGATCCTGTGATCAAGCATCTGGCAAAAAAGAGGGACAAGTTTCTTGGGGATGGGAAACCTATGGCAGAGATCTATGCCACTGTGACCAAAATCTCTGAAGCAACTTATGCTACTTCTATTACTCTTTCAGAACCAAAGCCTAGAAAGCCATTCCTTGATTGTAAACTGGAACTATCAGTCACTAGGACTATAACCTCTCTCCCCTGCTTGGCCTTTTTCCGTTTATGGTGAGGTTGTGGAGCTTACAGAAGGGTCAAAATTATATCAGTTTTTTGCTTTTCCTGTTTCTTTTTAATGAGCTTTCTCAAAATGGATTTAAAGCCTTGGACACAGTCCATTTTTGCCTCAGGATTAAATCCAAATATGTCTGAGGCTGAGATATTTCCCTTGGGTTTTTGCTTTTGCCAAAGCAAACTGCATAGCCCTGGTATTCAGATGTGAGTTCAAGATACAGCTGTTCCTTCAGTGTCTTGAAAAGATTCCATCCATCTTGCTGTTCTTTTAGCTTAGACTCTCTGCTGCTGGCTGTTTTTTAAAAAAAATCTCAATTTCAATGTTTATTTTGATACTTGCCACTATATAAACAATGATTGAGAGTCAGGGCACAAACATTGCATTAAATAAATAAAATTATTGCATTGGGAAAGGGTGAAGGACTTTCCTCTCATTCTTTCTCCATATAGAAATGCTCCTGCTCTGTTTTTATTTTTATTGTTTTGGTTAAAAAAAAATGGCCACCGGGACTTTAATATGCACACTAGCCCAGAATGTGTGACTTACTCTGAAGTCCCTAATCTAGGAGCCCAGAGAGCCTGGAGAACCACAGGCCACTAGTTCTGCTTCCCCCGGAGCTCCAGAGGGATACAACATCCCATTACAGGCACCATTTTGTTGACTTGGAAGTGTTGTTTTTTCACTTTTGGCCACATTTAAGCTAATGAGGCCTGGCAAGTACAGAATATAGTGGAACTATTACTTCCCTCAATTTGGAAACTATGGGGCTCTATGTATTCCTGCATGGCACAAAGGGGTTGGACTGGATGATCCTTGGGGGTATCTTCCAAGTATAGGATTCTATGTATTCCTGCATGACAGAAAGAGGTTGGACTGGATGGCCCTTGGGGTCTCTTCCAATGTTAGGATTCTGTGTATTCCTGCATGGTAGAAAGGGGTTGGACTGGATGGCCCTTGGGGTCTCTTCCAACATAAGATGTGACATTATTGCACTCTTTAAATATCTCAGAGAAGAGGGTGTGGGTCTGTTTTCTGTTGTTTTAGAGGGTGGGATAAAATCTAATGATCTGAAAATACAGGAGCAGTTCAGAGTAGAGCAGTTCAGCAATTGAACCAGTTGCCCAGAGAGGTGGTGGGGTCTCCTTCTCTTGACATCTACCTACTGGGGATGTTTTAGCTGGAGGTCCTGCATTGACCAGAGGGTTGATGACAGAGTCAATGGTCCATGAGACTCCTTCCGATTCTATGATTCAATGACTCTGCAATTCTATAAAAATAAGGCTGTTCCAAGGATATCTCCCCAAGACAGCTTGATAGTTCCTCATCTGGCCCAATGATTGGGGGGAGGGGGGCAGGTTGGACAAAACAGTTCTGGGCTGGGCAGTCCCAAAGGACACATGACACCACCAAACCACCCCAGTTACAATGATATATCTATGGCTGAGATCCTGCATCAGAAGGTATAGTGTAATATTCCACCCACTACATTATGTGTCCCCTCTCCTCTATTGCAGGGCTCCTCTTCCTCCTGAAGGGTCTCCTCTCCATGGCTGGTGGAGAGCAAGGAGTATTAGGGAAGAGTCTAACTATGTTTCTATAGCAAGATGCATCAACCTCCAGAGACCCCCCTCCCCTTTCCAGTTGGTCCCAAAGGATGCCTTTGTTGTTCCGTGCCTGGTTTCTCCAGTGCCCTCCACTATCCACTGAATTGCTCATAGAAGGAAGTTGAGTCTTGAGATGGTGGACACTGAGGGAAGTAGTGTATTGCTGCCTCTTCAGTGACCCTAAAAAGACATACGTTGGACTTATGCCTGCATGTATCGCTAACAATGTTACATTACAATTATAATCAAGTGGTTCAAATTCCATCTTGTGTTGTTGCTAATTCCTGATGTTTGTTAAAGCAACTATGCCAATTGCTTTTGAGAAATGCAAAAGCAACTATTTTCTTTAAAACCCAACTATAACAGTATCTAAATCTGGGGGTGGGGGGTGTGGGGGGTGGGGGGTGGAACTATAACTTTCACTAATTATTTTTTAAAATTTCACAAGTTCTGATCCAGAAGCACCCAATATATGTCTCCTGATTTGCAGCCACTTTGCAAATGTGTATAAATGTGGTCTCTTGTGCCCAGATGCCCATTAGACTGATTGCTTAGACTAGAATCAATTAGACTAGAAGGACAGGACAATTGTACTATGCTGGATGGAATCAATTATACATCCATTCTTAGCATCTCTTTGGGACCAACAATAATGCATTCCCTAATCACTTTTGCTCCTACTACATGCTGGCTGTGGGTGTATCAGTTGACTAGTGATTTGAATACAACGGCTCCTTTACAAACTGTACCATGATCATGAAGGTGTTCCAAGTTCTGGAGAACACATCTGAACTGTTGTCTCCTTGGTAATTCTGCTTTAGCTGAGTCAGAAAAAAATCATCTTGGATCTGAAGAAAGAAGAGTGCAAAATTATTTTATCTTGCTACTAAGCACAACATTTCAAATGGTTATGATGCTGATCATGGTAGATTGCGCAACCCTCTCCCTCCTCATCTTCCTTGCCTGAATGAGTGAATGAGCAAGGGAGCACACATATACACAGCTGGACACCACAACTCTTCCAAATACATAGGGCCAACTGCATGTAAAAAACAAGTTTATAAAATACTAAATACACTTCCAATTCAGAGGTCCAGTGAGCCTTTGGCTTCTATGTCTGAACATTTTTTTTAAAAAAATTGTGAGAAATTGTGACACATACACCAAGCTTGCCAGACTATTCCCAGCCTATAGTTAGCCCACCCACCCCAATTCCAGCTGATCCTGATACACACGTAACAAAAAATCCCCCCCCCTAAAATTACAAAGTAAAAAAATGAGTTTTTAAATTTATATTGATGCCTAAAAGAAGCAATTTTACATATATCACAGAATTGGAAATGATGTGAGTACAATTTTTTTGCTCATATAGACAACTCCATAGACTCACTGGTTCCTTTCCTGCAACAACAGGAAATTGGCCAGTTTCATTTCTAGAGCAACCAGCAAGCCAAGCATTGGCTACTCTAAGGAAATAGGTGCAAGCCACTGTGAGCAAGGTAGCCACAGGTGGTCCCCACAGGCACCTCAGCCACAACATTAAACTTTTATAAATGGATGGAAAGATGGATAAGACCCTGAATCATCTGGTGACTGGAGGTACCTCTGTATTCTATCCACCTGAGAAAAAAGTGAGTTGTGAAGGTGGAATTACTTTTAAAGTATGTGTAAATATGGTGGCATAGTCATGCTGTTATTGGAACTGCTATTTCTGTTAGCACTATCTGAATGCCACAAATCAACCATGTTTGCCCCATACCCCTTATTCTTGTTAAATGAAAACAGCACTTTTTTTTGTTTTGCTTAACTTGAAGAGCTAAATTCTTGCACACAGAAGACAAGACAGGCCTTGTAGCTGTAGAAAGACTCTTCTGGTGACATATGAGCAGCAAAGCAGTTACTTCTTGTACCCCCATCTTGCCTTACCCAGTCCAAGTCTAGTTGTTACCTTTTGTCCATGGACATAAATGAGTGTAGAGCTCACAATCTCCCCAATGAACCCAAGTAGCACCAGCAGAAAGACTGTGGGTGAGAAAAGACAAGCAAGACAAGAATCAGATTTCTTCCTCTCTGCTGTGCTAGAATGAATGTAGACTTGCCTACAAATGCTGATCCCAGGAGCAACTCTAAGGTTACCAATAGCCTTTAATCGTGACCTGGATTGGCCCAAAGATTTTGGGACCTTTCACACAGTGCACAATTAATGCAGTTTAATATCACTTGGTTGGATGGGATTTGGGGTTCATGCTGGTAGGCACTAAATCTTCTGTAGCGATTCTAAATACTTCACAAAATGACAAATCCCAGGATTCTATACAATGCAACCCTGGCAATTAAAGTGATATCAAACTGCTGTATTTGTGTTAGTGTGAAAGAGACCCAAATATGCAAACAGGACATTGGGTTGACACAATCCACAGCTGTCCAGCCTAGCAGACTGTCCCGTGTGCCACACCGTGTAGTACCTTACTGGTCTTGCCCTGAGTAATCCTTCCCAGCCATATTTTAATCAGCATTCACCAATTCCTAACAAACGACAGTTCACTTACAATCAACAGCATTTCTCTGTCGAGTGATGGCTCCATAGCAGCCCAAGAAACACCAGGAAGAATGAGAGTGTCACGCCCACAAAGATGACAAGATAAGCCCCCTGCTTGAGGTAAGGGCTAGAGATGATATTCTGAACTCCTTCCGGATCAGTGACCACCCAAATGCCCACACAGAGGAGACAAATGCCTCCAATCTGAAAAAGACACATAAATGAAGTTAATTGTCTGGTTATATCTTAACTTGAGTAGCCAAATTGTGGCTAACAGTGTGTGGGCTTTGACTCCCATTAACCTAGCCAGTATAACAAGTAGTGAGGAATGTTGGAAGCTGCAGTCTCATGACATCTGGAGGGCCACATTTTGCACTTATCCTGCAATTATTTTAATTGTTCAGGCCGCCCACCATCTCACGTCTAAAAGGTATCTTAGCTACAGTCCTGTCCTCCGAGAAGCTGAATGTATTTTCAAGCAGGACAGACAGCTCTTCATCCTTACCCTCCTCCTAAAAATCAAAACCATGTTCTAAAAAAGCATGAGTTGCTTCTCCCCTTCTGCTCCTGGCCACCCACCTCCAAGAGATACATTCTTCAACATCTTCATAGTGATTAAACTCTCCTTGACAGACCTTAACCCAAAGGCAGCCTAGCACCCTACCATCTTCTTTTAAACTTTTCCTAATAAAGTCCTCTCTTGTTTTTTAGGCTTAGTGCTCAGGATTGGAGGGGGTGTTAGCAGCCTTGGTCATTCTTGGCAAAACAGTGACTGGACCCGTAGTATACACCTTCATCAGGTTCCATGAAGCTAAACTGCAAGCAAGGGATATAAGATTCTGACTAGTAAAAAACACCAGTAATAGAATTCTGTTTGCCTGTTGATTGTGCCCCAGATTACACTGCTTTTCCAGCATCCCCGAGTGAAACAATCCCCAAAATTAAACAGAAGTGGTTACTTACTTGCTGTTTTTCTAAAATAAAGGAGGCTAACTAGTCTTTCCTTTAGCACTGACTCTTGTTTATGGATACACCATCCACTAAATAAGGATGGTATCATCTCCCTCTCTTCCTTTTGGGAGACAGATGTTGACTAAGTAAAGCCTGGTGGAAATTTCTGGGAATCTAGGGGAAGCTGGGAATCTGGAGAAAACTTAGAGACTATGAAGAATATTGCACAGTATTCTGAGACGTTCTGGGAACCCGATGGGAACAGACGCATTTCAGTTTACCGACGTATGTGTTCCCATCGGGTTCCAGAATGTTCCCAATGTTGTTCCACATGTTGTTCCGGGTGGGGACAGATTAGATGTGTTCCCAGCGACGTGTAACGTTCTCAGAACGTTCCATAGAAGTCTGTGCCAGTATTCTTATCCGTTCCCATTCCGTTTCTCTCATTCTCCGTCTCCTGATTGGCTGAAACAATGCCCTACTCTTTAGTCCTCCAAGTCCTAGAGCAACCAAATTTTTCATTGCTCTCCCATGTATGACGCACCTCCCTCTTTGACAAAACTAACATAGATTTTATGCTATTTTCTCATATATACATATATATTATATATGCGCACATAGGCAATATGGTTCTAAATGTGTGTGTGTATATGATGCATATATTAATATAATGACTCGATTGTGTTGCTTTCTGCCACACAGACACACAAATATAATTATATTATATCTGATATACACACACAACCACACACACACACACACAGAAACTATAAATAAAAGGCTAATGTGTACATATTTTGTGTGTGTGTGTGTGTGTGTGTGCGCGGCGCGTGCGTTTTGTGTCTGGTTTGTTCTGTGCACACCCAAACACCCAAAATAACAGACATAGTTATATAGATAGAATTCATAGCAGTAACTTTCACAGGTTGAATGTTTGCAAACTAACGGAGAGTTTCAAAAGTCGAAGATTACAGTGTCTCGGGGAACTGTCACAGTGACTGTGTCGCCAACAGATGCAATGGTCTAGAGACATTTTTCTGTAGGGGTGTGTTAATGGCCCGCCTCTGTTGGCTGTACACACCCATACGCATGATACAGACGGTGTGGGTTTATAGGACATCTAGGGACAGTGGAGCAGTGAGACGGATGACCGCGACACTACAACAGGGACAATCATCCGAGCGGAGAGGAGGCCCTGATGCAGGGTTTTGTTTTTTTTAAAAAATCTGTCGCCTCAGAGGTGTTGTGGCTCGATTCCCTCCGTGCTTTTGACAGATACTTCTGGGGCTGGCACCGGCTTGGCATTGGGGGCTTCCCTCCCCTTAGTTGCTGACAGAGAAAAGGGAGGCATGGGGAAGGAATGTGACAGGGTTGGTTTGTTTGGGTCAGATGTGGGAGAGAAGGAGGTATTGGTGGCCAGTTTGGGGCGCTTGGAGCCGCGAGGCCCTTAGGGAGAGGGTGTGCTGCATACTGGGGGAAATTATGCTCCTTTCTTCTCTACATTCACACAAGATCAAAAAATGCTTTCTCTGATGCCACCTTTACACCCCCCCAGGGGTCACCCGACGTCTTCCGGGTCAAACAACCACAGAGTGGAGATGTCATCATACACAGCCCTCAAACACGAAATACGCAGCGCTACAGCAAAACGTTCTGAGAACATTCTCAAGAAAAAAAAGGATCGCTGTGTGGTAAATGCGTTCCTGTAACGTTCCATCACGTTCACTTCTTGAATGCGATATACCCGTCCCGAGAAACATCCAAACATTCCATCTCGAACGTCTGAGACGATATGCGTACATCTCTATCTCTTCGTCCTGGAGGATGGACTTCATCAGTTAGTTGAACCCCTTCAGTTATAACTGATGAACAAAGGATTTCATTCCTGGGATAATGTGCATCGGTTTTATAGCACTTAGTATCAAATTAGATACTTTGAGTTTAAAGCATTTGACTGGAAAATTGCAGAGTGCTTCCCCTGACTGCTCTTCAAAGTTTTTCAAAACCACTTCAAAGTGGATCAAGTTGCCTGACTTTTTTTTTGTAAAGAAACCAAACAACTTATGAAAGAAACAGGGCTTGTCTCTCCTTCCCTACCTGGATTCCATAACTCTGTCCTGCCTAAGGTATTTCAGTAGGGGTGCTAATCTACCTTGTGCCCGGGCTGCTGGCAGGGACTTGTGTTCTCCTGCTGGGCATGAAAGTCCAGGGACCTAAGGACTGACAATTGTCTGGCATTCACTTCAGTGCAGCATCATCCTGCTACTGTAACCACCTCTGCCTACATGGATCTTCTTCAGTGCAGTATCTTAGTTTTGAATTTGGATCACATGTTGTGCACCAGCATGGTAACTTCTGACAGATCCAGGGACTATGCCTGATGAAGATGTGTCCCTTGAGCCTGCCTCTACCATTCTGTTGTTGAATGTGAGAATGCACAATTGGCATGTCTCTGATCAGGCATCCATGCCCACGCCTAATGCTGCATGCATTGCTCTTTTCTGCTAATCCTGGGTCAGTGCTTATAAATGACATTCCTCATGCTTACATCAATTTCTGTCCAATTTACCCCATTTTGTGGCTTTATTACAAACTGAGCAGGAAAGAAAACAACACCGTAGAACCCTCAAGTATGTTCTTTAAACAATCATAATTTTCTGATCCCTACACCCTATCCTGCCAAAAATGCACAGGGATATCATCTAGCAGCATGTATGTCATGCTCAAGCAAATTTCCTACAAAATGACACAGAAAGACATAAATGTTCCTTTTTAAAATTCAAATTTGAAATGTGCCTATCATGCACACACACACTCATACAGGAATTTATCTGAAACTGGTGGACATCATTCACCCAAAAAGGCTAATATGGCTGTGAATGTCATGTGCTATTTTTAAAAAGTGTAGAGGTTTGTTGATTTCTCTATCATATACAATGAGGAAGGTTGTAGAAACTGGAACAACAGATAAAGCAATCTATGGCTGGATCTGAGGCAAGCCAGGATATTAGGCAAAGACTCAAAGTTGAAGTAGCTTTTATCCATGCCAGTTGGTCAGGTTCCAAGGGGGATAAATATTTTGTGCACAGCCCTACCAAATACTCACAAACACTAGCCCATTGAACACAAACATCATATACTTCATAAGGGATATGACCGCCATCTTGATGCCAACTTGGTCCAGTAGGTATCTAGAAGTCCCTGAAGAGAAAGAAAAGGAATTTTCAACGTAACATATTTTCTTCAAATCCTTTTTTGGACTACAACATTCATAATCTAGAGACAAATGGAGCATGAAAGTTTGAGTGAGGTAGGGTAAAGAAAAGAAAGCTTTTTAAAATTACTTGTTGAGCTAGAACTTCCTGAATCAGTCAGGCAGCCACATTGGCTGGGGATTCTGGGAGATGTAATCCAAAAGGTTACTATTTTAAGTTCTGGTTTTCTTTGCTGTACCTCTCCCAAACATCCATGGTCTCTTCTTCCCTGCACCTGCTGGTAAAAAGTTTTGTTGCTGGGAAGAATGACTCAGAATTGGCCGCTCCTCACAGTTCAGTAAACCAGTGTTCTGAAATCTAATAGCAAACCTTTATTTCAACAACAGTTAACAGTAAGACATCTGCAATCAGAACTACCATCATCCGCAAACTCAAGCATAGAATAAGCAATGTCTTGCCCTATACTTTATTTGTTTACAAATTAAAACATTTCTATCTCTAGCCTTAATTGTTCCCCTCCCTTCACACACTTTTGCATTTCATCCCTACTTTCTTTTTCCAGGAGTCTGCCCTGGAAAATCGTCCTCCACATATCTACGCATTCTTCAGCCAAACAGTTATCTTCTCTTTGGACTAACAGTAGAACACTATACAGTCAGCCCTATATCCATGGATTCCTTATTCAGGGTGTCTGTCTGTCTGTCTGTCCGTCTATATAAAACCATTTCTATTCCATTGTATTTAATGGGACTTGAGCATCCATGGATTTTGGTATCCACGGGGTGTCCTGGAACCAAATCCCAGCAGATTGGCCAACTGTAACTCCTGTCACTCCAAATTAGACAAATATCAGACAAATTGTTGTCTAGATTAAGGCAGAAACATAACAGATTTTTTTCATTCTAATGGATGGAGCCAGAAGAAGACTGAAGTCTTTTTGATTAAAGAAGACATTTCGTAAAGGGTTGATTGTGCAATATAATGATGGAGCCCAGTTCCTCCTTAAAAGGCTAGACAAGAAATAAACTAAAGATGTGCAAAACAACATGGTAAGGATAGAAGCCTCCCATTTAATAGAACATTTAAAACACATGAACCTTTATGCACTACATTAACCAATTAATACTGTACAACAACAAAGCACATAGCAAATTCCGCCAGTTTCTGATACAAGCAAGTATTAGCAACATCCTGTAGTTTAAGATCCCTCCCTGGCCTTCCTTTCTGCCTACCTTTCTATATAGCACTCAAATAAAAATCTAAATTTCATATATTTACATTTATGATGGAGCTCTGTTATGACGTTATGCTGGCACTGATGCTGATCCACAAGTGAATGGACTTTTTTGGAGCGTGCACAAGGCAGGATATCACCTCTGTTATCACCTCTGCACCCCAATGTCCTCTAGCTCTCCAGCATAATGGGACTTTCTTCCAAATAAACATGGTTAAAATGGAGCTGAGAAAAATAAAACATTGCCTCTGGGAACATGTCCTTAAAGTGGCTATCAGCATAAGAAGCCACATACCCATAAAACATTACAAATACAATGAACAAAAGTAGACAACAATACACTTTTAGGTCTGGATTGTCAGAAATACCAACACAGAACAATGTTTTAGCTTGCCCCAATTATCATTGTCTTCTTCTCTTCATTGACTTTTGGCAAATATTTACCATATTCTTTCTCTCATGGAGTTAATGACAAAGACAAAATCCATACCTAATTCTCTTTAGTTGATTTCTTGGTCTAGCTTTTTAGCTTCCAGAGGCCTTGTGACAAGCAATAATGCTTTAAAATGTCCACTAAACAGTAATAGGTATTTCACTGGGTATAGGATTGCCTCCTAAAACAAGGTATATATAAAATGAAATAAAATAAATCTAACATATAAGGCGACCCCACACAATCTCTTCCTAGCCGACTCTTATTTTTACTTACCAAAGTAATAAAAAAAGGTTTGGGGTTGGCATCCTAGGTTGTCATGTTCTTTTCAGCTTTCAGTGCTGTACAACAGGGCCCAAGAGAGCCCCTGTGATGCATTGCAACATCAGATCCTCCCATGGAAGTAAGACTAATAGCTCATAAGGAACACAAACCACCTTTGTCGAAGGAAAAGTATGTAGGGCAGCTGAAGAAGGAACCAGGATCACACCACTAGCAGCACTGGGAAGGGTAATTAAATACTTCTCCACTTATGCAGCTACCCAGGGAAATGATCTGTACATAACTGGACAGAAGGTGAACTTGGGAATGAATTATTTCTGAGAAGCTTCTTTAGCTTTCCAAAGTGTACAGCCTACATAGCAGCTGTAATGTGATTGCAATCTGATATGCATATCAGTGCTCCCAAGGGAAACCCTTATTAACATGCAGAAGTCTGAACTAACACAATGATTTGCCTGAAGAAAAGGCACCCGATCTTATTTGACTGAACCGTGATTAGGTAACAGGACCTCACTTCCTTTTGCTTCCCCCCACACCCCACCTCTTAGTAGCTAAGAGAGTAGCTCAGACCATCTTGTGTTAGTTTTCAGAGCATACACATTAGTCTCTTGCAGCATAAAAAGAAGGAAGAGAGTGGGGGAAAGAATGTAGCAGTACCTTTAAGACTAACTGGATTTCATTTTTGCATGAGCTTTCATAGATATAAATCCACTTTGTCAGATGCAATACAGAGTGATAATAAATGCTCAGGTGTAAAATACATTTATACAATTGTGAGAATGGGATGGAATGTAACAGGATCCAGAAGGATGCAAATCATGATGCTTGTCCTAAATTTTCAAAGAGCTGCATAACTGATCTTTACAATGATCAGTTAGTGACATCAACATGACCAATGGTTAATACCTTGGCTGATGGTACTGAAAACTGTTGAGAGGTCCAGTGGAACAAACAGGAGCACACACACCCTGCCCCTTTCCCTGTGTAGGTCATTCCCCAAGATAACCAAAGCTGTATCTATCCCATAACCAGACCTGAAACCACATTGAACTGGATCTAGGTAATCTGTTTCATCCAGAAACCTCTGGAGCTGGGAGGCCACCACATCCTCCAGAACATTGCCCAAAAGTGGAATGTTAAAGCCAATACTGATCAATAATGGTGGGATCCAGGGAAAGTTTTTTTAAAGCAACAGCCTCACTATAGCCTCTTTGAGACAAGATGGAAACTTCCCTCACTGCAGTGAGGCATTCATCACTTTCCTTACCCACTCAGCCAGTCCCCTTCTGGCTGTTTTGGGGAGCCAGGAGGGGGCAAGGATCCATTGGACCTATCTCATCTACAGCATCCAAGTCAGAGTGGATCTGAGCAATTTTGTAGGCAAAGTGCCTTGCTAATTCTTCACAGCAGGCTGTTAAATGTTCTTTGTTTTCTTCTTGTGAGCCAAAGTGTAAAAGGCCCCAGACAACTCAAGACAGCTCCACTGGATGACACTGTGCAGACACATTGGTGACTGGGAAATATATTGTCTTTGCTGCCACTATTGCGACAGTGAAATAATGGTGACAGACATCAGGAATCCATCCATAGCCCTTCTAATGAGTTCTAGCCTATGTTTGGTCACTCTGAACTTCTACCCTTGTTGCTTTAGTCTCTGACTCATCTATTTCATCACTGCCAGCTCCCACATGAACCAGGGGGCAATCATGTCCACCTCCCTCACCAATTCCCTATTTCAGAAATCAGACAGGGCTTTGACAGGCAACTGGGAACTCCCCGAGCCATCAGAGATCCATCTGGATCCATAAATCTCCTGGAGTGGGCCACCCTGGCAGAGGCTCTGAGACCCAGTGAATCTAATCCTAACCATGCAACAATATCTGCATTGAGATTCTTCCAAACCAAGCAAACTACAGCAGAGACATCTATAGAAAGGGTAGGCCTATGACTCCATCATCAGCAATCTTTCTTCCTCCTGTATGATTTTTTGAACATCTTTTGCCCGATGGAAAAGCCAATGGAGCATTGAAAGCTTGCATTATGTGTTTTGTGCATTTTGGCTAGCTAGCCAACAAGGGCATCCACTCCTGTGGATTTTGTTTTATTTTGCTGTATGGTCAGCACAACTATCTCTGAATATGTTTCCAGGTAGTGATCAGTTCATAACAACAAAACTAAAAAGTTTTTCCACACCCAGATCATCATCCTGATCAACAGAGAAAACCAGGCCTAGTGTGTGTCCTGCAGCATAAATGGTACCAGATATTACTTGGGGCAGACTCATGGTTGTCATGGCAGATGTAAAGCCTTGAGCTGTTCCTGACAGATAAATCTCCACTTAAATAAATAATAATAAAATAAAGTTTTTATTTGTACCCCGCTCCTTCCCAAGATCAGGGCGGCTTCCAATCAAATAATTAAAACAGAATAAGTACATATACATAAAACAACCAAATACAATAAAAACAGGCTAAAATGCCCCATTAGCCCAACCTCTTGGCCACGAAAGAGGAGGGAGGCCCACAGGATTTTTAGTCGGGGAATGACTGTTGGAACAGGAAGGTTTTCAGGTCCTTCCTGAATTGGGCCAGGGTGGTAGTCGAGCGGAGCTCAGTGGGCAGCGTATTCCAAAGGGCTGGGGCAGTGGTGGAAAATGTCCTCCGTGTAGTGGAGGATAATCTAGCCCCAGGCACCTTCAGTAATTGCTGCCCAGACGTTCTGAGGGTGCGAGGCGGAATGTACGGGGAGAGGCGGTCCTTTAGGTATCCTGGGCCCAAGCCATTTAGGGCTTTATAGGTAATCACCAACGCCTTATATTGAGCCCGGAAGCGAATGGGCAGCCAATGGAGATCTTTAAGTACCGGTGTTATGTGGCTGGTCCTGGAAACGCCAGTGACCAGCTGGGCTGCCATGTTCTGCACCATTTGCAGCTTCCGAGTTTGGTATAAGGGTTGCCCCATGTAGAGTACATTGCAGAAATCCAATCTCGAGGTTACCAGAGCATGTACAACAGTTTCTAGGTCCCTCTGGGCCAGGTATGGGCGCAGCTGGCGAATAAGCCGGAGCTGATAACAGGTGCTCTTGACCGTCACATTCACCTGAGCAGTCAGGTGAAGCGACGAGTCAAGAAGCACCCCCAGACTGCGCACGGAGTCCTTCACAGGGAGCGTGACCCCGTTCAGGACAGGTGGAACCACCGCCATTCCTGGACCAGGAGAACCTATCACTAGTACCTCCGTTTTCTCTGGATTCAACTTGAGTCGGTTTTCCCTCATCCAGCCCATTACTGACTCTAGACAGGCCACGAGAGGAGAGACCCCATCCCCGGTCACTGCATCAGTCGGACACATAGAGAAAATGATTTGGGTATCATCAGCGTACTGATAACCCCGCGCCCCATGTCTCCGGATGATCTCTCCCAGCGGTTTCATGTAAATGTTGAATAGCATGGGAGACAGAATGGCTCCTTGAGGGACCCCAGTTTTAAGGGCCCGCTCATCGGAGCACACGTCTCCCAGCTGCACCATCTGGGACCTCCCAGAGAGGTAGGACCGGAACCACTGGAGCGCAGTGCCCCCGATTCCCACCTCTGCCAGGCGCCCCAGAAGGATACCATGGTCTATGGTATCGAAAGCCGCTGAGATGTCCAAGAGCACCAACAGGGACACGCTTCCCCTCTCGATGCCCAGACGGAGATCATCGACCAAGGCGACCATGGCCGTCTCAACCCCGTAGCCCGCCCGGAAGCCAGTTTGAAATGGGTCTAGATAATCAGTTTCCTCCAAGACCGTCTGAAGCTGGATTGCAACCGCCCGCTTGTTGTACTGGGGGACTTAAACTTAGATGTTTAAGTCCCCCAGTACAACAAGCCAAGGAGATTCCAACACCACTGCTGAGACTAGCTAGCCAGCTCAGCAAGGGAGACTGTTGAGCACCCAGGATGGGTGGTACACCAACAGAATTTGCCACCTACTTTCAAAAACATACACTTGGATGCAGTAAATTGTGGGACAGGGCACTTGGTGAGGGAGATGAAATCCCAACAGACTACTGCAACTCCACCTCCTCATCCCCTAGGCTTCCTTTGTTGCTGAACGAAGAACTCAGGTGGACAAATTTCCATTCACCAACCTGGCATTAATTCACCTTGGTCTATTGGCAAGGCTATCAGAAGTGTGTGATAGCTTGGGGGCAACCAACACATTGTGGCTCTCTCTCCTACCATGATAATAGGACTGTCTCCCCATGCAATATTTCCCTCTGCCCGTTATTGTCGTGATGGCTGCTTCCTCTCCCTTGCTCTCTGTGTAACACATTTCTCTTTTGCTGGAAGGTGGGTTGTTCTTTGTTTTTAGAAGGCCACAGCTACAGATTTAAAAAGCTTTAAAAGCAAATGTACCCCCACCCCAAACAATGAGGAATTGCTCTCACTCCATCCCTGAAACAGCTCTTCCAAAGGGACAACCCAACTTTGGTAGAAACCTAGTGGCAGTAGGCCTACAGGTATTATCCCCTTGCTAAGGTGGTCCTTTGGGTTAGCAAGTAGCTGGCTGAATACCTAGGATCTGGTTCGGCAGGCAGTTTAGGTGTCTGGAGCAAGCAGCAGTCTATCAGGAGAGATAACTGTATGTATCTTTTTTACTTGGATGGATTCATTGCATTTTAATCTGCCATGTCCCCCCTCTGCCCCATTCATTATGCATCCCAGTGCTACAGGTATGGCACTTGAGAATATTTATACAGTACTATAATCTTCTCAAACATGTCATGTTTTCCTAGGCTACACTTTGGCACATTGAAATGTCCAGATTTTGTAAAACAGCCAGGTTGCATTGCTTTCCAAACACTTTTTAGTAGATGGGGGTCAAGGAAGAACTGTCAGAAATAACGAGCACTGCATGATAGGGAAGAGGGAGAAAGATGGGAGTTCAGCTATATAGTTGTTTGCATGGTTCTCAGAATTATGGTTTGTGTCAAGATGTCTAAGACTGGATGTGTTTCCTTTCACTTGTGTATTTTGGTAGGTCAACAACTTTATCCCTTGACTTGTCTCTCAGGGCCTTATCACACGTGGGGGGGGGGGGGGGGGTTGGCAGCCAAAACCCCCAGCACTCCCTTTCTTGGCACGGCAAAACGTGATTTTTTTCACACCAGATCTTAAGTCACTCTTGTCTAGCAATGCGAATTCACATTAAAACGTAATGTTTTACCACACCTGGCTGCCTTTCCAATGCCCTTCCGAATCAAGGGGGAAGCAGAGTCAGTTCGATTCCAGACAAGTCACATGATGCATATTCAAGTAAAGCGTGGTAAGTGCACATTGTATTACCACACCGGAGGGTTCAACTATTTGAATCAGCACCCTTGCACATGCTCACTTGGGCTCTGGATGCTGTCCTCCTTCCCTGCCCCCTCCTTAGCTGTCATCCTTCATTGGGATGAAGGAGCAGTCAGGGGATGATGGGATAGGTCTCAGGGGGTCACTGGGGCCAGGATCAAGATGGAGCAGTCAGGGGATGATGGGATAGATCACAGGGGGTCACTGAGGCCAGGATCAGGATGAAGGAGCAGTCAGAGGATGATGGGATAGGTCACAGGGGGTCACTGGGGCCAGGATTGGGATGCATGAGCAGGCAGGGGAAGATGGGATGGGTGGCAGGGGTCACTGGGGCCAGGATCGGGGTGCAGGAGCAGGCAGGGGATGATGGGATAGGTGGCAGGGTGCCAGAGAGGACGAGATGGGGTGAAGGAGGAGGAGGGGGATGAAGGAGCAGGACGCAGGGGGCCAAGGGGGAAGACATCGGAGTGATCTTCCACACCAGATCAATTCGAAGTGAAATCAAAGTGAGCTTAGAAGCTGATTTTGGTGAATTCACTTGTTTCCGAATTCACCAAAATGAGGAGTCAGTGCAGATTGAATGCGGAAGCATCTCGTAAGAACCCCCCACAGAAAGCAATCACGTGAGATAACACATCACATTTTAGCGCGAATTCACATCGTTGTACCTGCAGTCACTTCGGAACTGAGCTGCAAAAAGCTCCCAAAATCTCAGTGTGATAAACACCTCAGTCTGTTTGAGAAGCCTTTCACAGGCTGACACTTTTCAAAAGGAATTTTAAGAAAACATGGTATTTTAGCCTTTTCCGCTCTTTCATGAGATTAACATGTTTAAGTTTGCTGGCATTCTCAGTTTTGGATCTCTTTCCCCAGTTTGCTGTATAACTAAATGTAGAGTGTTCTGTTGAGCTGAATACATTTTTACAGACTTGGAGTCTGAAGTAGCCTAAAGCAGCTAAATTTTAAAATAGCAGCTGCAGAAACTATATTGGCAGAGGATTATTTTTTTCTGAGAGTTGACTTCTTGCTGCTGAACTGCTTAGGAAATACTGGTTTCCAAAACATTTATGAGAAACCCTCTGAAGTTCTTTCTTGGGATGGGAGTGGGGAAGGGAGGGAGGAATATTCTGAAGCAGTTGTGGATTTAATTGTAAAATATTGTTTGGAGTGTCAAAGTTGGTTTGACAAAACATATTTTGTTTAAGATTGTGCAATAAACATAAGGAAGACTACTGTATAGTTTTGGCAAAGAATGCTTTGCTTAAGGGTTGTGTAATTTTACCGAAGTAAATCTGTACAAGCCTACTCCCTTTGGGTAAATCTAGTGCTTATCTGTTTAAAATTTGTATTTAGCTTTTGTTTGGAATTGGGAAAAAGGAAATAAATTAGTTGAACAATGAGAGTTAATCTCCTATTACTGTACTGCCATTTAGGAATCAAGACTTTTACATTCTCATCTCCTTTATGGATCATTAACATATGCACAATCTGGTTGTAGGACAGGTTGCTTCCTCTCCAAAATTATTAGGAAATCAGTCCTCCTACAATCACTTTCAGAACCAGCAAATCATGTATAAAGCAAAGTGCTCAATGGCTGGTTAAGGGGTTTGACTCATTTGGTAGGCATACTGTAGATAATTGCCAGGGAAGATACCAGGTTTGCCTATTGTATACATATTTTCACTTACCATAGTAATTAAAACTGGTGTGTGCATATGCATTCTTCTCTTGTGCCGATTCTCAGTGCTGATTATTTTAGAGATCTAGACACCAAATTTTAACATACTTTTTCATTCCCTAGATTATATTTTTTTGGTCTGGATTGAGAGAGAGAAGATTGTTTTGATCATTAAGGTATGTCTAGTCAAAGTGTTTTGAACCAAGATTATATCAAAGTATTCATTAGCCCATACAAGGGGAGGAATAGTCTGCAGAATGAGGAATCATATTTGATTCTTTACAGCACACAGCCTTGTTATGGCACACATTAGCCCCATTCACACAACGAAAATAACCCAGTGTGAAGCTGGATTATTTTTTGTGGCATTCACACTTGCCCTGACTACACTTGGTGCAGTTGGGGGGGGGGGGTCACTCTGATTGCAAATATGAATGATAATAGGGTTAAAACACCATGGAGAGATTCGGGAACAGAAAACCAATCCAGTATTGCATCACCACAGAGATCCAGATCTCCAGAGAACAAAAAAGTGTGAATGCCCCATTAATAGTAGGAGAAACTACTATGAATGCCCCATTAATAGTAGGAGAAACCTACTAGCATCACCAAATCTAAAATTAGCATATATTTGAGCTGCTTAACAAATAGCCCATCCATAAAATGTAGTAAGCAAGAAAAAAAGCCACTTTGGCAAGAACAGGGGGGGAAATCCAAGTCTGCAATTGAATTTTATGGTACAAAACAATGCAGGAGGGAAACTGAACTTGATAGTCATTTGGAGTAAATATAAACACTTGATGATGCAAAATTCATTACCTTTAATGAAGCGGTGCAGTAGGGTTTTAGATTACTATTAGATGTAAACATTAGTGGAACTAAATATGACAGTATTAACGTGATATTGGTAGAAAACTAATGAATATTAAACAAATCTGATAGATGGAACAAAACAATCTGCAACAGATACTGCAGAGTACATATAGTTGGATTAATGTGAGATCCATTACTTTACTATTTTAAGTAAAAGCAGGTGATTGTTCAATATTTGATTCTTTTTGAAATTAGATTAATTAAGAACAATGAATTTCTATTCAGTTTTTTAATTAGCAAAGATTACGATATGCAGAAAGCATAAGTAAAAAGAAACAGTTGAAAAATAGATCTATAAAGACTTTTAAGATTTTCCCTAGCAGTATAACATGATATCATTTTTAAATACAACATAATTATAACTGCCTTTTAATCGAAATAATCCAATCTCCCACTCCAGCTGCTTTTAGAAAATACTTTAGAACACATTTGTCTTTTTAAAAATATCTTATTGTGCCTTTATTGTTGTTTAATCATGTTAACCTTTTAATGACCTGGGATGGTTTTAATGTTTGAACAAAGTATCTTTGTAACATAACAGTCTATTAAATACTAACACATAAAATTCAAAATTACAAGTACCACATTACAATGCCCTACACCAGGAAAGTGCACAGACCACACATAGCCCACCAAACCAATTTTGTGGCTGGGGGAACCACTAAAAAATTGAAAAGGTTTTTGCTCCCAAATGCCATCTGGGGAAATGTTTGCCATAACCTTTTGGTCCCAAAGGCAACATTAGGCCCAGGAAGGTTTTTTGTTTGTTTGTTTTTAAAGAGGATGTGAAAAGTGACTTCCAGGACACCTGCTTTTTTCAAAAAGGCCTCTCCTAGGCCTAAAATGGCCCAGTGAAATCCCAAAGTATGGTGAAAATGCCCCTACGCTCCCCCTTGAGGGCATCTGGGGCAAATATGTTGTGTGCATTCAAGTCGTTTCCAACTTGTGGCAACCCTCAGGCAAACCTATCATGGGGGTTTCTTGGCAATTTTTTCAGAGGGGGTGTGCCATTGCCTTTCCCTGAGGCTGAGAGTGTAACATGCCCAAAGTCACCAGGTGGGTTTACATGGTCGAGCCAGGATTCAACCCCTGGCCTCCAGTCATAATCCAATGCTCAAACTACTACTCCACACTTGTTCTCGGGGGCATGCACACACACACACACACCATCAATATCAGTGTGTCTTGTCCTTCAAAGTCTCTTGGGGGCTAATTAAGCCCCCTGCTTCCTACGGTTGCCCACCTCACCCTATACTAGTGGTGAGTAGCTTGTGTCCTTGAGTGACAAAGTCATGAGTCATTGGTCAATTCTTTTCAGAAAAAAAATAGAATCTAATTGCTCAATTTAGATTTGCATTTTATGCACCAAGTTAAAAACTTAACTTTTTAAAGTTAAATTTGTTCACTTGCAGGATTGTATGTGGTTCAATTTGTGGTTCAAAAATTAGAAATTAGACTTCTTCATTTTCAAACATGGTATTACTTTTGTAGGGGTGCAAACATTAATCAAACATTTCTTAGGTGTGTGGGACAGATAAACAGTTGGGAACCAGTGCCCTATACCATACCCTTTTTTCACAATCCTATTATGGGGGGGGGAAGGCACATACCATCACACTTCTACAAAGACACTCTCTCAAAAATAACTCCATGCTTATTAATCTTCTCTTACCATGCATTCTAATTTAAACAGTTGTGGCAACATTTGATTACTAATTTTTAGTGATGGAAGATGCATTTTTATAGCAAAGAATGCCATAAATAGGGCTGTGTACTTATAAGAGCAAGCTACGTAGTACAAATAGCTTATCCTAAAAGAGATCTCTTCCAGGTAACTGAATCCTACTGTGTTGAGAGCATATAAATATTCCATGCAAAACTAAAGCTGAGCTCTTACTTAGGTAATAAACTATCTGGGCTGTACTACTTCAGAGTACAGGAACCTCAATCCATTAACCTCCATCCATTCCTGTCATACAGAAAACCAATGTCAATGTTCCAAAGCAGAGAAATACACAGTTCTACCACTTCCCACCTGCAGTTTGAAGTGGTTCAATCCAGATACAGATTCACCACTTCAGAACTAGGCAGGCAGCCAACAAAGTTGTTTCAGTCCTCTCTCTTGCTCTCTATGTGTGTAACTTTAAATAACCTCCCTGAAAATCACTATCTAAAAAATAAAATGACAGGCAGATGTCACTGGATGACTCTAGTTTAATTTTAGCTTCACAAACAGAATATGTACATTTTGTTTTGTTGAATGGGCTTGTGCAAATATGATGTCCACTTTTTTTTGGTTCACATACCTAATAAATTGCCAAAACCTATACAGCCACTCAGCTTGTAAATAAATTTCTCTCTTCATTCACATAGGTTATAAACAAACGGTACATACATGCTTTGTACAAATGGAAAATGATAGTCAAGAATTTAAAAACACTATAACCAAGTGCCTGGACTAGCATGTGTATTCAAGCTAGTTCAATTCTGCACTATTATACAGGTAACTATCTATAAAGTTAGATTCTTCGTTCACATCACGAGGTGGGCAAAGTGCCACCTACCCAAGGATGTTTTTGCAGCTGTCAACTGCTTCAGATTCCCTTTTCCTGGGCAAAAAAATATGACCCCTCTCTCTTGAGAACAGCAACTTAACTTTTAAATAAAAAGTGCAAGGCCTCCTGAAATTTTGTATTAACAATTTTGGAAGTGCCCTTCTGGTTTTGAAATATATATATATATATATATATATATATCTTTCCCTTTCCCCTGTCATTTCAGGTAGTGTATGTTGACACCAGGGGCAAAAAAATAAAACAAAATAAAGCCAACACCACTCTGGATCCACTACTATCTGAAAAAGTATAAATACATTGCTAATTCATATTCAGGAATGGAAAGTTCACTTCAAACACCTCAAAATTAAAGAAACAGAGCCCTGAAAGCCTAGCATAACATTGCCATGGAGGTTAATATGTTTGTTTGCAGATGTGTCAGATTTATAACCAGTAGATTTTACAGGTGTGAATTACACTATATCACTGTCCACAATTCCCTTTACATTACTATGTAATTCATATACAAAACCTAATTGTAAGGACTCAAAATGGTCAGACATTAAATTGGGCAGCATTCTACCAAAGCACAACTTGGAAGAAAGCCTAAGCAAATCTTTAAATAAACAGATGAAAGACTCCCTTCATAATTTGTTGGGACTTCTACAGTAGTTTATGCCAACAGAAGAATCCATCAAGTGATAACATTAGAGCACTGTTATGATTTTCCTTAATATCCAGCCTCATATCTCATCAATGGTATCCCCTATACTCATCCGATATAAAACAAAACACAGTCCACTTCAACTACACATTGTCCTCTGATATACAGGATAGGCAACTCTTGGCAATGCATGGTTGTTCTGTTCCTTAAAATTTATGGCAGCAGTGTGGTCAGCACTATACTGTAAAGGCCACAGTTTCAGGTCTTTCTGTAACAGTACATTGCTTTTTCCTCTTAAGAAAAATAAGGAGTTTTTCAGGCATCTCATATCCACTTTACAATTATTGAGTTCTATGATTCATAACTTAAGCACTGTGAAAAATACAGAGGTGTATAGATCCAATGAAAAGTCTTCAAGTGATATTGTGTCTTGCTTGTCCATGAAAGGATGAAAAATTGCTTGTACAATATGGAGCAGAAAAAAATACTAACAATCATTGATACTGCCTATAGTCTCCAAATGGAGAGGGTTGTAACTGGGAGGGGTCTTCTGAAAACTGAGGTCCTGAAATTAAAAACAACAGCATGTTAAACATTCTGATCTCTTCAGCATATCACAACAGATATATTTTAAAATTAAACATTTCAGTTATTTATAGTTTATTCTATGTATGTGTTTTGAGAACTCATTAGCAGACTAGACACAAACTACAAGCACAGACTGAGGAATATGTTAGTAATACTTCCAGCAGTACGCAGATGTTGGAGGAGATTTTTTAAAAGACTAAACTCCTTAGTACTATAAAATTGTACTGGAGGCTGAGAGGAAAGCGACAGAGCCAGAGCAGCAAATCAGGACAAGATCCAGCAGAGAACCTCTTCTTTGCTTCACAGATTTGGTCCCAGGGGCCTTTAACTTTTTCTCACAGCTCACTAGTATTTTTCTTATAGTACACTAGAGTCTTCTGACATGTTTAGAATGATCTTCACTTATATCAAAACAAGTTAAACAGTTGACTAGTGACTCAGAGTAATACCTCATGAAACCATTATTAAATTTTGCATTGTGCCCTGAACTATGATAAGTAATCTTACCATTTGGAAACTGTGCAGATGCAAATCTTGTTAATAGGATACCTGCTCCTTCAATTAAAGCCAAAAGAATTCCTCCCATGGCTGCTGACCCAACCATGGCAACTGGTCCATCTGAAAGAGGTAAAACAGAAAAAAGCTGGTTTTTAAAAACTGCTTATAAGAGTGTTTCAAATTACATACCATTTCATTAAATAAAAATATCAAATGGATTACCAACTTTACACATCCTTGGGTGACAACTGTATGAGTAAAATATACTGCAAAGAAAAAGGTTTGGATGATTTACACCAAGGATGTGCAACTGTCAGGGGCTGGGGATCTGCACTGCCTCCCCCCACAAACGTTGGAGTGCCACAACCTCCTGAAACCCAAAATGATTTTTCATCAGTTTTTTGCAATGTCTTTCAAACTGATTGCCTTTCATTCCCTTAGGGCTCATGAGAAATTGCACAACAGGTAAAAGTATTATTTAAAAACCAATAAAAATAATACTTTAAAAACAAGTTGTAAACATGTACAATTAAAACCAAAGGACATACAAAACAGTAATACCTTGGCTGCCAGGGCAGTGTAAGACACTACTTCTAGCCCACAAATGTTTTTCCAACACCCCCCCCCCCCAAAACAAAACAAACAAACAAACACCAGTATTTTGGAGTGTGCTGGAAGCTCTCAGAGACATAAATACAGCTTTGGAGCCAAATGAGACCTATACAGTGCATTTCCCCCCACCACTGATTTACAGGAAAAACTGGAATTCTATGCATCTGTTCCTGAGTGAATTTACAAAACGGCATAGCTTGTAAGGGCCAATTTAGAGTAGTCGTTTGAGTGTTCACCCATAACTCTGGGATACCAGGATTTGAATCCCTGGCTGGCCATGGAAACCCACTGGGTGACCATGAGCAATGCAGACTCTCTCAGCCTCAGATGAAGGCAAATGCAAGACCTCTCTGAAGAAATCTTGCCAAGAAAATCCCATGATAGGGTCACTTTGGAGTTGTTATAAGTTGAAAACGACTTGAAGTCACACAACAACAACAACAACAGGTTATAAATATCCTCTTGACTGTAATGTAATATTGTTAGATTTCCATACAATTTGTTTTGTCTCTGTCTAAGATGTAATCCTGTTGCATTCATTATGTGCTACAGATTTTATTATACCTTAAATACCACATATACTCGACTATAAGTCAATCTATACAGTGCATTAAGTCGAGGGCAGGTTTAGGGGCCAAAATTATAGATTTTGCCATGACCCATCGATAAGTTGAGGGTAAAACTTGGAGGTTTCAAGTAAACTTCAGTGTGTGTATGTGTGCACACAGGAAGAGGGACTCTTAATTGAGTCTTTTTGTTTTAGCATTTCAGCCTTGGCTTCAGCCTTCACTCCCCAGACAGCAGTGGCGCAGGCGAGAGATGGACTATGTTTGTTTAACAGCAATCAATTATCCAGGACTCTTTCAAGAGAGAAAGAGCTATCACATTACCATACTGACCCATAAATAAGTCGACATGGGATTTGGGGGTCAACTTTTGGGCTTACATTTTTCAATTTAATAGATGAGTATATACTTCACTAGAAAAGAATAGTCAGAGATTTAAGACAGGGAATTCCCCTTATTTCAGTAATTTGACATACATTAAAAGAGTATTCAATTTTAATGAAGTTCTTTTAAAAGTTCTTTTTCAACTCAAATCCTTACTTCTTGCAGCTAATATGGCACCAGTTAGAGCTCCACTGGTGATGGAATTCCAAGGATCTTCTTTTCCTCTTGCTTTCACCATACTACAGTCAATCATGGAGAAGAGACCACCCCAGATAGCAAAGCTACCTGTTTGAAGGAGAAAGCTGTTTAGAATTAAGGACTGCTGGCTGAAATATAAACAGAAGTTTTCTAATTTGAAACTACTGGGTATTAGCGTCACATTCCTAATACAAGTAGAAGTTACTGCATTTCAAACTCACTGAAAAAAGAAAGGCAGTAATTGCAGAGAAACAAGAAATTAAAAAATGAAACAGATGTGTTTGCAAACAACCATTCTTATCATATTAATAAGTACAGACCTTGGGATAACATTTAACTCTCTCACCATATTCTTTTGCAAACAGAATCTCCAAACACACCTAATTTCCTCATAGAATTGCTGTCACTCCCCAGGAACCCCTTATTTATATTCCATTGTATTTGGGCACCACTATAACAATTATTTTAGTTAACTGCTTGTATGCTGCTTAAGTCCTCCACCACCTCCACAGTATTAATAAAATCCAATTTACTAATTCATAATGTTGTACACATAAAAAAGGGGAGTAGGCCACATTTTTTCTTGTAGGCTACATTCTCCTAAATTGAATTTGTCAGACGCTACATAGTGGCAATGCTTGGGGCCAGATCCAGTCCATGCATTCCCCCTCCCTCTAATTTGGAAACCAAAATGATGAGGAGCTGGAATAGTTCCCCTATTTTGACAGGTTACAATCATAGAATCACAGAGTTGGAAGAGACCACAAGGGCCATCTAATCCAACCCCTGCCATGCAGGAACTCACAATCAAAGCACCCCCAACAGATGGCTATCCAGCCTCTGTTTAAAAACCTCCAAAAAAGGAGACTCCACCACTCTCCAAGGGAGTGTGAACCATAGTCAAACAGCTCTTACTGTCAGGAAGTTCCTCCTAATGTTTAGGTGGAATCTCTTTTCCTGCAACTTGCATCCACTGTAGCAGAATACAAGCTTGCTCTATCCTCAATATGACATCTCTTCAAATAGTTAAAGAAATATTTAAATATGCAGAAGACTGGTCAGCATCCACTGCAGGAGAAGACTGGTCAACATCCAGATGACACCTGTAGTTAGCAGCAGTCATTGTTGAAACAAAGCTGAGTGAATTGGCAAGCCCTGAGTACTGAAGGCCTTGAAACTGAAATGCCGGATATTCAGCTTGGAAAAAATGACACGATAGAGGTGTATATTATGAATGATCTGGAGAAAGTGGATAAAGCCCCTCTTATAACCTACTGAAACTGAATATGGGAGCTTTAGGATAGATAAAAGGAAGTAAGTCTTCACACCGCACACTGTTACACTACTAGAATTTGTTACCTTATTGTGTATGATGGCTGACAACTTAAGATAGCTTTACAAGGACAAGTTCATGGAGGACAGGGCTATCAGCAGCTTCTGGCCATGGTGACTATCACTTCTAGTTTCAAAGTCAGTATCCCCATGTATATTCCTTTGCTGGACAGCATGAGTAGGACTGCACTGGTGTCCTGGCTTGCAGACATTCCACAGCAAACTGGCTGACCACTGTGTAACTAGATCAGTCCTTTGTCTGATCCAGCAAGATCCTTCTTAACTTCTCTCTTAGCATCACTACCACCCCACACTTCTCATACTTTTTCTCATATAAGAATTTACCTCATACACACACTCCTATCTGCCCCCACTGCTAGCACATATACACAGGGAGAATGTCTTCTGAAAGAACAGAGTAGATCCCTGCTTTCAAAGTACTCTTCTCTCCCTGCTCAAAGTAGGGAAAATAGAGTGTGAAAAGATAATATAGAAATAACATAATTACCTCCCAACTGTGGTGCTCTGGTTTTAATAGCTGTCAAACTACCCCGCAACCGGTAATTGACACCCTGCAAAAGATAACAGTACACAGTCAAAGCAATGTCAATGATTAATCTAGTTACACATCCTACTTACAATGCATTCAGCTTAATCTGCAATCTGTCTGAGCTAATGTGTTTCAGACATTAGCTCTCCCAACTTTGGCAGTCTCATGGGTAAAAGAGCCTGAAAGATCTCCCATGGCAACTACGTATATGAGGCACTGTATTTAGAATTTCTGATGAGACTCCTGTTCCAAATACAGTAATGCAGAAAACATGAAAAGTTGCCAAGGCTAGTGAAAGTGAATGAAAAAGATTGGGACACTAAGAGGATACCCACCAAGCAATCGTCTCACAGGTAATAAACAACAGATCACATTCATACACTAAGGGCATAGTGATATATAACTAGCCACTACTAAAAACAGAACTTTACTGTAGAGATAGACATGATACCCAACAATCAGGAATTAGAAATGAATATAGTCTGTTCACAATGCTTGGTAAAGTGGATAAAACTTGGTAAAGAGAAAGGCAGCAGGAAATGAGGAAGATTCACTAAAGGAAGTCACCATCCAGAAGTTGCAAGACCTGAGCTGGGCAGCTGATGATCAGGGATACTGGAGATCTCTCATTCATACAGGCATCATAAATCAAATCCAACTTGATGGCCAAGAAGAACATTCTGCTTGAGATGTTCCACATCCTTGCATGTGTGAAATCTGATCATCCCTCGCTTCCATGGTGACACTGCACTGTGTCTAGACACAAACTGCTGCAATAATATTTTAATCTCATTCTTATAGTTATCCTGCTCTCTTCTCTCCCCACTCAGAAGTCTTAGGAGATTATCAGATGGGCAGAAGTGATGGGAGAGAAGCGGGATGCTCTCTCGTTAATAAAGTAACAGGACATTCCACTTCACTGACGGGAGAAGCACGGGATGAACATGACATCGCATAACGTCGTTTGATATTCTTCGTGGCAATAGTGACGGGAGCATCCCGCTTCTCTCCCATCATTTTTGCCCATCCAATAATCTCCTTAGAATCCCAATTTCTTTGGCCCTAACCCTTGTAGCTCCTCAGGGAAAAAAAAAAGACAAAACAGTCCCATGTCCCCACATCACCTTCACACAGCCATCACCAGCTAAGCTACCCTTAGTTTAAACATTGAGTGCA
The DNA here is from genome assembly GCF_019175285.1 of Sceloporus undulatus. Taxonomy (NCBI): domain Eukaryota; kingdom Metazoa; phylum Chordata; class Lepidosauria; order Squamata; family Phrynosomatidae; genus Sceloporus; species Sceloporus undulatus. The sequence goes on along the minus strand of NC_056525.1, from coordinate 44,503,241 downwards.
CTGACAGCAACAGGAAGGCTACAAAATCTGGCAGCTATTAACATGTTCCACTCTTCATTTGATTGACAGAAATTTCCATTTAGTTGCTTCAGCCCATTCCTGTTTAAAGTGTGTAAGATTGTGTGTGTGTGCCTTCACATTGCCTGTCGACTTATGGTGACCTCATTAATTTTATTGGGTCTTCTTAGACAAGGAATGTTTAAATTACTTCATAGCAAACTAGGATTAAAAAAATAAGCGTAGGCCATAAAATGTTACACTTATACAATTTTCTCATATTTGAGCAAAAACTAACATCCTATATTTTCTCTCTAAGAATGCTCTCATCCTGTAGTGCCCCAATATGTAGCATCAGGCCTTTAACAGGTCAGTAAAAGAAACTGTATGACGTTTTTCTCCATCTCGCTGTCTTGAACCAAAAAAAAAAAAAAAAAAATATATTGATTTTGACACGGTACATCTCCCCCCCCCCCCCCCCCCCGGAAAAATGGAAATTTGCAGACATTTAAGCCCCATTGGCTTGAATGGTCATGGGCACATGCACCATTTTAACTCTCCCATCTTGTCAGTCCGTGAAGGACTGAAACCACGGACTCAAAGTCCGCAAAAATGGAGAGACGACTGTATAATCTTATTAACAAGTAATTTTTTAACTCACCACTGGGGCATTTCTGAATCCTTTCACTGCTTGAAAGATGCCACCACCAATAGCTCCCATTGTGAAGGCACCGCCGCAGTCGTCCACTATTCTCCATGGGCTGAAAGAATGAAGACACGCTTTAATGTATCCAGTCTTGCAAGCATAATATCAGAGTACAGTGGTACCCCGGGTTACGAATTTAATTCGTTCTGCCGCCGCGTTCGTAACCCGAAAATCTTCGTAAGCCGAAAAAGCCATAGGCGCTAATAGCGAAAGCCGCGATTTCGTGCGAAAAAGCACCAAAAAGCACCAAAAAATTTTTCGTAACCCGAAATAACCTTCGTAACCCGGAACAGTTTTTTTCAATGGATTTTTTTCGTAACCCGGAAATTTCATAAGGCGGCGCATTCGTATCCCGGGGTACCACTGTAAACAAATTCTTAACTTTTCATTTCTTAACATGACTCTTTTCTTTCCTATGACTGAATGCAAATAATTTCATTTTAAGTATGTCCAGGAATCTGTTTTGCAATTATTTGAAGTTTTATCTTTACATCCAGTCTGCTTGCCCCACTTGATTGACAGCAGAAATGTATGTCTACCTCGAATTCCCACTGAGTTCAATTGGATTTACTCATAGGTAACTGGGTTCAGAATGGTAACCTAACTTCCAGCAATGATCTGATTAATCCTGCATTAAATCTATCCCTGTATCTCTCTTTTCTAAAGGTAACACTATTTATAATGTATATGTAAACATGAATCTGTTATAGAAGCAATGTGCCGAACAAGCTAAAAAGTTTACTCAGTCCAGTACATACCTGGTAGATTCACAACAACTTGGTTGCTTTAAAAAGTTCTATAAATCTCTGGGGATATGAAATATTTTGGAAGACCTGACTCATAAAACAATCTCTAGAGAGCAACAGGAGATAGGACACAGCGACATATTATATGGGCCAGGTAAGTCAGGGAACTATCTTCCCTCACTCTGCTAAAATTACAATCTACATTCATTTGGAACCAGTATGCGACATTTTCCTCCATAAAACCTTGCGAAGAACCAGAGTGCTTTATAAGTATAGGCTAATGTTAAAATCTTCAGTACTGCCCTCTTTATATTCTTGAATCAACATAGCATAATGCTATGGAATTCTGGGAACTGAATTTTGCTCTGTTCTGGTGCCACAATAAACTACCATTCCCAGAATTCCATAGCATGGAGCCATGGCAGTTAAAGTGGCGTCAGATTGGATCATTTCTGCAGTGCGGATGAAGCCCAAGAAATATGAATTTATATCCAGATTTATGGGGTTTTTAAAAACATTTTATTAGGTCGTGTCCTTCCATTTTCTGGAAGGTCCTTCATTTTGCAGTGTCTTGTTATGCTTTGCGGGCAGGACTTTGTCATCATGTCCTCCCTTTTTCTTTGCAGTTAGGACATCCTGGCCATGTCTCCAATGGAATGGTGTGTAGAGAGATCTTGTAGCACCTTTGAGACTAAGGGCCCATACAGACAGGCCAGAATAAAGCTGCTTCAGGTCACTTTGGAGGTATGCTGTTTAAATGACACACACATCTTAAGAGGCCAGAAGCTGCGCCAAAGCAGCACTCCAGTGCTTAGGACTGGAGTGTGACTCTGGCACGGGTTCTGGTCACTTTGGATGCAGGCGTCATTTAAACAGCATACCTCCAAAGTGACCCAAAGCAGCTTTATTCTGGCCTGTCTGTATGAGCCTAACTGAAAGAAAGAAGTTGGCAGCATGAGTTTCATAAACTTCCGTCTGCTTCCACAGATGCTGAACTGAAGGCTAAGAAAGCACATGCTGCCAACTTCTTCCTTTCGGTTAGTCTCCAAGGTGCTCCAAGAGCTCTCTCCATGCTGAGTCTACAGACTAACACAGCTGTAGCTTTGAATTCCAATGGAATGGTTAAGCGCAAAGGAGGACGAGGCTCTGCAAAATGTAGGCCCTTCAAGAATAAAGGCAGGACATGAGCAAACAAAAGCTCAAAGCACTCATAGCGACAATAAATCCATGCTTCTTAGTCCTGCTCAGAATGGAAGGCCTTTTGACAAGAAGGCTGGAATGGAGGACACGTCTGGAAAGAGGAGGACGCCTGGCCACCCTGTTCTTGGTCCTACTCAAAATGGAGGACGTTTCGGAATCCTCCTGGACAGACGGTGGAAATGGAGGCTATATCCTAGAACAGGAGCACCTCTGGCCAGAATGGAGGGCATTTTGGCCTCCCTTTGGACTGAAGGTTGAAATGAAGGACATGAATGGGGAAAGGAGGGCTCCTGGGCCAAGGTCACGGCTGTCCTCTCGGAGGAGAAGAGCAAGGGGCCCCCGCGGAAGGACACGCCTCTCCCCGCCCCTGAGACAGGAGAAAAGAGGCTCACCAAGGCTCGCGCGCGTACTCCTCCATCTTGGCTCCCGGCTTCTTCTTCTTCTCCTACACGCTGCCGGCATCAGGGTCACGTGGCCCAGGGCCCCCTCGCCCCGATTGGACGCCCAGGAGGAAAGGGGCGGAGTCGAAGGGGAAGGAGGAGAAGGAGAAAAAGATCCGGTTGCCTAGCTCGCAAAGCGCGGCGGAGTGATACTCCGTACCTGAGAGGAACGTTTGAGAATCTCTGAGGAACTATTTTGCAAATGAAATTAAAGATTCTGGTCCAAGCTACACTGCAGAAATAATCCAGTTTGAGACCACTTTAACTGCCCTGGCTCAGTACTAGGGAATTCTGGGAACTGTAGTTTATTGTGGCATTAGAGGTCTTTGACAAATAAGGCTAATAAATATCTCACAAAACTACAGTTCCCAAAATTCCCTAGCACTTGAGCCAGGGCGGTTCTTAAAGCAGCTTCAAACTGGATTATTTCTGCAGTGTGTTTGGGACCTCTGTTCCTTGGCGGGAAAAGTCGACGTTCATGTGGAAAACCTGTTTAGATTTAGGCTGCATCCGCACTGGAGAAATACAGTAATCCAGTTTGAGGTCGGTTTAACTGCCGTGGCTTCTGGGAATTGTAGTTTGTTGGGGGCACCAGCGAAGCCTCTGACAGAGAAGGCTAAATCCCTTCCAAAACTACAGTTCCCAGAGTTCCATAGCATCGAGCCGTGTGGGTTGTTTCTGCAGTCTCAGACTAGAAATACAGGGATCTTAAGGATGCTGGGAAACAAACTGGAGTTGGTTGTAAACTGGGCGATGCCTAAATAATGTAGTTTTACAAGGTCTTTAGCCTTCTCTGGCAAAGAATGCTGGCGCCTCACAAAACTTCAAATCCCAGGATTCTGTAGGATGAAGCCGTGGCAGTTAAAGTGGTGTCAAACTGCATTGTTTCTACAGTGTAGATGCACAAATAAACAAGGGGAGACTGGTACCCTGGACCAAGCTGTTATAGAACAGACTGAAGACAGAAAATGACCCATTAGTGCTCACATACAACTCCCAGTTGAGATCAGACATATCATCAATGAACTACAGCCTTTTCTACTCAAGGGTCCAAAACACACTGCAGAAATAATCCAGTCTGAGACGACTTTCACTGCCCTGGCTGAATGCTAGGAAACTCTGGGAAGTGGAGTTTTGTGAGACATTTAGCCTTCTCTGTCAGAGAGCTCTGGTGCCACGATAAACTACAATTCCCAGGATTCCCTAGCATTGAGCCAGGGCAGTTAAAGTGGTCTCAGACTGGATTATTTCTGGTGGCAGACCTTACTCACCTACAGACAGCTTTCGAAGCTCAAACAGTTATTTGCTCACAGGAGGACACAGAACGCAGGTATGGACACGGGTACAAAGCCTTGCTACAAACCCAGATGCCAACTCTGCCCACACATCTATTCAGGAAATATGAGCGGGCCTTTAATTTACTCATCCTCCTGTGTGATTTATGCCATACTATGGAGTTTATCACACGGGAGGCATCCCATGCAAAAATGGGATTTAAAATCTGTAAAAAACCTAAGAAGATACACAAAAGCGCAATTGATTTTCAGACACATTGGGGTTAGCGCAACATTGAACCGGCTAGAAAGTTGACAAAATGCAATATTTTTTTACTTTTGGGATTTTCTGGAAGTGAAAAAGAATAATGTTTTGTCTACTTTCTAGCCAGGTTAATGTTGCATTAATGCACCTTAACAGTGACGTTGTCTGAAAATCAATTGTGCTTTTGCGTGTCTTTTCTATTTTCTGCCCAGATAGGAAAGAAATAGCAGAATTGGAATATATCCACAAACTCCAGTCCATTAATAATGGAGACAATAATTTCCTGGCACACTTCACACATTATAACACTAGCTAACACCCCTCCCAGCCTCATGGACATGCTCTCAGCCAGTTCATCGCATCTGTTTTTCGGTTCCCACACTGCATTCCCAAACTCATATGGTTATCGACTCACCTTCACTTTAGGCAACATCCTTCCTCCTGCCTTGTCCCACTTAACCATCCAGTTAAAACTGAACTTGTCACCTCATCTCCATACCCACAAGGTTCTGCATTACTATGGACATTGGAGATTTTCACATGGGGACAGGATAGGAAAGGGGTCGCTCCCCTGTCCTTATCCCATCCTTGACCCGTCTGTGACTGCAATGGCGTGAAAGGCTTTCAAATCATAGTGCCAGTCCTGCCATTAACTTGTCATTAAAGTGGCATTGCATTAACGCAAACTTCTGTTAATGCAAAATGCTGGCCAATGTCGCTTTAATGGCAGATTAATGGCAGGATAATGAGGGGATCTGCGCGAGTTCATTCAAAAGCCTGTGGCGTGGTTGCCGTCATTCACACTTTCCAGCTGGGATTAGTATGAATCCCATCTGAAAGTCCTTCCCACAATCACATGGGAAGGACGGGAACATGACAGGAATGGAACATCCCTCATCTGATAATTTCCAGTCTCACACACACCTTGCATATATAGGCCTGTCCCTAGACTTTCTACTCCACCCCATGCATCTGAGGAAGTAGGCTCAAGTCCACAAAAGCTCATGCTACTACCTTCTTTCTTTCAGTTAGTCTCAAAGGTGCTACAAGATCCCTTTGCATATTATACTATGCAGTAACAGAGGCTACCAGAAGATGGGGCACTTAGAGTGTAAAATTTATACATTTAAAAAGAGATTGTGGCTCTTCTGGGGCCACAAGTCTATGGCGGGATATAGACCGCCGCTCCCGCCGGCGCCATTTGCTCCGTGAGGGAGCTGCAGCAGCCAAACCGCGCGGCTCCCGCGCGGAGCAAAAAAGAAGCTCCATTTCGGAGCTTCTTTTTGCGGCGCCTCTATGACGTCGCGAGGCGCCGCTGGCGTATTCGTGACATCATAGGCGCCACGACACGTCTGGACGCTATGCGTCCAGTACGTAAACATGGCGGCCCCTATGTGGAAGGGGCGCCGCCATGTTGTACGTATTCTATACGTACTAGGGTTAGGGGGGTGCGGAAGCACTGCCCCTTCCTAACCCTAGTACGTATAGAATACGTACTATATGGCGGTCTATATCCCGCCTAAGTGAAGAATAAATAAATGTCCATATTGTTGTTAAGACTTCAACGGTGATAGGGAACTCCTGAATGATCAGACAATATTTGGAAAAGTTAGGCTTTGTTTTGTTTTTCAATCACAGCTCCCACAGGGAAGTTGCAGTGAAAAAAGAGGGAGGGGGAAAACACTTCTCTTTACTTTCCCAGCTTTTATGTTTAGACAGGTCCAAAATTCACAAGAGTCTACCTATTTAAGACTGGTGCCACATACAGTACCTTGCACCTTTATTACAGGCAAGAAAATTACATTTTCTCTGCTGCGCAGTACTAGACAGGCATAAGTTGGAAATGACTTGAAGGCGCACAACAACAACAGTTTAAAACAGTGCTACTCAAAGTGGTCATCCATGGACTGGTGCCAGTCTGAAAGCTATTGGTTGCTTGTCTGTAGTGAATTTCCAGGAAAGAAGCAGCTGTAGCCAATGTGAATAAATATGATACCAGTCCCTGGCTTATTAGAAAAAAAGAATGCTGGTCCCGCACAACAGATAATCTGATAAGTACTGGTTGAAAGAATGGTAATTATTGAAAATATCACAGTGAGGAAGAAAACTGCATTCATTTTCAGCAGACCTATATATTTATTTAAATTATTGTGGAATACAGTAAAGGAAAAAGTGGAATCAGTAGCACTGATAAAAGCTGAATTGCAAATGCTATGTCTATTACTAAATTATCTAAAAATCACACCAAATTCTTATCAGCAAAAAACTAAAATATGTAACAACTACATAAATTTGCTATATTTTCTGGAAAAGTATATACTTGTACTAGCAGGCGGATCAGTTTTAAGTGAAGGAAAGAATGTAAGCAACAGACTAATAGTTTTTTTCACTGGACTTGAAGATTATTCACAAATATTGGAACAGTGGGGCTGTGCAGACAGCCTGGTAAGGGGCAGCTCTGTGCCACTCTGGAAGCGCTGGATTTGGAACACGGTAACCACACGCCATGCTCCCAAGCCCTGCAAGCCCCACCAGACCCAGAGAAGTGGCACAGGTGCGGAAGCAACTTGGAGGCCAGGCGGAGAGGAGGAGGCCAGGGGCAAGGCCGGGGGGGGAGGGAGTGCGTAGACTGGGGAAGGGGTCAAGGCAAGGCCGAGATGGAGCGCAGAGGCTGGGGGAGAGAGCCTGGAGGAGGAGGAGAAGGAGGATGGGGGGCTTTTTTTAAAAATCAAAATTAATCGCAAAATTGGTAGAATGGCTTAGCAGCTACTTGTCTTGCCAATCTATCAATTTTGCGATTGGTTTTTTTTTTTTTTTTTAAGGACCCAAAACAGTGGCACTGGGTGTCTGTGTAACATCTCTGGTGATGGATGGCACACACCCCTCTGCCATTTGTCCTTCCCCTTTGTCCCCAGAATCGATTGTGATCTGGCGGGTCCCACTGTTGGGAATTGAGTCAGAATCGATTCTTCCCAAAAGAACCTCTAAAAAGCTGCTATCAAATTAACCCAGGTTTTTGGCATTTGCTCCGAATTATCCCCACTGGAATCGATCAAATGAGGATCAGAATTGATTTCCAGTGGAAACTAGGGGCATATAGCTCAAATCAGGATTTGGAGCTTTTGGTAGTGGGAATAACCCCCTAGTCTCCCTTCTCTTTCTTGTTCTCAGCATCAGCATTGGGAGGATGGTGAAGGAGGGCTGGAGAAACACAGTCTTTGTGTGTTGCTTTACAGAAGCATGAGCATAGTAAACAATGCAATAAAGCTTGAGTGGGGAATGAGGAGGATTCTGCTCTAGCCAATCCAACTGTAGCCACATGTGTCTGCTTGCAACAGGTAAGGCAAACACTCAGCATCTACCATTGGAATCCCTTACTGAACATGTGTGAACTGCAAACAAAGAAAAGGGGAAACAGCAGTATTGCAAAGTACTTCAGCTCTTTCCCCACAATAGCAGATAAAAGTTGAAGGTTGGTGAGAGTAAACATGGAAAAATAAGACAAGAATTATAGTTCCTCTACCCTGTTTTGCTTTTAAAGGCATTTTAACAGTGATGGACTCCACATGAGCCTGCAGGACCTGAGCAGAGAAATAGAGGATAGGGGGGCTTGGAGATGCCTCATTCACAAAGTTGCTATGAATTGAGATCAATTTGAAGGCAGTTAACCACAACAACATTCAAGTCTTTTACTCCAAGTCTCAAGTCAAATCTCAAGTCTCTACCTTCAGGTCTCAAGACCTTGCAAGATACTTTCAGGCCCTATTCCCACTGGCGGTTTTGCACTGGAAGGAACTGGGCAGATTTGGGGGGGGCCCTCCCGAATCTCTCCATTAGCAAGTGCCCACTACAAAAATTGGGGCATTTTAACCCGAATGCCTTCTTACAGAAATCGGCTTTAACATGAAGGCGCCTGCTGTCAATCAAGCGATCATCATAGGTGACATTTGCAGCACTCTTTGGGGCATCAGAAGTATGCTTTCCCCCTCCTTTTTTTAAAAAACCAGGCACAAAATGCACCAAAATGCACACATTTTGTCAGATTTAAAAACCTTGTGTGTGTGTGCATGTGTGTGTGTGCGTGTGTGTGTGTTGTGGGCATTTGGGTCAGTGCAGGTTATGATCTGCCCTTGGCCCCATTTTCAACCCCAAAATGCAAGCTAATGCATCCTGTATACCCAGCTCCTTGCCACACCAGAATGCCTCTTACACATGTAATAATAATAATAATAATAATAATAATAATAATAAAATCCTCACCTCGGAAATGCCAGAAAAGGATGCGATTGCCTTGCATTCTTTTTTGCTCTTAAAAGCAATTCAGGGCTACCCCTGAATTCCTTGGAGACAGTAGCAAAAACATGTATCATTTTGCCAATTGGCCAAATTGACAAGAGCAACAAATGTAACATTCGAATTGTAGCATTCCATTCGCAAGTCTTGCCCCTTGTAACATTTCCCATTTGCTGGGAGCAAGCAAATGAAAGGGAAAGGGAACAGGCCGCTGCTAGCCACGTTCTATCCATCTATATATCTGCCTCAAGAAAAAAACATGTGCACATTTTGTCAAAAATAATTTTAAAATATATAAAAGGGGGGGAAGGTGCCTGATGCGAGCTCCATTCATGCTCTGCCTTTGACCTGAATTGAACTGACCCCTTTCCTCCTGCTTACATTCTCTTCAGAGGAGGTTTGCCATTGCCTTCCACTGAGGCTGAGAGAGAGAGTGACCTGTCAGTTCCAACTGACCCATGGAATCAATTGGAAATAAAAGGGAAATGCAGCGCAGGCATTCTGACTGTAGCATCCGCATATAACACTACTACTACTACTACTACTACTAATAATAATAATAATAATCCAGGAGCAAGAGGAAATGAAAGTAGCGCAAGCAAGCACACAGACATGTCACCCAAAAAATAATGTGCATAGATTGTCAAAAATAAAAGAGGCTCCTTCTACAGACTGAGTTCCCTACATCCCTCCTCTGGCTTGGCCCCGCAGCCCAATTTCCCTTGGCAATCCTCCTCCTCCTCTTTCCTCCCGACCCTCCCCTCTCTCTGAGCTGCCCTGGCTCCTTCATCCTCCTCCTCCTGCTCCGTTATAGAATGCCCTCCATGGCTCCTTTCTTCCTGCGGCTCCTTCATCCTCCTCCTCCTCCTCCATCACTTTCTCCAGTCCCCCCCCCGCCCTCCCTCTGACAGTCCTTTGCAGCCCCGTCAGTCACCCTGATTTCCCCTTTAGCCTCCTCACACCCAAGCCTCCTGTCAAATTCCCCCTTTTTGCATCCAGGCCCCCCTCCTCCTCCACCCCCTCCATCACTTTCTCCACTCTCCCCCCTCCCTCTGACAGCCCTTTGCAGCCCTGTCAGTCACCCAGATTTCCCCTTTTAGCCTCTTGTCACCCTTTTGCCTCCTGTCAGATTCCCCTTTTTCCTTTGGCTATTTCTTCCTCCTCCTCCTCCTCCCCCTCGCCTCGGATGAGGGGAGGGAATGCTCTGACCTCTGCTCACCCTATGACCTTAATCCTTCCCTGAATTTGTCCTGCTCATGATCGGGGGCAAGTTCATATTTCATGGAACCTGAGTCTTTTCAGAAAAGACGGATTTTAGCCCGAAGGGGCATTTCCTTGTGCAAGTCTCGACATGGATTGTGACAGAATCAGGCCCAATATGAACTTCACGTGGAAAAATCGATTTCAAAACCGGGATAAAATGTAGTGTGAATGGGCCCTCAAGTCAAGTCTGGGAACTTTAACAGAAAAAGAGGATGAGGAGTGGACTTGAGGCAGAAAGATCCTGTTAAAGCCTTTGAAAGCTTTAGAAGGCTCCTCCATTGTGCAGCAGGAAAGGCTGCTGAGTCGACCTGACATTTGCTGTTCCCTTGAAAGAAATGTGCCCTGTGCTCTGGGCTTGAGACAAGGATTTAGGTTTACTCCGCAGCCAGTCCCCACTGCATATCTGAGGATCTTTCTAAAACTTCCTAAAAGCCACAGAAAAGACCTATCCCTATAAAGTAGGGTGGGTTTCTCAGAGGTGAACAGCAAACGCATTAGGCAGTGGGCTTGAGGTGGAGTCTACAGTACGGCAGATGTTATAAATTGCTTGTGTTACATGCGTGGTAGGCAAAAAACAGTGAGATGGAAGCATTGTTCAAAAGGTAAACTGTTTTCCATTCTGTAATGCTTCTGGATGAAGATAGAACAGCAAATCAGTCGCTAAAAATATACAAGTTGTGAGAAGAGTTGAGTTGAGTCAATGAGGCCCGTTACAGATGGGCTCTTGAGGTGCCCCCATCATGTGCTAGGGGTTGGCCGGGGACCTAGCGTCCACACCAGCCTCACTCCTAGCACGTGACGGGGGCGTAATAATGGCGGCGCCCTATACACACAGACGCCGCCATTATTACGTTCCGGATGCATAGCGTCTGCACGTCGCGCGGCGCTTATGACATCGCAAGTGCGCCATTGGCGCCTTGCGGCGTCATAACCACACTGTGGGAAGAAGCGCCATTTTGGGGCTTCTTTTTTGCTCTGCGTGGGAGCCGCGCGGTTTGGCTGCTGCGGCTCCCTCGCGGAGCAACCAGCAGCGCCGGCACACCGCTGCTTTTAGGTAGTCTGTAATGCACCTAAGTCATTTACTGTGGAGTCAAGTCACTGAAGCAACGTGATTCTGAGGCAATTGGCTTGAGTCTAAATCTCTGATTTTAATGTAAAAACTGACAACCCTATTACCAACAGGATAGAAGATGCCATTTTGTTTGCTCTTTGACAGAAATAGTGAGAAGACACTCTTGTAGGCCCAAGAAGCTATTGGGGTGAGGTGTCTTGGCCCTTTAGATGTTGGGGCTACAAGAACTATAACCCCTTATTACTGGTCATGCTTTGTGGAGGTGATTAGAGTTGTAGATCAAAACATCTGGAGGGCACAGGTTTCCCACTTGATGTGAAATAAATTGCAGACAGAAAAAGTAAAAGCTCTACATTGTATGTTCGATGATCAAACCACTACTCCACACTGGCTCTCTGTTAATCTTTAGCACATACACATATGATAGTGCTAACCTGCATGCTTATAATTTGCATATGTGTGTTTAATTAGTTGCACTTTGTATGTGTACCATAGTTTTTGGAAGCAACATGTATGCTGCTTTAAAAAATAAGCAAGTCAAAACTACAAGCATGTCCCAATCTTCTATGCATTTATTGTTAAACAAACAACGGAGAGAATGCTGAGCACCAACAATACTCTTTCAGTGAGAAGATGAAGCAGGCAATGCATTAGGAACAGTTCAGATGCATTTGTAATTAGAACTACAAGCATTATAGGAACATCCTAGATCTTGGGATCCTCACTCCCAGCCAGCAGATATTTGGGTTTTGTTTTCTTTTGGATTTTTTCCCCTTCATGTTTCTCTCTTCCATTGCCTTTAAAAAGCTAAATGTTCAGGACTAAATTTGGTCATGCAGCACTTCAAGATTCCCTGGAATGTCCTCAAGTTTCAAACTCCTCTGATAGACACCAGCCCCACCTCCTATCTTGTCTAATTGGCCAGACTGAGCCAGGCAGCACAGCTGTGATCTCTCATTGGCCAGCTGTTCTTCATCTGCCTAACTATTATATTCCATGCTGGAGGGAAGTTAGTTCTTTCTATGTAACATTTCAGCACCTCTGAAAAAGAACGTGGTTTCCTTAGATTGGTCTTACAGACATCCTGCAATTTGCTCCCTATATTTTTTTTCATTTTTTAAAAAATATAACATAAGTGCTTGACCTGCAAACTGCAAAGATGTCCAAGGTAGCAAAATACAGAAGGCAAGTCAGTGAGGATCCAGATATTGACAGTTTATTATCCACTTTGTCTGCAGAGGAGATGGAAGAGCTGGAAAAAGAACTGGATGCATCTGATTCAGACGGAAGCATTCCTGTGGGGCTCCGGCAAAAAGACCTAACTGAAAAGCATCCAAGTGGCAAGTACAACCGAGAGGCAATGCTGGACTATTGTGAGAAAGAGACCAGGAAACTTATTCAGAGGGAGCAGTCACTGGATGTAAGTTATTATATGTTGGGGCGGGGGGGGGGGGGGGGGGAGAGAAAATTATATTTTTGTGCTACAAAGCAACAACAAGCAGGCCCACCCTGATTTGCAATGAAACCCACTTCATGGACTGAACAAGATAAATCAGTTGTGAGTCAGAAGGTGAGATCTGCCCTTCTAAAATAAAGATGCCAAATGTGATAAGGTTCAAAAGTTTTAAATGTATCCATGTTGAATATTCCAAAGAGGAACATCAAGGGGGTAAACAGGGAATCAGGGAATGTTACTTTGTCAATTTATTGTCCTCCATTGTCATAAATACATTCTGAGAAATCTAAAAAATAAAAATCACCATTACAATGAACAGTGATTTTTGCCACTTTGTCAGATTGGGCATCTGCTGTCCTTTGCCCTAATACCCAACAGGGGACATGTTTCAGCCACCTTCTTACTCCAACTTCCCAAAGGTAGCAAAGTTGACTGTAGGAATCCTGCCTCTCATCCTCTGTGCATTGTAGATCTGGCACTGTTGCTCCAAGTGAGGCAGAAAAGAGGCTGAGGGGAGATGATGGTTACAAGGGGTGCTAACAACTAACATGTTGGATAGGGTGGGAGGCTTTGCTTATTTGGCATCAGCTCGGAAATGTGGTTGGTGAAGCTGTTCCAGTGATCTTCATGCTATGTAAATTTTCACATACTAACTTTCTGTGTTTTGAAAGTCAGGACTGGGATGAGAAAAATATGGTGGCAACCATAATCTAGTACCACCTGACCAGCAGAGATGTACTATGTAATATTGTATTATTCATCTTCATAGTGGGGAGACTAAGCCAACAAGTGTCTCTCTTCAGTAACAACATCTGTAGCCTGTCAGTATCTAGCAAGCAACACAGACAGAAATGCCCCAAATCTGTTTGCTACTCAGAACACTCTTGTGAGCTTGCTACTCACAACAAATTCACAGTAAGGCCAAAACCTGTCCCTAACACCAAAAGGTCTAAACTATGCTAAAAGGGCTAGCCAGGAGAGAATAAGACTTCATGGCAGGGCAGCCCAAGACATTTTGTTGCCAGAGGTGAAAGTTGAGAGCTTGCACATACACACAGATAGGACAAATTGGAGCTTACTTCAGCATTGGTGTTGGAACACAGTTCCCACCATTCTTGAGAATAGCAGGCTAATGTAAGGAGATGCAGCGCAGCCAAATGGCACACAAATGGTTCTCTCCTTCAGCTTCTAAATGCTGCTCCACACACTCCATCATCTGCTGCCTGAGGTAATCAGTTCACTCTGTCCAATAGTGTGACTGGGGCTGGATTAAGATATTTTGTCTCTGATGGATGGACACAATGATGACCCTCCAGTTTGCCTACAGAAGTTAGTCAGACCAGTGGTTGACCCTTAGTTCAACACTGGGATAGCTTAAAGGGCACAAGGATGCCTTGAACACATAACTCTGTCCTCTGAAAGAAGAGAGCAGCCAGAGTGCTATCACAATTTCCTCTTCCACACAATCCAGTGTTTAGTGCCCAAGGCAATTCAGCACCTAATGATAGAGTGGGTTGCACTTCATTTCTACCTGAAGTCCTTAGAAGCCTGCTCATGACCTCTGCTTGTCTGCCTGCCTCTATGCCTCTCTTCTGTTTCTCATGTACACAAACACACATGCAATCAGTTTTACTGGATTCTTTCTTTCTGCCTTCCTTTTTCCTTCTTGTGGGATGTCCCCCCCACAACTTTTCTCTTCCTCTCCCTTCCTCCCTCCCTAAAAAAAAAAAAAAAAAAAAAAGCCTGGATGTGAAATATTTTCAAGGACTGGCTAAACATCTCTGTCCTGCTTGTCTTCCTAGATGAGACAATGTTGCAGAATAATCTCTGGTTCTGCCACAATTAATACTGGAGGAATAGGAATGGGCTCTTTGTTGACTGTACAAAAGAGAAATTTTCTCATTGATATGATAAAAGCAAATATTGAAAAGTTGGATTTGATTTCTTCCCCCTCCCCAGGAGTACAGTTAGCTCTCCATATAATGGATTCTTTACCCATGGATTCAACCATCCACAGCTTGAAAATCCCAAAAAGATATAAATTCCAAAAGGCAAATCTTGAATTTGCTGTTTTATATAAGGGACATCATTTCACTATGCCAGTGATGGTGAGCCTTTTACATACTGAGTGCCCAAACTGCAACCCAAAACCCACTTATTTATCACAAAGTGCCATGTTCCTCTGGCTTTCTAGTAACAAACTCTGGTGAACTCTGTGGTGGGATGACAGAGTGTGTGCCCACAAAAAGGGATCTGAGTGCCACCTCTGGCATGCGATTTGAGCTTCCATGGATTTTTGTAGAACCAAACTCCAGCAGATACCAAGGGCCCGCTGTATATTAGAAACTTCACATTGATCAGAAATATACCAAATCGTTCTCCCCTTATGCCTCCACTGTCTGTTGTAAGGCTAATGCCCTTTGGAAAAGTTTTATTGTATGAAGTTTTTTTATCTTAGTGTCATGAACAGACTCCAACACTGGTCCTCTTAGGCCATTAGTGTATAGTCCAGCTAGCAGCTGTTCTCCAACATCTCAGGTGAGCTCCAGAGGCCTTTCCTGCCCCTTCTATCTGATGTCCTTTTAACTGGAAGTGCCATGAATCAATCATATCTTGCACTTTCTGTAAGCAAAGTGTATGCACTTCCACTGACTGATGGCCTGTCTGTTTTCTCAGGGCATCATATATACACAACTCCCATCATCAGTAAGATTTTTACTTTTCATTATCTGTGCACTGAGTGTTCAGGGTCCATTCCACTTAAATGCAGAGTATGCATACACATTTTGTTTTGAACAAATTAGGTCATAATAATAATGATGATGATGATGATGATGATGATGATGATGATGATGATTTATTTATAGCCCGCCCAATCACAAGGAATCCAGGCGGGTTACAATAGTAAAAATAAAGATAATAAAATAAAATACAATAAATAAATAAAATGCAATAAAATTAAAGAGAGCAAAGTGAGTACATTCACAGTTAGGCCTAATGGAAGTTGGGCCTCTCTTTTTAATTTCCTCCCAGGTCTGATGATGATGTCATGGAGGGAGGGCTCTTCTTCTTGAGACAAGGATTTTATTTTAATTAATTTTAATTTAATTCTTCTCATTAAATTTAAGAGAAGAATTGGTGGGCAGAGTGACATAAGTCACAGTCATGACTTTTATTGGTTACAGCTGCACATAGGTTTACAACCACAGCAGCTCAGATGCGGGCACCAATCAGCTTGTGTGCCAATCAATTCACTGCAATTCATTGTAGGGTGACTACCAGGATGAGAGAGATGGGATTCCACATGTGTAGATGCCACTGTATCCCCCGTCACCAGGGTGTATGGCAAAGACAGACCCCATCCATCTGGATCTGTCCCTATCTGCCTATATTCCCCCAAGTTTCATAAGGGGACACGCCCTCCTAATTATTGATGAACACATCAACCCTGAATATCTCCCTCAGGGGTCCAGGTCTCATAACAAACTGTCCCAAGGAGCACACAGTCAGTGCCACACAACTGTATACAAACTGATTCTTGGGAATAAAACAGGCTAGGGGAGGATGGAGAGAATGAAGCTTTGAAACCAACTGAGAGTGGAGTGTTAGGGACCCACTTTATATGGGCCGATACTTGTTTGGAATTAATCCTACGTCTAGGCCATTTTGTTTCTCATCCACTAGCCAAATAATGCACATTCATTGGCTGGGACTTCCTGCTTTTTTCAAAAAAACAGGAAAAATTGCCTAAATCTGGGAAGAAGGTGTATTGTGTGGTGCACACATGGCCATGGACATGTCACCCTGAAGAACAAACCTGCCCTGTAGGAAGTCACGGAGTGCTTTTCCTTGCAGTTCTTCACATCTTGAATTTCAGTAGTGCACTCTAAGCATTGACTGTGTTGGTACTTTGTACACCATCCATCCTTTTCACATCCTCTTGGATGATCTTGAAACACAAATATAGTGGCTAGCATTTCTTAGTTCCTGAAGCCAAAATATATGTTTCTTTGCATTTCCTGTGCTCTACGTTTTTAAAACATGCACATGCATGTGGAAGTAACAAACATCATATGACTTTTGAATTGCAGGTTCTGGTTTTGCTTTAATTTAGAATTCAATTCTGTCCCAGACGAAAGGCTGAGGGAAAGCAACAGCACTTTTAAAAAATAATTTTAAAAAAGTTTCTGTTCTGGGCTGTACTTCAAGAAAGCCAGGACAACAACAAACATTCTGGTATTTTAATGGAATAGCCATTTGTGCCAGTTTATTTTTCTGTCCCATTCTAGGTCAACAGGAAACATTCTAAAGTTCAAGGTTATTGAAAACTTAGGAGATAAACAGGAAATGAGGCAGACTAATACACCAGGCCAGCGCAACTTGCAAACAAACCACCAGGCTGAACGGACTGAGCCTGTTAGCCATTCCTTATGGCCAGCCACGAACTTGATAGTTCCCGTGTTTTTGCAAACTAGGTAACAGTAATGAAATCTTTGTTGAGCCCCTGGTCTCAATAGCTGTGGAACTGTCTTTGATCTGATTCTTATGTGGGTCAAGCCTTCTAATAGTGTTCTAGTCCTACAAGCAATTGTGCAGTGATGTTTTTTACCCCTCTGATTTTCTACTGGGCAAAGTGAAGCACATTGGCTGTAAATCTTTGCAAGCATAGAGTCAAAGTGTCTACAACAGCATTGCCCAACCTGCTGCCTTCCAGGAATGTTGGGTGACAGCTCATAACATCAGCACAAGCCAGCATTGGCTTTGCTATGGTTTGTTGACTAATCAAAATAGATAACCATGGAGAGTACCAGGTTATGGAAAGCTGGTCTAAACCATGAGCAGTGGTTTGGTTAAAGATCTGACTGGGGCCTATAAACACACATGGAATGCTGAATACCAACATGATAAACAAACAGACCATCAGAATAGACAAAATGTCAGGATATTTTTGTCATTTCTGGTTAAAGATGACTTGAAAGAAACGGTGAATTTTACAGCTCTCCAAATAGTATGGAGAAGCCCTCTCTTTTTACAGGATGTTCCTTAAATACTGGCAAGGTCACTCTGCCATAGTGGCACTGAATTTGGCAGTGGAAGAGAGTTTAGTCCCTAGTGGATTTAGGGGTAGGCGCAGTGGCATCATTAGGGTTGGCATCCCCCCCCCCCCCCCCATTGACCTCCTCTTATAACACATCGTATAGAATCCTTAGTAATGTTTTTGTACTATTAGTTGTAAATTGTAATTCCTATATATCACTGAATGTAATGACAATAGTTGTGACATAAACAACTAGCAAAATTAAATTTACACCTTTAAATTGCAATATCATGCACACAGCCTAAATGTATTTCCATGTACATTGTTTCATGTGGTTAAAATGGAAATTTAATAAGATGTGATGTTTTAAAAGAGAAATTTAAAAGAATTTAAAAAATAACAAAAAAACTAAAATTTAAAAATTTTAAATACCTGGGTCCTCTCCTTCCTCTTTCCACTGACCCTCACCCCACTCACGCCATCTCTTCAGTGTGTTAAAGGGAAGCAGGCAAACATCACTGCCCATTTCTGCCCAAAAGCATGTTTGAGGAACAGAGGTGTCACCCGCCGTTAGGGAATCATCTGGTGAGATCCTATCTCCAGCATCCCCCTAATAACACCCTGACTATGTTCAGTGCACCTCTCCAGTCCTCTGAAGTTGTCCAGTCTTGTCTAGAACATAAGGAAATTACTCCCGTTTAAAACTAAAGGCCCGCTTTATGCAAAAATGGGGAAACTGCAGCTGTCCAAATATTGTTGGACTCCAGCTGCCATCAGCCACAGACAGATAAGGGCCTTTTTGGTGGCGGTAGTCTAGTTGTAGAATGTTTTTCCCAAAGAGGCACTTTCTCTGGTTTCTACTTTGTGATTTTCCCCCCATTCCAAGTAAAAACCTATTAATTTCTCCAGACCTTTTAATTGTTAATGTTAAGCTTCTAATATTTTTAAACTGGTAGACCTCTGATTCAAATGTGCCAAAATGATTTCCATGCTTTCTGAGAATGTTGATATATTACAGACTGGGCAACTGCTATAGGGACTAATTTTTATCTTTGCAGCAGGCTGCACTACCAATTTTAAGCTGGAAATCACAATCAGAAGATACTTATTAGGTTTGGTGTTTGGATTGTGGTATTTGGTTGCAGGATTGTAAACCACCATTCCAGGGGCTGCACTTTCTTGATCTTGAGTCATTTCTTTAGACGGTCCTACCTAAAATAAACACCTGGGGTCTGCATGTGGTCCATAGTCACACTTTTCACACCCAAATATATAGGTTTTATTCTTTACAGCAGAGACTTCATGCTATTTTTCTTTTTATGCTTTATTTTTAACAATTGTGTTTTAATGGTTTTCAGTGTTGTGTTGCAAGCCATGCAGAGACGGTTACTGGGTGGGATATACAGCCACCGCTGATAGAGCAATGACATAAATAGGAGCCAGTGTGTGTAAAAGATGCACCAACTATAATTGATTGGGTAATTTTTTTAGTTAATTCATTCAGCTGGTCAACCTCCCTACTATTTTTATTGTTCAGAAGGACAAGTTGTTTACCTGTAACTGTGGTTCTTTGAGTGGTCATCTGTGAATACACACAAATGGGTCTTTCTGTGCAGGTGCAGAAGACCCATTCACAGAGAACATTAAGAAGTTAGCTTTCAGTGAGATCATTTTCATCTATGATGTGAAAGTTTTTAAATGATTCTGTGAACCGCTTTGATCGTCTCGGAAGAGCGGTATATAAATAAAGCATATTATTATTATTATTATTATTATTATTATTATTATTATTATTATTATTATTATCATCTATAGAAGTGCTAATATTTTTTATTTATTTGTTTGCTTTACGGAGATTTTTATTTTTTACAGTAGTATTAATGTTTCATAAGATTAGTGGTGGAAGAAATGTGTCATAATATCAGACTGGAGATTCTTGCAAAACTTCCATTGCTGTACATCTTTAAAGTATGACATTAGTTTTCAGCGCGCCCAACCAGGGACGTAGCCAAGGGGGGGGGATCTTGGGGTCCGGACCCCCCCCTTCCATTAGAAAAATGAATGGTGTATGCTGCTGCGCCGCCGCACCCAAGCCCCATTATAATGGTGGCACTTAGTCTGGCCTCCCCCCCTTCCTAAAATCCTGGCTATGTCCCTGGCCCAACTATCTTTATTATTATTATTATTATTATTATTATTAACCTTTATTTATGAAGCGCTGTAAATTTACACAGCGCTGTACATGCAATCTTTTTAGTTAGACGGTTCCCTGCCCTTGGGCTTACAATCTAAAAAGACATGACACAGAAGGAGAAGGGAGTGGTGGAGGGAAAGGGTAAGAGGTCCAGCAGTTCCTCTCAACCTCCGAGGCCTGGACCAAGGCAGATGGACTGGAGGGAGGGCTTGGCTTCATAATGGATGGTTAATCATTTTCCAGGGAAAATACATACTCTCAAGTAGGATAATGCATATACAGTACATAGCAATACAGGAAATGGTTTGATAAACAGGCACCAAAAGAACATCAAATAGTAAGCAACAATTATGCAATGCTTGGGAAGGCTACTCTGAACAGGATGGTTTTCAACTCTGTTGAAAACCATCTTAGCGTATTGACCATGGTGACAGTTCAGCATGGGTTAATGAAAGAATGGAGGCATTTTGAAAAGTCTGACCTTTGAAAAATTTGACTTGTTTTGAAAAGTATACACTTGCAAAGGCCATCTGTACTTTATTAAGAGGAGTACAATGTGTTAACTTTTGTTAACCTTAAAATATGGCAACTTGAAATGTCTCCATGGTTTGCTTTTACATCCATTTAATAGGGATCTTAAATTATTTCAAGATACCATACAGCTTCACTAATCTGGCTTTCATAATGCTGCAAAGCAAGTAAATACTTGATCAAAGGACTTCTTCATATTGGCCTGTTGTCCTGCCACAATCACGCTAGTTTAAGAATGGATGCATACTGGTTTGGCATAATTTCTTATCACAGTTTTCTGCATTATAGCATTTTTGGTGATCCATGGTAATGTAATCTGTTTTTGCACTGCCAAACACCATCACCTGGGAGGAAGGGGGGGGGGAGAGGAATTGATTGTGGCTACCAACCACCTCCCTAAGTTGGCTGCTGTGTGAATGTGCACAGAGCAGCCAGCTTTGGAAAGCTGTTGGCAGCCATGATCAGTGTGAGAATGGGAGATGGGGAAAGGAGCAGAAGTACACCCACTCACATCACATAACTGCCTGAGAAGTAGAACTGCAATAGAAGGGATCTATCCCACAAAGGTGGTAATGAAATAGTAGCAAGATTGAGAGCCTATTGATGAGTTTTGCCTGCCAGTGAAAAGGTGCACTATAGTAATGAATGGAATTCAGTGCAACAGCAGGATGGACATGCTGTTGTGTGATAAGTACCAGCCAAGGAGGCTTTTATCCTGTTAAGATTCCACTTTTATAGCCTCATGTGATAAAGTCCAGAGTATTATCATTGTGATGAAAAGTAGAATTTTTTCAAGTTAGAGGTCTTAAATTTTAAAACACATTTTTTCCATGTTGATAGACATTTTCAGATAAGGGGTATTTTCACACTTAATTTAATTTTTCTGCAGTGTTGAATTGTAGAAAACAAATCATTTTGGTTGGTGGTGAAATTGTCTCATAAACTTGGCCCTTTAGATGGCATTGCAGTAATAAGATGCTGAGCTGACTCTTCTTTGTCCATCCCTGGAGAGAAAGTGAAAAAATATCCTGTCCGTTCCCTTTCACCTTCTCCCTCAGCTTGTTAGTAACAAGTGAGATTAACACTTCTGAAGTCCAGAGTCCAGCAACAGCGCAGGCTGCACTGGGGTCAAATATATTATGACATGGAGCTCTGTTGCACACTGGGGGGGAGATAATCACCTGATCACAGCTTTCCTCTTGTCCCCGTCCTCCTTCCATAAGTAGTCTGAGGACTTACCATTCTCTCTTATCATTATATAGTTTTAGAACATGGGATATGACTGAAAACTTGTGGGGATTAGGAGTTCTGTGTTAGTTGTGTATAACGTTGTTCTGAGTTGCACGGAGCTGTCCATTGCTCAGATTAGGGCTCCTAAACCTCAGAACCTGTCCTAGACTATTTTTTCAGGAAAAGAGAGAGGAATTTCCAGGAACTCTTTGAAAATACTTAGTGTGTATATTCTGAATTACTTAAACGTTGTGTTCTAGTTTTAATGGAATATTTATTGTAATTGTGATTGATTATTAATTGATCATGTTTAATGGCGTCACTAGGGGCTGTCCCTTGTAATATTGCCAAGGCCCCATCTCCTAAGACATCAGAAGCAGGTCAGCCCTAGATCTTAGCTTTTGGCCCCACTATCTCCATACCTGGGATAGTCCTAATCTGGCAGGGCTAACTGGCACTGTTTTTTCATTTCCTTCCAAGTATCTGGTACTCTCCCTTCCCATCTTGGGTCATACAGAGTTATGAGAAATAAACGAACCAGTTTTTGTCAATATCCTAATAATTGCAGGATTGTGTCATGGTCATCTGACACACAGGACTGTATTTGGAGCTTTTTGTGCCTCAAAGGAATGCAACTCACAGGCTGCTGCTCACCATAACTGAATAATTTAATGAAAATAATGCCATAACAGATGTTGTAGTTCAAGGCTAACGGATGGTGTGAAGATGTTAGTAATGGACAGTAAAGGGAGCAGCAGTTGAGTTTGAGATTGCTGGCAATTTAGAACCAAACTAGACACACCAGAAGTAATCCTCCAGCAAGAAAGTGCTGTGCTATGTGATGTTCTGTATATTTTTCCTCATTGTGAAAGCCTAATGGGAAAAGCAAGACTCTGTCTCTACTTTCCTTTCCTTTGTGTTGCACTTTTGCACTTTCAACTCAGTTGGCAGCAACTGAAGCAATTTGAGGACAAAGGACCTTTCCACACAGGGCACAGAAGTAGGGTCAGTTTGCATTGGTCGATGCGTATTTACATTATATCGCATCGTTCATTCACACTCGCGCTCTCTGAATATGCTTTGCCGATTCGTATTCGCGTCATATCACGTTGTTTCACACCTGGGCGGCCTTCCGAATCAAGGTTTTGCGAATCAGCCAATGCGTATTCAGGCAAAGTGAGACAAGTGCAGATTGGATTACCACACCAGCCCAATACAATGTGTATTGGCCGATTCGCATCAGCAGCCTTGCGCATGCTCTGTGGGGCTCTGAACGGGGCGCAACATTTTTAACTTCCGGGGTGAAGAATGAGGTCACTGTTTAGCGCGTAATATCGCGAGAATTGCTGCCTTTAGCCACTTACAAAAGGGGTATGCACCATCTGTATATATGTGTGTGTGTGTGTGTGTATATATATATATATGCACACACATAAATACATACATACATACTTATATATATACATACATACTTATATATATACACACAGCCAAAAGTGAGATGCCTTTTTTATGTGTACACACACATTTGTCTGTATGAGTGTATATATATATATATATATACACACACACACACACACACACACACACACATACATACATATATATATAGATATACACACATATACACATAGTGGTACAGCCAAAAGTGTGATGCCTTTTTTATGCGTACACACACATCTGTCTGCTTGAGTGTTTGTATATATATGTGTGTGTGTGTGTGTGTGTGTATACACACACACACACACACACATATAGATATACACACATATACACATAGTGGTACTGCCAAAAGTGTGAAGCTGTATTTATAAGTGTACACACACAGCTGTCTGTGTGTGTACAGTCGGCCCTTCTTATACACGGATTTTTTATACACGGATTCAAGCATACACGGCTTGAAAATGTTCCAAAAAAGTATAAATTTACCTTGATGTTCCATTTTTTATAAGGGACACCATTTTGCTATGTCATTATATTTAATGGGACTTGAGCATACACAGATTTTGTTATACACGGGGGATCTTGGAACCAAACCCCAGCGTATAACAAGGGTCCACTGTGTATGTATACACACATATACATACACACACACACACACACACACACACATATATATACACACACACACAAACTGTGGAGCAGCCGAAAGTGTAATGCTGCATGTATATGCTTACACACACATCTGTGTGTGTGTGTATATATATATATATATATATATACACATACATACATACATATACATATATACACACATACATTCCCCACCACCACCACCACCAACACAAAAGGTTTCTGCTTTATCTCGTTCAGAGGAAAAATCGCTCCCCAGCCCTGGCGGTTGTCCTGAAAGGGGAAAGGGCCAACGGAAGGAGATGGGGGAAATTCCAGCGCAGCATCATGGGAAATTTGCAACCCAGTGGTCTTTAAGAGAACCAGCAGATTGGATGTACACACCAGCCAAAGCAGCAGAGGTTTCACACTGGCCATCAATACGGATCCTGTGAATCCACTATTTTTGCGGACTCGCAAAACGGAGGAGCCGGCTGCCTTCAGTTCGGAACCCAGCTGTGACTACGCATTGGCCAAAGCGTATTCACGTTATATCGCATTGGTCAATACGTATTCTGAGCTCACAACCTCTGGAGCTCCCTTCTGCATGAGGTTAGGCTGGCCTACTCCTTGTTTTCCTTTCTCCGGCAAGGAAAGATGTTTCTGTTTAAGTAAGCTTTTAATATGTAAGTAGTGAGACTTTTGACTGGGGATATTTTATTTCTCTTTTAAACTTTTGGTTGTTTTTTAAAATGATATTCATATTTTACGAGGTGATTTTAATTTTATTGTATAAGTTTTAAAGTTACAATTTTTGGAACATGCCTTGGGTCCCACTCTGGAGGAAAGGTGGCAAATAAATGAAATAAATAAATAATAAACAAACAAACAAACAAACCTGACTGTCCCTACCAAATAGGGACATTTGGTTTTAATATTTCTCTTCCTTTCCTCCCCAATACTCATCCGTGCTTTGCAACTACTTCATCTTTCCTGATACCTTTTAGCAAATTAAAAATAGCCTGGCAGTCCCATTTCTATGAAGTTTTGCATTTTAAACTCATAGCTTCATTACAGGAATAAAATTGAGTTTGTTTCAGCAGCCCTGATAAACTGACTTCAGAATAAACACAATTTTTGAAATTTAAAAATATATTATTTTATAAAGTAAAGATAATACAATGAAGGTTCATAGACATGTACAGCCCTAGCTGCCCCAGCCCTCTGTCTGTAACATATTTTTTGGGGGGAAAGGCCAGCTAGCTGCAAATGGCAGATCTCTTTCCTGCTGTTCTTTGGCTAGTCCTGTGCAGAAGAGGAGGGAAGGCCATTTGGCCCAATGGCCAGTCGTAACTGTCCCTCTGAATATGATAGAAAAGGAGTAGGTCTGTATAATCTTGGCTCTCTATTAAGTCTCAGAAGAGCAAGTTATATTTGGAAGAATTTTAACTACATAACAACACGTATTCTTTTTCTGTGCTGGTTAGGACAGCCATAGGTAACCAGGAAGCTGTTTATAAACAACCTAAAATAGAAATGAGTGTCCCTATGATTTCTTCATACTTAAGGAACCAAAAACTCAGATCAGATGACATTAATTAATCTTTATTTCCTATTTCTAGTGGGCTCCCCATTTGCTCCCCAACAGTAAGAATCCATCTCTGTAAAGGAGGGGTGTGAAACTGCACAGAGCCAGAGGCCAGTTTTTAATCCTGCCACAGAACACAGTTCCACCAGAAATCCATTGAAAATGCATCTGGAAGGGATTTCTAGCCTTTAGGACAGATTTTTCAGTCTTTATAAAAGTTTCAAGATCATGGAAGATGGGGTTGATTAGATGTTTGATGCTTCTCAATATGGCATTTGGGGGCATTTATTGGGTAATTTTTTTCAGATGGATTTTGTTTTAATTTATGGGGACCTGAAGGGTTCTAGAGATAGCATACAGGCAGCCTTTTCCCATTCCTGCTATAAAGGGATGATGACAGATCTCAGACCTGCAAAGAAAGTCATGGCCCTTGGGAAACCTGAGGATTAAACTACAGATTGCACTTCTTGGGCTTGGCAAGATTTATTCAGAGGAGATTTCCCATTCCCTTTTTCTAAGGCTGAGAGTGTAACTTGCCTAAGGTCATCTAATAGGTTTCCATGGCTGAACAGGGCTTCAAACCCTGTTCTTTCAGAGTCCTAGCCCAACATGCAAACTGCTATAATGAACAGGCTCTCTACTTCTTTACCAAAAGCACAAGTTAACTGACCGTCTTGTGAAACAGCAATAGCAGCAGCTCTAAGTCTTTTCTGTTTCACCTGCCTTACAGAAGCTCCATCTCTTGCTGTTGTGCACCTTCAAGTCATTTTTTACTTATTGTGACCATGGGGCTATAACTATATTTGCCTATCATAACTTGTATATCATGAGGCTTTTTTGGCAAGATTTGTCCGGGGGGGGGGGGTTGCCATTGCTTGTCCAAGGTCACTCAGTGAGTTTCCTTGGCTGAGCAAAGATTATGAACTCTGATCTCTAGGGTTCCAGTCCAACACCAAAACCACTACACCATGCGCTCTCTCTCTCTCTCTCTCTCTCTCTCGTGCTGTAACTCAAGGGAAGCAATGGGCTGTGCTACCTTCTTATTCTATTGCTTTCCATCTCTCTTCCTCATATGTTCTGCCCTTGATTTGAGATGCAAATAGACTGGCCACACACACTGGTTCATTTATGAAGAAACTGATAAGCAGCACTGTGAGTTGTCAATAAGGAGGCAATTCTATACAGTGTCTGTGGCTTGGTCTATCTTTGGGGTGTCCAGTGGTTTTATGAGATTTCTAGCATTTCACAGTTAACTATGAGTCTCCCAACCCTGCAGTCTCCCAGATGGACTTCCAGTGGATTAGAGTTAAGGGAGAGTTTAATTCCTGCCATATTAGGAATTGTGCTCTAAATTCCCTTGTGGTTGTCTCTTATCTTCAGGGCTTTTTTTCATTCTGAGTGTGCCTTTGACAAAAGAAAACATTGCTTTCCTCATTTTGCTTCTATGCTGAATGCATGCAACTCAGTAAATAGCAACCAGGGATCCCTTAAGAAGGGCATATTTTGCAGTCATAGACAGAGATATTTTATTTTATATTATTGCAAAGGTCATGTGAGGTGATGTCATCTTCTAATATGGCCTTCCCACCTATGAGGAAGATTTATCTCTTATGAGGTGGAACTCACCAGAAATTAGATATGCTATTCACAGTCTAGTGTTGTCAACATAAAAACTGGAGACATACTGGCTATGTAAGGGGAATTTCAACAGGTGTTACTTGGTGACATCACAAGCAACACCTGCTGAAATTTTGTCATCTGTACAATCATTAAAGAGACAAGAGCCATCTTCAGTTTTGCACCTAGCAAGCTTAATCCACACTATAAATTACAGCACTTTGATTCCATTTTAAATGCCATTGCTCTATCCTGTGGAATTGTGGGATCTGCAGTATGAGGAGGATTTAACATTCTCAGCCAGAGAACTCTAATGCCTCACCAAACCACAAATCCCAGAATCCTGTAGAATGGGACAATGGTGGCTAAAGTGATATTAATCTATTATAATTGTGCAGAATGCAAACACTCTTTCATTCATCTATTGATATAAATCTACTATAGGAAGAGACAGTCTAAGCAAGTAATTGAGTTTTGTATGGCTTCAGCTATTATTCTTTACCATTACATGATACTGAATAAAAAGATGTGTACATTCCCCACCACCACTCCCTTCTCCTTTTGTGTCATGTCTTCTTAGATTGTAAGCCTGAGGGCAGGGAACCGTCTAACTAAAAGATTATAAGTACAGTGCTGTGTAAATTTACAGCGCTATATAAATAAAGGTTAATAATAATAATAATACATAATTTACTTCCACCACCCCCCCCATCATAGCCTCACTGACAGAGAAATCCATTCACAATAAATATTTTTCTGTAGTCTCATCTGATATGTGGACCATTTCACCATGTTATATCTCATTACTAGCATTCCATCAATATTTGCAATTTATTTTTTTCCAGAAGGCTTTTTGACATCTCAGGTTTCCTGGTTTAGTATTCAGAGCTTTTTCACTCTGGTTGCTTTTTGCCAGATGAGAAACAGCAACACAGATGTATCTATTTAATTTGCAGCCTTGTAAAGTGGGAAGAACACAAGCTTGCAGAAAAAACATTTTATTACAGACACTGAAACTTCCTTTGCAAAACATGTAGAGAGCTAGTAGATTACAATGCTTGTTACTGTGCATGAGAAAGAGATCTAGGAGTCTTAGTGGACCACAAGCTGAACATGAATCAGGAATGCGAGGCAGCAGCTAGGAAAGCCTGTATGATCCTAGGCTGCATCAGTAGGAGTATAGTCTCTAGAGCAAGGAAAGTAAGAGTTCCACTCTATTTAACTTTGGTCAGACCTCGCCTGAAATACTGTGTCCAGTTCTGTGCATTACAATTTAAGAAGGATGTGGACAAGCTGGAACGTGTCCAGAGGAGGGCGACCAAAATGATGAAAGGTCTGGAAACCATGCCCTATGAGTAGCTTAGGCAACTGGGTATATATAGCCTGGAAAAAAGGTTAAGAGGTGATATCATAGCCCTCTTTAAATATTGAAAAGGGATGTTATACTGAAAAGGGAGCAAGCTTGTTTTCTGCAACTCCAGAGAACAGGACACAGAGCAATGGGTTCAAACTACAAGAGATTCCACCAAAACATTAGGAAGAACTTCTGATGGTGAGAGCTATTTGACAGTGGAATATGCTGCCTGAGAGTGTGGTGGAGTCTCCTTTTTTGGAAGTTTTTAAACAGAGTCTGGATGGCCATCTGTCAGGGGTGCTTTGATTGTGTGTTCCTGCATGGCAGAGAGTTGGACTGAATGGCCCTTGTGGTCTCTTCTAACTCTATGATTCTATGATATAAATTAGTATTAGTAAATGTACGTTAGTAAAGTGTGCAACACTTTCAACCTACACTGGAAAATTTATTCAAATTGTATCTTCTAATGTGTTAGTATAGCTACTAACACATACTAGCCAAAACAGAACCCACATAGTAGCCAGAAGAAAACTGCACTATGTCTGAGAACTAAAAAAAAATGTATGTATCAGGTTTAGGGAAATGTCAGGATTTGCAGAAATACCTTTTTTTAAAAAATGGAGGAGGTTGATTTCCAATCTCCCATCGCTCAATTATTCTGAGTATCATTTAGGAAAGAATAATGGAATGAGAAGGTATGACTCACTAGAAAAGACAATAATGCTGGGAAAGGTGAAGGGCAATAGAAAGAGAGGAAGACTGCATACCAAATGGTTACACACAATCAAGGAGGCCACGGATCTGAGCCTGTAGGATGTGGGCAGAGTGAGGACAGGGGGCTTGGTGGTTTCTCCTTTATGGGCTCACCATGAGCTGAAGTCAATTCATAGCCAGTTAACAACAATGGAAAATCAGGGAGAGGAGATGGAATGGAGTATCTGAGGTAGAGCATAACTATTAGGTTACAACTCAAGGCAGAAACAGTCCTTAATAGAAAGTAAGGATGTGCTGCAACGTTTCATTGGAGATCTGCTTTTCTATCTTCCTTTTTGCAAACAATGTTTGATTAGGAGTAGGGACAGAATTGCCCTTTACTTTGGGAAATAGCAACATATAAATTCTCTTTTCCTTGATGAAATTCAGACAAATATCCAAGGAGTACCAGAAGACTGATGTTCTGAAATTCATGTCTTCTTACTTTGTGATTCAGGGTCAGAAAGAGGAACAGAATCTAACAGCTTCAGTGGCATCTCTGGCAGATGTTGAAGTGACAATCAACATAGATTTGGCATTGCCAGAGTCACACTATGTCTCACCAGAAATTTCAAAGTAATGAGTCAGATGCAGCCTGGGAATCGCCTTCTGGGGGAAAAGAGTCCATAAAAGGAAACTTCTCTAAGAAACAGTAGAGTTAGGACTAATACTTTCAGAGTGATAGCAACAGCATATAGATCTTGGAGGACAGGGTCTATGTAGCTTGGATTAACTACTTTACCAACAGGTCAAGGGTGTGAATCTTTAGCCCTGGAGCTGAATCTAGCCTTCCTGAGGCCCCAGTCAGCCCTCTGGGTTCTCAAAATAGTCTCTGTAATATCATCATTTAGTGGTTTCTCAGATTCTGCATGGCTTTTGTTTCTATCCTAGAAGACCAACGTGCCTCATCTCTTAGATATTGGCACAATTGGCTTTACAGACTGCTCTTCACATTTGTGGCTTTGACTTTTACGGATCTGATTCTTTGCAGATTTGACTAATACATCATTTCTAGGAATCTCTAGCTCAAGCCTGTTGGATGCTGACCACAGAATCAAGCTGATTCCAAGAGAAAACACTTCTCTGGACATTTGTAGGTCCTCCAGCATGATTCCATGGTTAACCTCTGCTGGATGTCGACCATAGAGTTGTGCTGGAGGACCTAGAGATTCTGAGAGAAGTGTTCTCTCAGATCTAAAAAACAGCAGTTTTTTATTTTCTGTTTTTCAACTTTCACTGGGGTCTTGCACCCCTAATCCCAGCGAATGTGGAGGGCCCACTGTATACTAAAATGTGCTGGCATTTTTGGTCCCACTTTTTTTGCTTTTGATCCCACCCATGACTAAAATATGGCCTCCCCAAGAATCCCTCTGAAATTGAATTCAGCCCTTGGGCGGGACAGGGAAGAATGTAATAGGTAGGTTCATATGGGGAGATCCAGACATCTGATAAGGTGGACTAGAGTTCACAAAAGCTTATGCTAGAATGTCAGTCTCAAAGGTGCCGCAGGATCCCTTTATATTCCTTGGAAAGGAGTTCATGACAGTTGGCATTGCCATCAAGAATGAACTCAACAGACTCACCTGTTGAGCTTCAGATACCCCAAATTCCCAAAGAGAAGCTTCTTCAGATTTTCATAAGGCACATGCTACAAGTGTGAAATGGTACCCCAGACATCCAAGGCCCAAATAATGTTTTAAGCCTTCACTGCAGAAGTTTAGAGATCAAAAGAAGCACATCTTTGATTAGAGCCCCAAATCTAACTGGTAACCAATGCAGGTTTCTGAGGACAGGTATGACATTATCTCTAAAATCACCCTGATGATCAAATGTCTTCCAAAAGCAGTTCTACCTACATATTATTTACCTGTTAAATAATTTCAAAATATATTCCTTATTTTTCATTTCAAAATGTTTGAGGCAGCTTAAATAAAAGCTAAAAACAAACTTAAAATCCATATCACATGCACTTTTAGTTGCCCTTCAAATGTACTTCCATGTTCTCTTCTCCAAGAACTGTCAGTCATTCATTCACAGAAGATTCAGTGTCACTCTTGATGTTTGGCTAAAGTGTACAGCTCAATGGGCAAAAGATGCCTGGCAGCTAGGATCCTGATGTCCTGCATAATTTGTGGTTCGTTGGCCTGTATAACTGCTGAGGGCTAGATAGCCCTCTCATCTACTGTAGGAATACTTTCACCTCAGACAGTAAAGTTCCAGCAGCAGCAAAAATTGCCAATTTACTCGTCCCACCGCATCATACTTTGGCCAGACACACTTGCTTTGTGCAGTTCTCCAAAGCACACTGTTTCCTAAATGCCTGGCTCTGGGGGATCCTCAAAGAAAGACAGTTGGGAAACAACTGGTTCTATGCACAGAGCCATATAAAAGCTGACAGTGTACCAGAAAGCAGCAAGTGGTGCAAAGGGGAAAGCAGCAGCACTTTCTTCTTGTTGTAGGCACAAGAAAGCTTGGGACATCCACCCACCCACCCCAAATACTGCTACAGAATGCAAAGTTTAGGACCCAGACGACCCACAAGGGTAGCTTTAAATTGGTTGATGTAGAGATTTGGAAAGAAACCCAATCTAATCCTGATACATCCTTAATACAGGATATATCAGCACTTAAGGTATTACCTTGATCCAGTATTTAAAAAGCCATGGCATTAGATACTGGAGTGAACTGATACAAATGAACATTTTTATTGTTTAACAAACTGCAGTTTTCCAAATTTAATTTACAAAACCTATGAAATAAGTGCAAAAAAGGATCTATTAATAATTGTAAAAACAAAGTATCATAAGAGATTGTCACCCAACTCCCATTTTATCTGCTGGTCCAACTCAGAGGGTTCCTAGTTCAGGACTATCCCAGGCCCTGATGCCATAGGCTCTGATGATGTCACTGAGCACAATACACTAAGCATTCATTACAGTTGCATAGAGTATGCCATTCTGTGAAAAAGCAACAACACCAAGGGTAGGTTCCTGTTGGCTAGTCCCAACTAGAGAAGAACTATTTAATCAGTTGTTGAATAGTGAGTCATTACATAGGTGCATCCAATTGATCCAATGACTCTGCTATAGTTGGGACTAATAGTTGGGACTAATAATATAGGCACACTTTTCAAGACAGAACTCTTGACCTCAGATTATGAGAACCGATGAAGACTGGCCAGGCCCTGAGACCTGAAAACCCTAATCAGTTCCCAATAACTTTAAAGCTGCCGTTTTTATGTGGACGCCATCAAGCACAGTTGCAAACTGGATTTCACCACGTGTAGCTGGCATGGTCCACTGAAGTGATTTATAGTGGCAAAGAAAGACTGGCCCAGTGTAATAGCTGGTATCTGTCTCAGGTTCAGGTACTCTGTTACCATTTTTACTATATTCATTGCATGCAAAATTGTGATCATGGAATGAACAAGCTCTATCAACAGTGGTAAAGGCAGATTCAGAGAGTAGACAAAGAACAAGCCAGTTCTGCATAGTGTGAAATGACAAATGCATTTGATCATTTCCTCAAGTTTGTTCTTGGCCAACAGTGTCTCTCCATTATTTAGCCATATTTCTTTTTCACACTGTCTGAATGTTTTGCAGGATATATGTAACAATATCAGTTGACACTTCAGGAACTGTTGGCACCTTTGAATTAAGAGATGCAGCTGGCAATATATAGTAAGATGTTGCTAATTGCATAATCGTTCTGCAGTTTGACATCAACTGCCCTACAGTCTGAAAGGGAAAGAAGCACAATTTATTTATGCATTGATCTGGTATGATTTGTGTGCCATCTTTTTCCCAGAACTGGAATCCAAGATTTGGAATTGCTTGTCTAGTGGAATAGATTTTTTTTACTTGTGCAAAGCTACTACTATGGTCAGTATTATGTATAGTCACATTAATCAACACAACTTTTTCCAAAAATACTGCAGAATACTTTAAAGTCTCAAGTTGAGTCTCAAGTCTGGGAGGCACCATTAACGGGGGGGGGGGGGTGAGAATGGGATGGAGTTTCAATAACTAGAAAATCAAAAAGATGTGCACAAATTTAGGTAAAAATAATTAAATTATCATAGGCAAATTATCAAGCTGGCATTTTAGAAAAATGAAGTCTACTAAGCAGCCTGCCTCCACTATTCATAAGAGGAACCTTCTAAAGCTTATTATTTATTTATGTACTTACCTACTTTATTTATATGTTGTCTTTCTCCCAGGATAGAACCCAAGGTAGCTTCCAGAACAAATTAAAGATCTTTGCAGGAAACAGTTTTTTCTTTATAAAAGATATTATTTCTGTGCAAAAATATGATTTTCTCCTGAGAAAATGCTGTTTCCTCAGCAGAAAATACTGTTTTCTTTGCAAAAAAAAAAAAGTCCAAATTTTGCACAGAGTGAGTCCTGAAATTTAAAGATCATTGTCGGTCTAGGGAGATTATCAGATGGGGGGGGGGTAAACTGGGAGTAAAAGGCATGCTCCCGGCCTAATCATGTGATTACGCTGAAGATTTTCAGATACATTGTGCTTATCCAGGATTTATCTCCAGATCCAGGAATGCTCCTGAAACTAAACCATTCCTAGGACTTCCCCATGAATGGTTTGTTGCTAGAACATTCCTGGATCTTCACAGGATAGGTCTTGGATGAGTGCGACATTGTCTGAAAACCTTCAGCGTGATGCACGATTCTGTTGGGAGTATGCCTTATACTTCCAGCTTTCCCCCCTATCTGATAACCTAGGATTCTTTTCATCAGGGTTTCTTGATACTCAAAAATTTTGCTACTTGACCATTACCCCTAGTGATGCAAATACTCAACTATGTATTTATGCTTACTTAAGCTAAGCATAATGAAGGGAGGGGCTGATGGGGAAAAATACAGAAATTAGTAAAGCACAAAGCAGTTACTGTACAGTGATGAAAGACACTGAACTAAGAGTATTTCCAAATGGTGAACTCCTCTTGCTAGCATTCAGTACGTATTATAGAACTATTCCATAATTTTCCCTTTAATGGCTTATCCTTGGTGAGGGAAAGTATCGAAGAAATGTGGGGGGGGGGGGGAACAGGAGAGGATTATGCACCTGGTAGATAGTAACATCTGAAATGCCTACAAAATTCAGTGAATCAGGCAAGTTGTTTATGTAATTTAAAAAAAACGTTAATTTACTCTGGAATAGCTCAGTACCAACTCCTTGTATCTGTGTCTGTACCAGTTTACATAAAAAAAAACTGCCAATGTTGCTTTGCTCTTAGGAGTCATGTTCACACATGTAATTTTTGTTACTGATTATTTGCAAGGCCTCTTAGAGAGCAGAGGTTCTGTTTATTATGTTTTGGCTGTTAACAGTGCCTGAATCAAAGTTTACACATTATTTGTTGAACACCTCCTAGGTTTTGCAGTTGAGTTATGGTAATTAAATCTGTTGATACCTGTTGAATTGCACTTGTGCGCAATGACCCCAGGCAGAAATCCTGGAAGCCAGGTACACTAGAGAAAGGACCAAAAAGGGATCATTAGTATCTCAATGCCCAAATTCCAAAGCAGAAAGTTCCCAAGTCTCCTTTTCCTTTTAAGGAAACGTCTGAGTGGGGCTGAGGACAGCAATTGCCAGTGAACACCAGCAATACTCATTTTAGTATGTTTAGACAAACTAGCGGCGTTTTAGTTTGTCAAAACAATTGTGATTAATTGGCACAAGCAACCAGGCTGTTTCTTTTTAAAGAAAGGTCAGGGGCAGAGCGTCAAAAACCTGTGCCAATGCTGCAAGGCATGGGGACTTGGGGGACATTTTGTGCACTAGTGGAATGGTAACAGAAGGGTATTAGAGGCACAGCAAGTCCAGAACTAGAGGGGCTTCCCAAATCTTGAAGACATGGGTGCAGCTCTCCAGATATTAAAAACTATTGTTCCCATCCAGACACTGATGAAGTTACTTCTTTGTTTACCTACTCCAAGAAGTTGCCATCCAAATAATTACTTCTTCAAACTCTGTCATCCCTCCCATTGGCCAGGTTGGCTGTGGTTGATATAAATTTAAGTTCATTAGCATCTGGAAGGCCACAGGGGTTTGGATCTCTGCTTTAGGAGTTGCCAGATGCAAAGCGAAATGACAGCTCCTCCTGAATCTTTAATATCTGTATAAAAGAAGCTGAAGAAGAGCAACACAGCAAAGCTGTGTAGAAGAGGGATGATCAGCATCAGTTGTTCACAGGGATCATTCAGAGTTTTCGGCAATTCAACTTTCTCTTGCTCCAGTAAGGTACCTGTAGCAAAGTTGGCATAATTTCATCCCAGCAATAGGATGTTGAATGTTATGGAGTGCAAGTTTATTTTATCATACTGGTAAGTGGAAGTGCAAGTGTGTTTCCTTAATGGAGTGTTCACTTTTGAGCCACCCCTAAACAGAATTTGTGTCTTTCACAGAAGGATGCTGGATAGGAATTAGCAGATGACAAGTGTTATAATAGCTCCAAGACCTTTCTCTTCCAGTAGCGTTTGGACTGATCTCTCTCTCTTCTGCGGTTGTTTTACTCTTGTTCCACCATAAATTTTATTGTTCAGTTATTTTAATGTTGTGAACTGCTTTGAATTATTTGAAAAAAGTGCGATAAAAATTGATTTCACCTTGCGAAATCAAGGCAGATTACAAAGCAAAGGGAGCAAAATACAAAGTACACCCCCATACCAATTACATCACAGCAAATATAATACAATAAATGAATGATACAAGAAGTCAAAAATACATAGAAAACTACAAAGCAGAAAAAATCCAAAATACATGACATAGCGTAATAATTGAGCATAATAATCTAAATGACAATCCCCAACTCTCTCCTAGCAGCAAAACAACAATCTATTAACAATTACATGTCTAAAACAGTTATCCTCTAGGCTGGTGCAGCCAGGTGTTCCAGGGGCATTGGAGCCAGCATAAAATACTCTGCTGCTCTTGTCCTCATCCTTCTCTGGGCCAATGTAGCCAGGTGGTCCAGAGAGGGGGGCCAGGAACCAGCATTTTAAAGGTGCTGCTCTCCGAGGGTGTCTCCCAATTAGATGCCTCAGGTCCACTGGGCTTCAGGTGGTCTTTTAAAAAAAAAAAAAAAAGAATGTAAACATTTTTGTTTTGGAAGTCACATTGGATCCTGCCTTTCACTCTTCTCTTCCTCTCACAGCTGGAGCCAGAAGGTCTTTCTCCACTGGGGCTGCCTTGGCGTTGTTTTGGGAAGGAAGGACAGACTTTATACCTTCACCACTCTCTCTCACACACAGCTGGAGCCAGAAGGTCTTTCTCCACTGGCTCCACCTTCTGATCAAGTTACTAAAATTGTTAAAGATACAGCTCAGTTGAGATCAATTTTCCCTCAAGGCAACCCTTTCTGAAAGATTGCCTCCAGAATCTTTTGAAGAGAACAAAACTCTGAATTGTATATTCAGACTGTATATTTATGAAATATTGGTTTTGGCCAATAGACCACCATTTGGTTACCTGTGTGCATAAGAAGACACTTATTTCAGCAGATATAGCTCTTCGTTCTGAGGAGCAAGCTGTGCCTATCAAACCAACTGCACATTTCTACATATAGAAATATAATAGGATTGCTTTTCATCTGAACATGCCATTTCTACAAAATTATTTATCTGTTTGGCCAAGCATAGCTTTTCCCCACCACTGTCCTTGAGTAGCAAAGCAAACTGGGAGGGAAGTAATTACTTCTGTAAAGCATTTCAGCTGAATAGCTTTATATGTTAAATGTGTAATTGGCAGTCACATGCACATATGATTGCAAGTTAAAGTGTCTAGGTGTTTTCCATAGTTTTGGCTAAATAGCATAAACAAGGAGGCTTCCCAGGTCCTAGGGCCTCCCTCCTCTCAATTCTCCAGTCTTCAGGGTAAGGAGGAAAAAGCTCCTGTAGACTCTTTTCTGTTCCAAGTATAATCTGGAAAACGTAACCTCCTTATGCCCTTAAAACTGTGCTTGTAAAGATGTTAAAAATATTTCTGGGGAAAATATGTTTTTCTGTTCAGTGTAGACCTTGGAAATATTTTCTGATTTGTTAGATGTGAAACAGGAAAATTCCTTCTTCTATTCAACCATTAAAAGGACAGGAGCCCCGTCCCTTATTTTACCTGGCAACCCTACTCATTCCAGAGTACATGTTCATACAGTTTCTCGCATACTAGTGTTCTACACACTTGATGACAGGAAATAATTAGGAACTTTTTTCACTGTGCAGTTCCTTTCCTTTCTCTCTATCTGCTTCTATTTCCAGACACACCACACTCTGTGGAATAGGTGGTCATGAAATATTTGGAATTATGCCTCTTGTTTTAATTTAAAAGCTGTTTTCCAGAAAAGCTTGAATCCAGAATTTGCAATCTAAATTGCACATTAAAAATTATTTTATCTAAGAGAGTGAGAAAGTGATGTTTCTCCCTCTCCCCCCCCCTTGCCCCCAATTGACTTAGTGCACTGCCTTTATAATCAAGCATGAAATAATGCCCTGCCTGGCACAGTTGAATGTGGTTTTCCCTCATCATTTTGTTTGCATTCCTGACTAGGAAGAACAGCATTAGACAGTTAGGACTCAATTGATCCCAGTAATCTCTTAACTAAATACAGAGATATTTGCTTTCCTCAAATGGAGCCTGTTTATTTCCATGCATAAACAAAAATTTAAGGCAAAGACATTTCATCTCATGCTAGATCCCCACCCAACACACACATTATCTTAGAGCAAAGCCCTGTAAGAAGTTGCTTTTATGTGGGGGAAAGCTGGGGCATAACATGAATGAATAAATAAGAAATAACATTTAATTCTAAAACAAATTATGGTTATTTTTGAGAGACATTCGTTTTCCACACTTTAGGTCTTGATGTTATCAAGCAGGCATTATGTAACAAGATGAATGAGTTGGATACTGTCTTTCTGTTCCATCTAATCTCCATGAACCAGGGTTGTGGGCAGCCTTGTGCAGCCCCTATACAACCAGGGAAATGAACTGGGTGATGTTTTGTATAAATCTACATTAATTAAAATTAATTTCTTGAATTATCCCAGTATCGTGTACCTGGTAAGCATATTTCTTCTGCTTTCTTGAATTTTTTATTTCATTCTAAAATTTAAGTGCTCACCTTCCAGAACCAGATGAAAAAAATTGGATCTGGAATTTAAAAAACAACTGAGACCATTAGTTTGTGTTGAGTTCCAGAATTAAATGGGTCTCATAATCATTCCCCACAAAAATCCATTTGTCAGCATCTTTCTTCATTTCAGCAGTACAACTAGAACAGAGATGATTACACTAATGCCCTCGTACACCTTCTAAGCCTTGGAAGTTGCTTTCAAAACAAAGACTGAACTTAATTTAAACAAAAATCAATTTCTGCTTATCCCACGCTATCTTCATTTCATTAGGTTAGTTTATATGGGAAAAAATCATTTTGTTCTTGCTGCCATTAAACAACTGTAAGCCTGAAAGACTTGCCCATCTATTGCCAATAAACCTAGAAACCTAGTAGTAGATCCAAAGCTACCTTCAGCTCATCCTTGTGCTGGAGACATAGGACCTTATCACACTAACAGAATCTCACTAAGAAACGGGATTTAAAGTAGATAAAACCCACGAATAAGGGAAGTTCCAAAAGTAAAAAGGTGTCACTTTTGTCCCCTTTACATTAATACTAATGTATTATTATTAATGCATTTTAGCATTATTGTTTTAATGTTGTTGTTGTTTTGTTTCTTTTATGCTGGTCTTTGACCATAATAAAGTATATTCTATTCTAATTCTTTACATTCGCTTTATTTTCACGTTATTTCAGGTTTGCAGAAACGTTGTGTGATAAACCTCCCACATTTGCGGGTTTTTCTACTTTAAATCTACTTTAAATCCCATTTCTGAGTTAGTGTGATAAGGTTCATAGACATATGGAGTGCTTAGAAGGTGTCCAGAAACCCAGGCTCCTCCCTACTTTTTGCAGAAAAACATAGGAATTTTCAGCTTAAAGGTGAAATATGCAATGTTAACACCCTTTATAGCATGAAAGTCACTTTATTACTGTAAGATCGTAAAATGCATTGTATTTAACTTGTTGTGTCACAAAATTATCAAGTTTGATATGTTAAAATTTTAAAGTTTATTCAGAATATAATTACAAATGATACTTACTCTTTAAAATTGTTATTTTTTGTTACAAATAGAGCTAAAGGGTCCTGAACTGTAAGAAACACTTGAATTGCTTTTGAGAGTTTGAGGGGCAGGCAAAACACAAGCAAACAGATGTTAAAAACAGAAGAAACTGTCAACACTAGTAAAACAGAGGAAATGATTTTGTATCCACTAGTGCTCCCTAATGTCAATCAGACATATAATTTCCATTAAAAGGACTGAGAAAGGAAGCAAGACTAGGAATTGTAATTATCTATAATAAGTGCAAAGCCTTTACATCAAACTCTTCCTCTTACTTGGTTTTTAGAAATGATTTGGGGGCAGTATATTTGTGAACACCTTGTCTTAAACATTTTTTTGGTCATTCTAAGAGAAAATATTTCATAAACCAATTTTTTTCCATTTTCCAGAAGGAGGAGAAGGCATCAGGGAAGGGGCAGAACAGGAAAAACTTTATTCCAAAATTTCCTCCCCGATTTTCTCCCCCAGATCTTTATATCTCTAGAAGCACCATCTTTATTTTCAGTTATTGTCTCTGGGCCTGCATGGGATTCAGAAAACTTTTGGGGAAAACTGTGATGAATGTCACTCTACTTGTGGTACAGCTTAGCCAATTTTGCCTGTGTAAAAAAAATTTGTTTAATAAGGGAAATATTTTTAAGTGATGATTTTTAACCTTTTCCCTTCTGTAGGTTGCAGGGTCCCAGATTTCTGTCCTGACTTACAATGCCACTTGCATTTTCATTTTGTATTTGTTTTGGGTATGATTATAGTTATCAGATGAAAACTGTAACCACCTTTTCATTAATTATTGTCATTCTGCTTTAGTGAATATGAGGAATCTAAAATTATTCAAGAATAAACTGAGTTTGTTTCATTTTCACTGAGCTATGTCTCTAACGATCTTTTTTTCTCCTTCATATGTTTCCTCCCAGGAAGAGAAGGCAATAGAGAAGAAAAAAGAGAAAAAGTTTCTTGAAGAAAAACAGAAGGAAACTCATAGTAGAGATCTGAAAAAACCCAGAGCTTCTGATTTAGGAAAGGAAGATAAAAAGGAAGAAAGTGGCGGGAAAGCAAATCAGAAAGGGAAAGATGAGCCAGATAGCATTAAGAAAACTGGGCAAATCAAAGAGGACAAGACTTCCAAGAATGAAAGGATGGTCTCAAGGGAGAAAGACAAAGCTTCAACAGTCGATAAAAAAACAACAGCTAAAGTGAGAGAGGAAGAAAAGAATAAACCAAAGGACAAGGGAAAAGAAGAGAAGGAAGCTGAATTGAAAGGCAGGTTTGAGAAGGATAGAAAGAGTGGAGACAAAAAAGACTCTGAAAAAACAGAGGAGAAAAGTCCTGCATTAAAGCAAGGTTTGGACAGAAAGAGAGAAGATAAAAAAGAACTAGGAAAAAAAGAAGAAAAAGGTTCAGCTCTAAAGCAAGGTTCTAAAGATGGCAGTGGGGAGAAATCATCAAGAGACAGCAGGGAGGCTTCAGAGGGGAAAGCCTCAGTGTCAGAGGAAGAGAAGACAATAAAGGAGACTGCAGACAGCAGCCCTTCAAAAGCTGTAAACAATTCTTCTAACCAGAACAAGGAAGATGAGGCCACCAGCATCTTTGATGAACCATTAGAAAAAGTGAAGAACAATGACCCAGAGATGGTAGAAGTTAATGTCAATAACTCTGACTGCATCACCAATGAGATCCTGGTGCGCTTTGCTGAAGCCTTGGAGTTCAATACTGTGGTCAAGGTCTTTGCGCTGGCCAATACACGTGCTGATGATCATGTTGCTTTTGCCATTGCCATCATGCTGAAGGCAAACAAGACACTGACCAGCATAAATCTAGATTCTAATCACATCACAGGCAAAGGAATCCTGGCCATCTTCCGTGCACTCTTGCAGAACAACACCTTGACAGAGCTGCGCTTTCACAACCAGCGACATATCTGTGGAGGGAAGACTGAGATGGAGATAGCCAAGTTGCTGAAGGAGAACACCACCCTGCTGAAACTGGGTTACCACTTTGAGTTAGCTGGGCCCCGCATGACTGTCACTAACCTACTGAGCAGGAACATGGACAAACAGAGACAGAAACGCCTGCAGGAGCAGAAACAGGCTCAAGGAAAGGGAGAGAAGAAAGACTTGCTTGAGGTGCCCAAGCCAGGAGGCCTACCAGCTGGCTCACCTAAGGTTTCTCCAAAACCTTCCCCAAAAACCTCCCCTTGGTCTTCCCCTAAAGCTTCCCCTAAAGCTCCTCCTAAGAAAGATGGCACCTCAAATGTGCCTCCTCCACCCCCGCCTCCTTTGGCCCCTCCTTTGGCCCCTCCTCTGATCAATGAAAACCTACGGTTGTCCCTCTCCCCAGCCACTCAGAGGAAGATGGTGGAGAAGGCTCTTCCTCCCCAAGAAAAGAACTCCAGAGATCAGCTTCTGGCTGCTATTCGCTCCAGTAACCTCAAACAGCTGAAGAAGGCAAGTAAAGGGCAAGTTTGAACACAGCACAGGGGTGAATCTCTTGGAGCATGTTGCTAGTTTCTTAAAATTAGTTCTTCCTTTGATAGTGCCAGGCTAGCATTAATGCCAATGCATATGCTGAAAGGAGTATTTTCCCATCACTTATGTGGCAAAGTGATATGACTTTGGGGTGATGCAAAGGTCTACCTGCTAGTAGTGTTCCAGGACCAGAATGGCTATTTTTCACACCTAAATATTATTAATTATCTATTAACAATGTTTAAAACAGAGTTCCTGGGGGTTCTCATAAGAAGAAATAAAACAACCTTAAATCCAATAATATTAAAACAAATAACAATGAAAGTATACTACAGCGTATAAAGACAGTGCACAGACTTTAAAAATTCTCAAAGCTAGGTCAGAATAAAGGTCTGAGAAAATTAAGGTCTTTGGTGCTATAATGACAACAAAACAAAAGTCGAGCAAATATCTCTGGAAGTCAGTTCAGATAACTGGATTACCAGTTTCACAGTGGGAGCTGATTTTATGAGAATTTAAAAGATAAGGGAGGGAAAGAAGTAAGAACCAGAATTAGGCAAGAAATACATCCCAGAATTGGTAACTAATCCTTTCCTCCATTACATGCACAGACATCCGAATGCTATTTGGTGCACAACACATCTCTCTTGTAGTGAGAGAATCTATATAAAATATGTACACAGTCATCATATGTGAGAGACACATATGTCTGTTTTTTGACAGGTAATATAAATTGGAAAGCCTGATCAGCTGTCCAGTATGTGAACTCACAGCAAAGCAGATTATTTATTTACTTACTTCATTTCTGTGCTGCCTTTCTCCCAACAAGGGACCCAAGACAGCTCACAAGAGAACATTATTAAAACATGACATCAAAAATTGAATTGCACATCTTTTCAGTACAGTACACAGCATGCTTTATACCCATTGTCTCCTGCGTAGAGAATTTTAAAGGGGCCATTGGCTTAATTCACATATCACACCAAACCAAAGGAAGCTTGACTTTGGTTTGACTGGTGTCTGAATTAACATGTGTCCAGGGAAGCCAGTATTGGCAACCACAGTACATTTTGAATTTTTAAACTATGATTTGTGAAAACTGTTATTCTGAGTGATATCTGGATTGATAAATGATAGTTACAGCCATAGATTTGCTTCCAGAGACTTCAGTGTCATGGAAATGAGTGCAGTTTTAGACATGTACACTGACAATACAGGAGACAAAATAGGCTTTGTAGCTGAAACCATGGTTTGGGTCTAAACTACAGCTAATTGAAATCATTATTTGGTGTGACATCTCAGTTAAAGCAGTGTCCAAAATATATATTTCAAAATTATTTGACATTATTTTATCTATTTGCCCACTCCTATGTATGTGGAAAATGCATAGGAAAATACATTTTATCTGTTTTGTCCATGATATGCAATATATCATTTTGTTTCTGAAAACATTTCTCAGCCTAGTCTAGGTCCTGTTCCCAACTTCTAAAGCCCTAAATGGCTTGGAATGAGATATTATACATACAAAAAAAAATCATACAAAATGATTACCTATGTCTATATCAGGGGTAGGCAATCTTTTTGAGCCGGGGGCCGGGTTGCTGTCCCTCAGACAACTGGGGGGCCGAAGCCAAAAAATAAATAATTAAATTTTTTTTTAAAAAATTAAATATATAAATAAACCAGGACAAATGTAGGACAAAATTTTCAAATGGAAGACACTTTTTAAAAAAAAAATGGAGGACACGCGAAAAAATTTGCTGATTTTTAAAAAAAATGTTAATATAAATGCATGTTTCTGAGGCTTCTATAGACAATTGCCCCCCAAAGGCCCCAGCGGCAATCGGCAGCAGGACCGGGCTGGGGCCGGTCCCAAGGCCTCGCCGGGCCACATCTGGCCCGCGGGCCGCAGGTTGCCTACCCCTGGTCTATATAAACTTACCTAGTACCTGTAGTTAAGATCATACTTGAAGGCTCTTCTTCAAGCGATTCCAACTTTGGAGAGAAGGGTCAATTCAAGACAGGGCCTTTTACATTGTTGTACTTTGTCTCTGAAATGCACCGTCATATATACTAGAGAGAAAGATTTTAATGTCCAAGACAAATCCTTTTCAAAACAAAGTTTCAAAACAGTAAATGCATTCTTCAGCAGCTGTGATGAAAGGAAGGAAGCAGCATCAGAGTTCTGGAGGTGCAGAGGAGCAATTTTACCTGTTCTCCTATCATCCATGGCCCTGATGAAAGCTGCCTTCCTGGGACTTATCTTTGGATCACTAGGAGTTTCATTTAGTTTTAGATCTTGTATTAACAACCACACTTTTTTTTTTGGCAGGTGGAAGTTCCCAAGTTACTGCAATAGGAAAAGGAATTTAGATTCTTGGAAGGATGAAACTACCAAAGCTGAATCACTGTGTTTGTCTCTTGGGTGACTGTTTACATGAGAAGGACTTGGTGGAAGCAGCAGCCTACCCTGCACTAGTCCCAGATGAGCTATTGGGACTGAAATGGATGGATGGATTTGATGAGCTGTCGAGGAGGTGGTGGGTCAGGAAGAAGTAATATTTATTTTAAATGAAACTTTTGGTTCATGGAGAGAGCTCTAAATGTTGTGTACCCGGACTCTTTGTCCTATTTTCCTTGCAGGAGTTTAGAAAGCAAAATGACAGATAATGATTTAGTCTTGAAGAAGTCTGTATTAGGGGCATCCCTGCTTATCTTACCAGGCACCAGGTAGCACCATTGCAGTTACTTGTCGCTAGAAATATTCGCAACAACAAATGCTCACCAGAACAGCAGCACGACTGAAAACTGATGAAGCCCTTCTTCAGCACAAGATGACCTCAACAGAAGCACCACTTCATTCTTGCCATTTGCTACTAGATCTGACTGACAGCACCACCATCATTCACTGTGCCTGGGATAGAATAAATTTGGAGGATGGGGGAGAAGTCACTGGGCCAATGCCAATTTTCCAATGTGTCTGTGATCTCAAGGATCCCA
Source organism: Sceloporus undulatus (assembly GCF_019175285.1). Classification (NCBI taxonomy): domain Eukaryota; kingdom Metazoa; phylum Chordata; class Lepidosauria; order Squamata; family Phrynosomatidae; genus Sceloporus; species Sceloporus undulatus. Next base: position 44,458,510 of record NC_056525.1, on the reverse strand, counting down.
TTCCTCTGATAGTGCAAACACACATACCTCATACAGGCTTGAGTTTCTCAGAAGAAATGGAGACAGCATTGTGTGTATCTGTGGTGGGTGGGTGGAGGGCTCCTTGTGGTCCCATGAACCTGTTAGTAAGTCTGTGGGTGGGTAATGGAACTGAATGGAACACAGATTATATTGTTGATGGTAGGAGCTCCATAGAGCTTGTGCCTCTGATCAAATGAGCAGCACCTTTAAGACTAGTTTTGGAGCCCCTAATGTCAGAAGCCTGATGAGAGGGAAGTGAGTGAGACGTGGATAGGGAAAGGAAAATGGCAAGCAGCAACAATTCAGCCTCAATTCTTCCTCATGCCTCAGATTGCTACTTTCCAAGCAACAGAAGAATGGAACCCATTGATCACAGTGGCTGCTGACTGCGGGACTTTTCACAGTCCCTACATAGCTGCCTGTTACATGAATATGTAACAGTCACAAGTGCATAACTCCAAGTTACGCATTCCTAATCATGATACAGGATTCTGGCCTCAGTTCTGACATTTGGGCTCCTATAGCTAAGGCAACAATATCCTAATAGTCAAGATAAAATTGACAAGGCAGTCATTTGCTTATAGACACAACATAAGGCTTGTTTTGGGACCAGAAAGTTTCTGTTTCAGTCTCAAAAAAGTAAGTTGATTTAAAGGCCCAAGACATTTGAGACCAATAGGTGAGTGTCTTCTAAACCATGGTTGAATTTTTGAATACTTACCTTTTAGGACTGGAACTTCCGGAATTGAATTCTGATAGCAGTAGTCCAAAATAATAATTTGTACAAGCTCGGGTTGTTACAGCCCATGGCATGTGGGCAATGAACATGATATATCTGTCTACCAACCTGTGTGCCAGCTTCACCTCTTTATCATTCCTCTTTCCAAATAAGTGAAGAGCAATTCATACATTACCTTTGTAGCATTGTGGCTCCTCTCTGTCCGGCTCCCATGCTGTATTTGGCAATGCATGAATACGCTGTATCACATGGATAAGCTGGATCACAAGAGTATTTCTTACACTGGAAAATCTGGTGATGGAACACTACTATTGGAAGTGCCCACATAATTCAAAGTGTCCATGTGTTACAGGAGAATATCAACATCTTGTTGACTGAGCTTTTTGAGTCAACTATAGAGGAGCAGTTTTGAAATCACAAATAGGCCTCAAGGGGAATGCATGAAGTTGGGCTGAAAGTAGAAGAGTGACTATTTTCAGTCTCAATGCAAGGGAAAAGAGGCTGTTTTCTTTCAAGTTCAGTTCCATCTGCAAATCAGTGCATCTACCCAGGTATGGCCTCTTCATGTAGTGCCCTGCATGAAAATCAAAATGTCGTGCTTAAGTTGGTGGCTTGGGCTATAAAAAGTATATATACATATCTACGTATTCCTGTGCCTATAAGAGTTTAATATATAGATGGATAGAAATATCTAATATAACTCTCAATGGAGGAAGGTTTATTTTTTTATGAAAGCTGCCCAAGCATGCCTGCACTGAAATAATGCCAAGTGGTGCAGCTGCGAGAGGCTGAAAAGATTCACTTTCTAGTCCGTTTATCTCAGCTATCAAACCAGGAGATGGACTCCAGAGATCCTCTGCAACATGATAGAAAATAGCAAGAATCCATGCCTTAGGAACTGATAGGTACCATCTTCTCCCAGGTCACCCACATCAACGTCCATCCTTCCATAAAAAACAAACAGGACAGCAGAGCATTGTGGAGATCCTTGTCATGCTCAATCCTTCGTATTTTCTCCACCCATCAAGCAGGCAAATTGCAGGTGAATGGGTTGTCATTAGTGTCCATAAAATGCTAAAAGGGGATGGGGTTTAATCTCTTACCTGAGAATTCACTTAAGAAAATAGCAGGGATGTAGGGTGGGGAGGAACCATGCAGGAGACAGATCACTTGAGCAAGAGACCTCAGATGCAAAAGCTGCTGCAGTTTTCTGCTCTGTAACTCATGAATGTAAATCCTCTTTGCATAATGTACAAAATCACCCACACTTTTATTAATAAAGCTCACAAAAGACTGTTGATTGTGAGTAATGGAACATGTTGGGGATGGGGACAGTGAGAGGGAATGAATACTTTTACATCTGCTGTAGCAAGTCTAGGCAGAAAGGGGTGGCTTTGTAAGCGTGTCAGCCAAAGGACATCCTATGCACCTGGTATCCCCCATCAGAATCATGTTTCAAATACCCCACAAACTAATTCATAACTCTGGCTCCTTTGCAGGTGGGCAAGTGAGACCAAACAAGGAACCACTGTGCTTAGAGTTGCCCCAGCCACAGAAACCAAGTTTCTTAGCTTCAGGTATCTCATCTATTACCATCTATAGTTGCTGAGAAAAATCAGTGGAGATCTAATTTCTATAAGCGCTACCCAGAGTACAGCAGAAATTTAAGATTTGCAGCTGGGATGGAACATTTCTGTTTGTGTACAAACATAAGCCCACTCTGCAGCCTGAGTGTGCTGGGCAGTGTGCCAGGGAAGAGTATCTTCATTCTCTCTTGTGCTGCTGCCAATTCAATGGGTTGCATGCCAGCTTGGTGTGAAGTCAGTCACTGCTGAGGATCTGGCTGACTCCAAAGGCAGCTGAACTGTTTGTCAGAGGAGTCCAGAGAAATGTCTATATTTGGGCATTTTGCATAGACTGGCCCAAGCAAAACTTCATTCCTTTGCTCTCCCTAATACCCCGAAGCCTTCCAGCTACCCAGAACTGCCAAAAAGAGGTGAAATCGGGATCTAGTTCCCTTATACTGCTCTCTCTGCTGGAGTTGGAAAAGTTACTTTCTTAGGTTTGAGTCCTATTGGTTAGTCTCAACTAGATTAGACTTATTCAATCAATTGCTGAATGGCACCAACATATAGGTAAAACCCATATAATCATGATTATTAGTTTCAATCAAGCCTTTATTACATTTAACAAACCATAAGGCAGAATAATATTTATTTCCTACTCGCCTCTACCCATGGATTGGGTGGGGAACAACATCAAATCAGCAGTAAACAACATGAATTAAAACTCATTAATTTAAACACATAATAGTTTAAAAGAACAAACAAGACATTCTGTAGTGGTTTGAGTGCTGGACTAAGATTCTGGAGTCCAGGGTTTGAATCCTGGCTCAGCCTTGTAAACACACTGGGTCACTTTGGTCAAGTCATGATCTCTCCGCCTCAGAGGATGACAATGGCAAAACTCTTCTGAATAAATCTTGCCAAGAAAACCCCATAATATGATCACCATAAGTCACAAATGACTTGAAGGTAAACAACAGCAACAAGAAATTCACATTTTAAAACTCATCTGAATAAGTCTGCCATAAGAGACTGGTCTTCAGTGCTGTTTTAAATTTGGACAGTGTAGTCACACCTGTCAATCCTCCTCTGGCAGGTTGTTCCACAATCTAAGGGTGGCTGAAGAAAAAGTCCTCTGGCTGACAGTTGTCAACCTAGTCCTGGCTGACTGGAGTAAATGCCCCTAGAAGAGCTGAGTGTACAGGACAGATTATACATGTGAGGCGATTCCATAAGTAATCTGGCTCCAAGTCATATAGGGCTGTCAAGGTAGTAACCAACACTTTGTACCTTGCCTGGAAACTAATTGGCAGCCATTAATCAATGGGTCTACTCTCAGTAGGACTAACAATAGGATTTAAGCTTTGGATTGCAACCCTAGAATCTCCCAGTCAGTGTGGCCAGTAGGATTCTGAAAATGTTAATCCAAAACGTAATGTTTCCCAAGCTCTGTGCTATACTACATTCACAGACAGACAGACAGACAGTCCTTGCCTTAGCTGGCACTCCTTCCACCTGTGGTCCTCTTGTCATTGCCACAATGTTATTTACCATCTAACAGCACATAGGCAGCTGTCTTCTGTTATGAGAACACCCAGTGGACCTTCTGCTATCACCAGATGCCCCTCGGTTCTTGAAAGGCAGTGCCACATTTCAAACTGTCCCACAGGCGGCACTTGAAAATAGAAAAGCTAGCTGTATTACTTTCATAATATCAGGTTGCATGACCCGGCTAAAACTATTCAATGATTATGTTCAAACACTTCAATTTTTTGACTATGCAAAAACAATGTTTAGCCTCAATCCTGTTGGTGTGCTATGCTAGCCATTGCACTTTCCCCCCAGAATTTTGCAGTAGTGGTAAGGGAAGGCAGACAAAATCCCTTCACTTTCTCAGTTTTGTTGTTAACTGCTCTCAAGTCATCCCTGTGTCATGGCAACCCTATGGATGAGACATCTCCAAGACTCCTGGTCCTCCACTGCTCTGATTAGGTCCTGTAAATTCATTCCATTGATCTCCCTGATTGAATCTATCCATCTGATGCACAGTCTTCCTCTCTTTCTACTTCCTTTTGCCTTTCCTAGCAATATTGTCTTTTCTAGTGAGCCATGTCAACTCGTGATGTGGTCAAAATACAACAGCCTCTTAGCTTCCAGGGAGAGTTCAGGCTTGATCTGTTCCAGGACCCATTTGTTTGTCTTTTTTTGACCATCCATGGTATCCTCAGCACTCTTCTCCAACACCACATTGCAAAGCAGTTGGTTTTCTTTCTGTCAGCACTGTTCACACTTGCGCTGGTTTTTCCTGCCCTAAAATCAGGGGGGGGGGGCAGGACAAATCCCCCTTAATCCAGTTCTTTTGGGAATGAGAATTTCCCCGCTGCTTTTCCAAAACACTGGGTTTTATTGGGTGCCACCAATGGGAACTTGCTCCCGATCCCATTCGGGGCATCCAGGAGGGAGGGGTTAATGTGCAGGGGACAGATCATGCCCACTCCTTTGCTCTCTCCCTGCAAGCCAAGCGCCATTGTTTTTCCATCTCGGCACTCGGTTGCAGGAGTGAAAAAAGCACAAATACAGTGGATTCAAACTTCCCGCGCTTTGGAAAGTGATCTCTTTAAAGTGCAGCCTGTCTTTTTTTTTCTTTTCTGCCCTTATCTGCACGGATGTCTGATTTCCAGCCCAGAGCTCACCTAAGCCAGGGAGGGGGTTCTCCTGGGAACAACATTAGACATTTTTTTTAAAAATAAATAAATAAATAAAATAAATAAATAAATAAAATTTGTCAGCTTATGCACATCTTTGCTATTGCATGACCACAGTAGACAGCACCTTTAAATACTCATGTCATCCGTATGACAAAAGTGTGCGTGATTTGCTTGACACTTTAAAAAAACAAAAACCTAACAGCGGTGCTGTGGGTTAGAGCTTGTTTTTTCCTATTTCCAAAGAAATAAAACCACAACAGACTCTGCTCCCAAGTTGGTGCACAGACATATTATATTGCATTTCTACCCTACATTTAAACTCACAGGGGTTTCTTGGCTGAGAGAGTGTGACTCCCCTCAAGGCTAACCTAGCCCAGGGTTTCTTGCTAAGGGTTGTTGTGCGGCTTGCCATTGCCATCCTCTGAGGCTGACGGGGGGGGGGGGGGGGGGCGAAGCAAAGTGAAAAAAAAAAACATCATTTTTTTTTGAGTGTAAAAAAAAAAAAAAACCGAGAACAATTGAAATGGCAGCTCTATTTTAAATCGATACAGATGGTAATGTGAACTTCATCAGGGTAAAGATAATGGAAACTTTGATTCGGTATCGCATCATTGAATCTCCCTGGATCGACTCATTACAAAAACGCTAGTGTGAATGGGGCCCAAGTCTGTGATGTTTTCCACTAGTATTATGGAGTCGTCCACTTACATTAAATTGTTGCTGTTCCTTCCATCTTCACTCCCCGTTCTTCTGAGTCTAAACCTGGTCTTCTTATGACATTTTCTACATGCAGTTGGCCCTCCTTATCCACAGATTTTTTATACACAGATTCAAGCATCCACGGCTTGAAAATATTCCAAAAAAGTATAATTTCCCAATAGTAAATATTGATTTTTCATTTTATATAAGGGACACTATATTGCTCTGCCATTATATTTAATGGGACTTGAGCATCCACGGATTTTGTTATCCACAGGGGACCGTGGAACCAAATTCCAGTGGATAACAAGGTCCCATATTTCTGCTGCTGCTGCTATCTACACTGATGCAGGGTTTGCTGGTTTAAACCAGGTTGATTTAATCAATTACTTTTGAAAAAACACTCCTTTTTAAAAAATATTATTATTTATTTTTATTGGCTATTCTTAATATTTTCTGTTTTCCTTACTGGAACAGCAATGTCTGAATTCAAACATGTTAACTTTAACAATTCATTGGCAGTTGTTCATTGTTAGACCAGTATCCAGTGTTGGTTGCCTCTTTTTAATCACTTTATTTTATAGTGCAAGAAATGCCATTCAGAAACAAATATTTCAATTCCCATAAGTTCAACCAAAACAACTTGCTTTGAAAGAGCACTTTTTAAAGGACAATTATTATTTCAGCTAGTAGCCATAACGTCTGAACTGCAGCTTGTTAATTTTCTGATTTAGTCCTATATTGATGTATTTTGGTGTGGTGTGGTCCTATATGCCTATGTATAGGCTACTAACTTGTCAATGTAATTCCCAAAGTTTTATTGAAAGATGCAAATCATATCAAAACCCAACAGCCATGGATTGTTAATGTTGGAAAGTATTAAAACGTTTGTTCCAGGGTATGGGAACTCTTTACTTCAATTTCCTCATTGTTTAGGTTTCTATCTTCCTAATACATAAAGCTTTCTAATACATAACATTTCTAGCTTTCTAACACATTAGATCAAGCTGTCGAATACATAAAATATTTTTTCACAGTAGTACTATAAAAAGCAGGATTCAATTTTTTCATTAAAGCATTAATGCAAAAAAAAAATCACCAAACAAACCAGTATAAACAACAACAAAAACCCAGGTTTTAAGGGTTTTATTTATTTATTTATTTATGCAGACAAAAAATTGTCACGATTGATTAATATCTGGAGAAACTTTATAATTTGAACTGAACTCAAACTGTACATTTTACAATCACACTCTGTTTGTAAACAGTTGGAAAGCCACTGATGACACAATAGTTAGAATTAAGGCAATGAAATCAAGCCAGTTTAACAAGCTTCAGGTAGTATGTAAAGTTTTCAATGGTTTGGATTACAGAAAGGTTTCTCTGCTCTTTGTCCTTTTGTTGTTTGTTATTGTATGCCTTCAAGTCGTTTTTGACTTATGGCAACCCGAACGTGAACCTATCCTAGGGTTTTCTTGGCACATTTCTTCAGAGGGAGTTTGCCATTGTCATCCTTAAACCACTTCACCACAGTGGCCTCATGTTCCTTGAAATATTTTCCTTGAAAATATTTAATTGCTACAAAATCTACTGTGGACAGACCCCTCTAGGTAAGAGAGAAGGTTTGTTGCCCTGCTCTCCAAACCATTATGCAAAAAGAGATGATCTCAGAGGATAACAAAACCAAAAAGCCCTCCCCGTCCCCAATGTACCATCTCATTTTTCTATCCCACAGCATGAAAAACAGTCACCTTCATTCTGCAACAGGGCTGCAGGATTTTCACTATCCTGCTTTGGATCTTTTGGATCTTAGGAAAGACAGCAAGTCATCCTGAGACACCTTAGAGACTAACAGATTGATTACCATAAGGTTTTGTGGGCTACTAGATGATGGAGAATGGCAAGCAGTCTCTGGTTTTTGACTGTGCCTTGGTAAATCATTTTGCATCCAAACAATGATATCTTTATTGGACCAACCAAAATGCACAATTACATGTTGCAAGCTTTCCAAGTCACACTGGCTTCTTCATCAGGCAAACAGGAGAAAAAAATTTGAAGATGTTAGTCATCTTAGGCCTGCGTTTTTCTGTTTCTGGTCTTAGTTCAGACAGTAGGAAGGCTATCTGCAGGCTGGCACCTTGCCCTTTATTTGGCCATGCGGTCACTGGTAGATTTTCAAAGTCAAAGAAATTCAATGTCCATTTGCAATTCAAGGGAGATGTTTCCTTGGAATCCAGCATGTCTTTACTAATCCAGCATTGGTAAAGCTGTTAAACTTTTAAAGTGCCACAAGACTCTGGACACATCATTCATCTTTAAGCATCCCATGTTTTTCCACTACTGCTGCTGCTTTTATTCTATGTTGCCACACATGAAAATCCATCAAGGGGGAAAGATAATATAGGTGTACAATGAATGCACTAGCAGCAGAAGCACCCTTAGCTTTAGGCTCACCTAATGCAGCAATGCCCCCATGTGGTGGATTCTTACCTCTCATGCTCAAGTGAAAACAGAAACATCAAAAATCTACCAAACAATGATACCTTTATTGGGCCAACCAAAATCTCCATATACAGTACATGTTGCAAACTTTTTTTTTCACATGTCACATGTTGCAAATTTTTGAAGCTCCACTGGCTTCTTCATCAGGCCATACAGGAGAAACCCATTTCCTGGACCTTGAGAATCTCCCATGGCCAGAAGGAGGTGCCAGCCTACAAAGGATACCACTCCATACCATCTGAACTAAGAACAAAGCAACAGAATGCAGGCCTATGACTAAAATATTCATTTTTTTCCTCCTGTATGGTTTTTAACACCTTGCCTGATGAAGAAGCCAGTGGAACTTCGAAGACTTGCAACACGTAAATTCTGCATTTTGATTGTTCCAATAAAGGTATCGCTGTTTGGTGAATTTTTGATGTTACTGAATTGGCTATATGGCCAACGTAGCTATCCCCTGGATGTGCTCAAGTGAAGAAACACTGTCAGTTCATCCTGACTGCCCAAATGTGGGAGGACATGGCAGTTTTCATTGCTGTACTGTTTTTCTGTCTTTTGTAACTTGATTGGGGGAGTAAAGTTTAATTTTTTAATGAAATGATTTGATCATAGATAAGTATGGTGAAGCACTTTGTTGTTCTTGTGTGCCTTCAAGTTGTTTCCAACGTATGGCAATCCTAAAGCAAACCAATCATGGAGTTCTCATGGCAAGATTTATTCAGAGGTTTGCTATTGCCTTCCTCTGAGGCTGAGAGCGTGTGACTTGCTCATGGCCATTCAATGGGTTTAATGGCTGAGCAGAGAATCGTACTCTGGTCTCCAGAGGCATAGTCCAAGTGCATCACTCAGGCTCTCTATAATAAGCACATATTTAACTCTTCTTTTGAAATCAGTGAAATTTTAAGTCAGCAATTTTTTATTTACAAGTTGGGAGAATTGTATATACTCATGCATAAGTCTAGAAATTTTAATTAAAAAAGTGACACCAAAAGCCTGAGTCAACTTATCCATGGGTCAATGTAGGTACTGGAAGTATATATTCATGTATAAGTCTAGAAATTTAGGTCAAAAAATTGATTTAAAAAATGGGTCAACTTATCCATAGGTCAATGTAAGTATTGTATCTTAACTCTTATTTAAAAGACGGAACTATCCCCTGGTGAAAGGAATGAGTATAATCTGTCCTGGAAGCACCGACCCCCCTACTCTCTCATCCATCCAGCCTTAAAAGAAAACAGAAAGAGGGCCGGTACAGAACGCTGGAAAATGGTAGTCTGCAGGTGCCTATTTTATCTGTAGAGGGACACCACAGCCACTAGACCACACAACATCCCTCTGGAGTTAAAAGAACCCGGTTTTTCTGGGTTCTTTTACTGGCGCCTGGGTTACGTTGCGAGTGTGCCAATGGCACACTCGTGAATAACTGTTGTGCCACAACGTGCGGACACTATGCATCTGTTACATGAAAATGGTGGCAGCTGTGCGGCCGGGATGAAACCATCAGGCCACTGCCATTACATACTAGGGGTCCAGACTGTACGGTTGCTGCATGGTCTGGAACCCTAGTATCGCCACAGCCACGCCCCTTTTGCCCCGTCTCTCTCAGGCCAGAGTTATATCTGCTGGAATTTTCTAAGTTCTTTGACATCATTTTGCTTTGCTTCATCCTTTAGATCCTTTACTATATGCTCCTAAGTCTTAACCTCAGCTTATCCACAGGTCATATCAAAATTCATAATTTTGGCCCTCAAACCTGCCCTCAACTTATACATGAAGTCGACTTATAGTTCACTATACTGTATACTGTATGGTATTTTAAAAAGGAAGCATCCCCTAGTGAAAGGCAAGAGTGTAATCAGGCAGGACTTGGCTATGGGACTATTGTCCCATCTTACTTTACATGAAATTCATTCTTTACTTTCCTCATCCAACAAAAAGAGGGCATTACCTCTCCTGTAAGCCTCTTGGAGTGGCTTTTAAATAACCTTTTAAATAGTTGCAGGGAAGTCCTGCAGTGCTTCACATTAAACAGCTGTGTGTGTTCCCCCCCCCCAAAAAAAAACAGCCGTGGACTTCTGACCACTTGTGTCTCTCCCCACTTTTTGCCAGTCAGTGTGGCCCCTGAAGGGTCCCAGAGATGGAAAAAAATTAGCTCCTTCACACACAACAGTTTCTCATAGTGTTAGCATGAAATACTTAAATTGTTGGGATAGAAAAATCCTGTTAGGCTTCTTTGCCTGGACAAAATCCATTCAGTGGTAAAAGGAAAGTTTCTTGTGGCAAACATTAGAAAACTGTCTTTTTTATTTCAAATTAAAAAAAAAACACCTCTGTGTATGTGTGTGTGAGAGAGAGAGAGATTGTGAAAAAAACATCCCTGTTAATGACAAACACATTTTGGGACATTAAGATCACTCAATAGTGATCCAAGAACATATGATCCGTATAACACTAGTTAGGTTGTAGGCTTCCTAAATATATATGGAGAGAGAGAGAGTTGTCTCGTAATGGGATTATTGTTAACTGCCCTCGAGTCGATCTCGACCCATGGCGACCCAGCTGATGAGATATCTCCAAGACCCTCTGTCCTCCACTGCCCTGCTCAGCTCCTGCAAACTCATACTCTATAAGAGTCCATCCATCTTGCATGCAGCCTTCCTCTCTTTCTACTTCCCTCTACCTTTCCTAGCATTACTGTTTTTTCCAATGATTCATGCCTTCTCGTGATATGTCCAAAGTACGACAGCCTATGTTTTGTCATCCTGGCTTCTAGGGAGATTTCTGACTTCATCAGATAAACAGTTGCAAAGGAAGTCAAGAGCAGGAGATGCTTCTTTTGATCTAGATTGGGGGACAGCCTCTTGAAAGAACTATGTATTTCAAAGACAGAGAGGAAGATCTGAAGTGCTGTAATGTGGAAGAAGAGAACAAACCTGTAAATAAAACACTGGACTTCAGGAAGGGAAAAAGCTGAAGGTTTTTTTTTCTTTTATATCAAGGCTGCAGATCCAAATTGAAGCTTGGTTGCCATGGGGATCAGCTACTTAAAGATACTTTGGCTAGAATCATTTGGTCTAGATTTTTTTAAAAAAAAACAATTTCTTCCTTTACAAAGCAAGTCTGTGTACAGTTATCTGCAAATAAGTCCCATTGACTTCAAGGGGCCTTACTTCTAACTAGGCATGTATACAATTGTACTAACTTGTATACTGAGAATTTCCATTTTAAGTATGAGTGAAGCTTTCCAGTGTTTGGAAAATATTGCTGTAATATTGTTTTCCGGATCTCTCAATTGCCTTTGGGTGCTTTTCGCACAAGCAAAGGCGGCCTCACTCACATTCTCTCCCACCTCCTTATTCTCATTTTTCCCTACAAAGTTCTTTATTATTCCAAAATAAGAAAAAGGAAGCTTTTTCCTGCTACAGCACTATTGTCTAAGGTCTAAAACACAGCAGAAATAATCCAGGTCTTTAAACAGAGGCTTGATGGCCATCTGACGGGGCTGCTTTGATTGAGAGTTCCTGTATGACAGGCGGGTTGGACTGGATGGCCCTTGTGATCTCTTCCAACTCTATGATTCTATGAGTTTGAGACCACTTTAACTGCCCTGACTCAGTGCAGGAAAACTAGGGAATCCTGGAAATTGTAGTTTATTGTGACACCAGAGCTCTCTGACAGTGAAGACTAAATGTCTCATAAAACTACAGTTCCCAGAATTCCCTAGCAGTTAAAGCCGTCTCAAATTGGATTATTTCTGCAGTGTTTTGGACCTAGGACTATCTGTCTACTATGCCAGAGGCAAGGAACCTTTGGTTGTCCAGATCGTCTGTCTGAAAAAGTCCAAACCAGATGTCCAAAGCTAGTGGAGGGTTAATAACCAATACATCTGGAGGACTAAAGTCATCTTAGCCTGGGTTGCCCACCTCATTCTACCCACTTGGTATGAGGCCAAAGAAGTAGAATGCATAGCACAGACACATGCACCCTTATTTTCATGGGCCTGGGCTCATCCCCCCAAACTTGTTAGAATCAAAAATATTGCTAGAAGTCTGAAGGAAGAGTCATTCTCTTACTTTGTGAAACCTTCCTTTATGAAAGGGTCCTTATTTTGCATAACCACCCTCCAGAAAATGAACACCTGGCCACTTCTGGTATTAAAAAATACAATTTTAGAAGGAGTGCATCTTGCAACAGATCCTATAGTGATGTGTGTCAAAATTAAGTGACCTACATTGGTAGAACAATACACAGAGAGAGAAAGCAATAGCTTTAGTATTTACTTGTTTAATCCACATTTTAGCAAACATTTTGTGATGCAAACACCTGCCATTCTAACTGTTACATGACACAGCAGTGGTAAGTGCTGCTGGAACACAGACAGGTCATCCCCACACAGTGGGGGGGAAAGGCTTGAGCTCAGGGGTTTGAGGCTATAAATCCCTCCTGCCTCCAATTCAGATATTTTCTTACAGTACTCAAAGACATCAAAGCGCAAGAAAAGAGAGACACCCAGAGGATGTTCTCAACACTTAGGTAATAAAGCTCTGGGTCTGCAAGATTGTGCTTTATTTGAGAGACAAAGCCCAAAGCAAAAAAACATAAAAACCCACATGCACAGTGCATTGCCTTTCTTCACAATGGGGCCATTGACTTCCCTAGTTGCTAAGTGTCGTGAACCCCTGGTGAATTGCTTCACTGCTGGGAGATCATCATGCAAATGTATTCCCCCACCCTACCTTGCACAAGGACTGCCTTTGTACCCTGCATGGTGCCTTTGTTCCCCAAACCCACCCACACTGCTTTCTCCTGGGGCCTTAATTTTGCTTTAAGAAAATTAAACACAGTTTGCAATACTATCTGGAGAAAAGGCAAAGTATCCCTGCAGCAGGTGAAACATTACCTTGCATTCTCATCTCCACAGACAGAATACTGCCCTTGTCTGAGAGGAAGGACAAGATTGAGTGGCAGACTGGTGAGCTATAGGGCAGCAAGAATACACACAAAGCACTGGGAAGCTCTACAGCAAATGTGGCTTTGCTACAAAGGAGAGAGAACTTCATTTTCAAGATCTTAGTGGACATGCTCCATCCCTACTGACCACAAACAAAGCTGAGACAGCTGAAGTAATCAATGTTATATAAAGGTGCAGATCAAGGAAACAAAGAGAATGGATTAACTGGCTGAGTTAGAATCAGAACTAGTTCTATCCTTGGGTAGAATGAGATGAGCAACTGTTTTAGGCAGTAAATGCAAGAGGTAGCAGTGACAGTCCCTTGACTGCTCCTCCTGAGCTGAACCCAGGTATTCCACTACTGGAATAGACCTGCATGTACTACACAGCCTGTCTTGATCCTCTTATTCTGCTGTTTGCAAGATTTAACTGGCAATGCTATCAGCTTCTATACAGGGGAGTACACTATCTTTTACACATATTTTTACATCAGTGGCTATTTGGATGGAAAGAAAGCTATACTCAGGTGCCATCTGACAGCGACTGAACTACTGGGCAAACAACTCATGTAAAGGGGTACTGGATACCTACTTACCATAACATCATACAAAGCAGATCCACTACTGCAACTCCTAGCTATGCTAGCACAAAGCCTGAACAGGATTCTGGCTACTGGCTATTCTCAAAAGGAACTGAAGTAGGAAGGAAAGGCAATAGGAGCCTGAAAAAGACTCTAAAGGACAGGGAAAGAAAACAGCTGACTGAGTTTATTTGCATTTGACTATCTGATTTTAATCAATGCCATACTCCTATCTCCAATTTCCTCTCAGCCATATGGTCAGGGTATCCTCATTTATGTGAGGACTTTGTTGCTAAGCTAGTTTCAATCAAGCCACCCTTCCACCATTAAGTGCAAGATCCAGCCAGAGTCTGAAAAAGTTTTATTTTGGTGACTCCCACCTCACAGAATGCCCCAGCTGGTACAGTCAGTGGTCATGCTTGCTGGAAGGATTTCTGGAGCGGTAGTCCAAACAAGTAACATTTCTAGGCTCCTGAATCTTCCAGGTACTTTTTGCATTCAGCTTCACTGGTAAAAAATGGGCAATGCCAGTACTTTTAGCTGAATTAACATGTACAAACTAGCAAAACAGGGCTACCGCTTGTCTCATCATGGTTAAAGACTTCATATCCCTGCACACATCAACAGTTGTTTTTCACTTCCAGATATCCAAGCTTCATTTTATTCTACAAAACAGATGCAACATTTTCAGTGTAGCTTTCATCTGAAACCACAACATGACAACCAGCTTTTTGTGCTCCCTGAAAATTTGAAGTATTCCCATCTACCGTACCTTCATTGCCTTTTTTTCCCTTGTCAGTGCCCAAGGAAAACACAGCCTCAGTTTGCAAAAGAACTTCAGAAATGTCCCTTCAAATTTGCAAAAGAAGGACAGAAGGGACACTTGGCCTCAAAATCCTCAAATCCTACAAAGACACTGAAACTTCCTCAGTTTGTGCTAAGCACCACGTAAGACAACACTTTGCCTGCTCCTCCCAGAATCTCATCCCATCTCTTGCAAGGGTTCTGCTCTAGGTATGGAATTAAGTAGGAGGCTCCAGATATTGCACTAGTATTCCCACATTCCCTCATTGTCTATGCTGGCTAGAAATCATAGGAGTTGCAATCCAACAACAATTGGAAAGCCTCATCATCCCCACCCATGTTCTAGGCTCATACACCCTTTCCAATTTATACTTTATGTTAATATTTTCCTTTTGGATAGCTCAGAGTAGGCTACATAGGACTTCCATATTGTATCCATTCCATACACCAACCACGTTGATACCCATGTGGTTCAATGATGTGTAACAGTATAAAGTTCCTCTGGAATTTTGACATATTCTAGCACTCTCGCATCCATCTTTTTAAAGGATCAGGTCTTTCTGAAGACACCAAACCACAAATGGGCAGAAGTGTACAACATGCCACATGACTGAGCCTCATGCTTTATCAGGAAAAAGGGAGAAGCAATGTCCCTATGTGAGAAAGGCTGTCTTCTTGCCAGGTGAAAAGTTGTCTCCCCTTGTTGTCTTGAGACTGCTGCTTTACCAGCTCCCACTGAAGAAGCTGAGGTGGATTTGGGATGGGGGAACATTGATGGCATTTGTACCAGCCTTGGTCATCTGCGTTGGTGCCATAACTTACTGAGCCTGGGTGGGAAATGAAGAGGACTGGGTGCTTCCCTCAGTGACAGTGGCACGAAGTGTGGGGAATGCTGGCAGCAAAGAAGTAGTCATAATGCTTCCTACCATGCAGAGCATAAAGGCAGCTAGTAAGGAAATTGGCCAATACTGAAGCTTGTGCTGGAATTCCAGTGCATCAGGAAGTCCATACAAATTCTGCGGAGATGGATCTGACAGGCCCAGAGAGAAAAGCTTTCATTGCATAGTCTCTGCAAGATTCTCCTCAGGTGCTAGCCTGTGATGTCTGTGGTGGGAGATAGGGTGGAGGAGCTGAAAGCAAAAGTAAAACACCAATATGTCAATATGTATGCTGTGTAAATAATGTATATTTTTATAAACATTATTCAATACAACCTTAATAAAAATTATTTGGGGGGGAAAAGTAAAACACCAATATTCAGAATATATCTTGGAGGCACCGACCTGTATGTTGCGCAGGGGTGGACAAAACATGGCCTTCCAGATATTTTTGGAATGCAGCTCCCAGCATTCCTACTAGGCTGGTCCAAACAAATGGGAGTTGCAGTGCAACAATAGCTGCAAGGCTGCATATTTGCCTATCTCTGGTGCAATTTATATCTTTATTTATTTTGCACTGCAACACCCAGAATTCATCCAGTAAGCCTAGCAGGCTGACAGGGAGTTCTTGGAGTTATCCTCAAAAAAGTAACTTTTGCAAGATCGTCACAAAGGTTTCTGAGATATAAGTAGGTAGTAACACAGTGTAGAACACACATAAGACCCCCCCCCCAATTAGAACCAGCCAAAAGAACGTTTCTCAACTAACCTCTATCCTGGAAATATTGGTCTAAAACCAAAATTATTCAATTAATGCTACAATGCTCCCTTTCCCACTTGGTAGCTGGTCCTCTTGTAATACTTTCACCTCTAGGGTGGGTCTTCTGCCCAATAATGGGGATTAGATGCTTTTAAGACCCATTTATTAGGAAAAAGTCTGGTATAGTGTTTTGAGTATTGGACTACAGAGATTATTGCACCAGACTTTGAATTGTGGTGTCCAGAGTCTAAGGAGATTATTGTACTACCTTTCCTCCTGTGCTAGATACAGGATGTAAACTTAAATAGGCGCATTTTGTCATACACCTCTGTGCCCAGGCAGCAGGCATCCTGCAGGAGAAGCCCGGATCGGATATGGGATGCCCGCTGCCTGGGCACGGGTGTGCGTGATAAAATCCACCTATTTAAATGTACATCCCACATCCAGCTTGGGAGGAAAAATGGTGCGTTAATCGCTGGACACCAGGGTTCGAAGCCTGGCTCAGCCATGTCACCCACTGGGTGACCTCGGAAAAGTCACACTCTCTCAGCCTCAGGATGGCAATGGCAAACCCCCTCTGAAGAAACTTGCCAAGAAAATCCCATGATAGGTTCACGTTAGGGTCACTGTAAGTCAGAAACAACTTGAAGGCACACAGCAACAACGATAAATTGCTGCTTCACACTTTTTTCTTACCTGAAGGGTTGTAATAGGGTGGCCCAGGTGGGTATAGAGGATACTGTGCAGCTGGGGCTGTAGGGGGGTATGCAGCCACAGGTGCATATCCAGGATGAAATGGTGCTGGTCCTGCCTTGGGATCCATAGGGTAAGGGCCTGGAGGCTGAGGAGGGTAGCCAGACAATGGGATCTCCTGACCTGGAACCAAAATAAAAATAAAAACACAATTACCTTGAGCGTTTGCTGAGCTGCTGCTCTAAGTGAAGCCCTGAGCATTGCAACTCCACCCAGTGCAAGCATACTTCAGAAATGCCACTTTAAAATCACTCCATCACAGAAAACAGGAGGGCCGAGACTACAAAATTTGAAATCCATTTTTATTTTTAGTAGAACAGCAAGTTCTCAAACCAGAGTCTGGTATGAAACAAACATACACTTGGAATTCAAGAATTCTAAATCTTGAATTTGTTTTGAGTACCAGAACTGAAAACTGCTCATAGTCCTTCCTTCTTATTTTATAGTGTCCTTCATTTCATCAATATAACTGGGGATGGACATCATTTTATTTCTGCTTCCCTAAGTAATTAGGGGAAGACATCCTTCCAGTTTACTGCTGAACACTTTGATACGGACTTGACTGACTGATTCAATATCCTTCCTTCCCTTCTCCTAGGCAACTTACAACATGAAAACAGAACAGAACTAAAAACTGATTAGTTATAACAATGAAAAACAATTTAACAATTAAATAAACTGTCATATTAAAAAAAAAAACAAGTGCTGAAACAAAACAGTTTAAAAGCATTTTAAAAATATAACAAAGAAGGGGACATCTAACAGAATCTGCGGTCTGTCAGAAGATCCGGATCTATCTACTGGCCACTGTCAAATGGTAAATATAAAAGCTGCTCCTGGTTGTTGCAGGATCTTTCAGAGCAACATTGCAGAGGATAGTGCAGAGGACTGCAGTCAGCAGAAGTACTGGCAAAGACAGGGTGACCAAACCTGCACAAATCTTTTTCATGATAAATAGACTGCACTTATTCTTTGACAACAAAAGTCAATCTCTGACCTTCAGCTTCCAGAGACTGCAAAAGTAGAGATCTGGGCCTTGGGTACATGAGATTAGATTTCTGAAATATCTCTGGTTATGTCTGTACAAGCACATATCTTTTGGGAAAAGGCAGATTATTGATCTTTGTAAATCTCACTAATGATCTTTCAACATTGCTTTCAGATAATGCTGCAAATTCTCAATGGACCAGGTAAAGATGGATGTTCGCAGAAGAGCTACAGAGCACATACAGCTGAAAACACACAGTAACCTGGAGACCCACATCTTATAATGTCTTTGAGGAGATTAGTGGCTTAGAATTGTAAAGGAGACAGTGTCAAGACCTGAACAAAATATTATATGAGGATTGCCTTCCTGCATCAGACCAAGGATCACTCAAGTACAGTATTTGCACAACAACTAAGTCAGATGCCTCTGGAAAGATTCTCCATCGGAAAGCTCATCTGCGCAATTTAAGCCCTGCTATAAAATATAGATGTATTAATATGTATGAAATTGGCTTCATGTCCATCACATTCCATAATTAAAGTACTCTCTATATGATTTAAACTCCATTGTGAGAGACAGATGTATCATAATATCTAGAGCAGGAGCAATCTGTGAGTAAAGATAAAAGCATAATTCCCCTCTCATCTGTGTTCCCAATGGAGAATTTGGCTGGAGACAGAAACAGGATTCCTGAGCAACAGATTGGATTTCCCCAGTCTGAGACTGGAGATAGCAAGGACATTCACTCTGCAGAAAGAAGCAAGAATTCCATATTTCTCTCTGCATGGAGAAGGGGGAAAAGGAGGGGAAGACTTGATGACCTCAGAAGAGGGGGAAGGGATTTGGGGCAATTCAGCTCACTGGCTTGATCCCAAGGAGTAACCCAGCCATCCCCTTGGAGCAATCTATTTCTCCATCTGTGCTTCATGGACCAGTGCCAGTCCCTTAACCACAGTCTACTAGTCCCTGGTGAGTTCCATGAAAGAAAGATTGTAGCTAATGAGAATTAACATGGTACTAAACCCTGGCACACGGGAAAAAACTATTGCTGGTCACCCACACCAGACAGCTTGAGATGCTCTATTGCTGAGTTCAGAAATTTTGGAGGACCTCTGCAGTCTTTTATAGTTATTTACCGCTATACATGGCTGGCACATCCTGCAGCAATTCTTTTTTGATTGCCCCAAGCACAGATAATAATCCTAAACACAAAGGCAAATATACAGTATGTGCATTAGACTGTGTCAACTATGGATATTCACAGCATCTTCAGTTTTGGCCTAGAAGAAAGGTATTGTCCACAACAGTAAGAACTTTCTTACCTTGATAAGGTGTCTGGATGTGATGCCGTCGCTGGTACAGGTAGCAACAGGAGCACAGAAAGCAGCAGACAATGGTGGCAACAATGGCCACGAAGAGTATCACAGCTGAAGCAATGCCAGCAATGGTTCTTGGGCTATGGGGAACATATAGAGATGGTAACTGGGCTGTGCATGCAGCAGCATTTGATTACAAATGAAACATTAGTGACTACAGTATTCCAATACATTAACTTTTCTGAAATATTTACTCTGCATTTTACAAGTAAACTAGATACCAGATTACTTTTGACTCTGCTTAAAAACAGACTCAGCCCTGCTCTTATACTCAAAATTAGAAAGCATAAGAATTCACATTTAATTTAAGATTCAGCACTGAAAGACTGGATTAGATCCTCCAACTATCCTTTAATTATCCTGATGATAGGTGAAAGAACATAAAGGCCTGAATCCTCTTGGTAGCTTACACATGCGTAAGATTCCCTACAAAAAAGGTTGGATATTTTTGTCCAATACAGAATGAACATATTCAGTTCAAGGTAACACAAGTTGAGTTGCAGATGTGCTACCACTGCACATTGTGCATTGCTGGGACTGCAAACTGATGTGCATACATGCTGCACATAGATGCACAGTGTTCAGCGTGCATACAAATGTGTGTGAATATTTGGTTGTGCATTCAGTTGCACAACATTGCAATTCACTAGCAAGACAGAGTTGTGCAACTGTTGCATAACTCATGAGTTATGCTCCAACTCCTCAATGTAGATCCTCAGTGGGAACTAACTCAATTATGGTATCAGTAGAAAGCCAATCTGGACACACTGGACACAAATGTTAAGGTGCATGCACACTGTGCATTTAATACAGAATTTCATTTAACTCTTAATAACAAAAAAATATAAACCATCAGTTTCCACCTCTCATCCACCCCTTGTACCTTATTCTTTAGAGAGCCTTAAAGCATAACAACCATATCTCTTCCTACCAGTCTACTTAGTTTTCAAATGTTCTTACTTGAATGCCATGCAGTGCTTTTGCTGCCGCTCAGAGATGAGTTTCCTGAGGTCGGTGCAGCAGTAACGATGATAACAGTCACCACAGCAGAAATAGGGAAAATAGCAGTCGAAGCCATGATGCAAGGAGCCATTTCTGTCCATGTACCATTTGCAGTCCTCATCAGCTGAGCCTGAAGACATATCAAAGAAGCCATTAGTTTTTATATGCTTAGACAACTACACAAGATAACAGTTTAAAACCTCTCAAAAACACATTACTGTACAATGAAACTATTCATAGGTTTCTTATAACTTAGCCTCCTGAGAGTGAACTGTGGCTTGCATTTAGCAACCCTCCCACTATATAAAACAGATAAGTCTGTTAAATTCAGCCTACTGTTTTAGCCAGAAGGCCATAAACCTCAGGTGGGCAACGTCAAAGGAAGCTCCCCATTTCCCTCCCCACACTGCCACAGTGGGTCATATATCATGTTTTAGTGCACTGATCTTCAGTCTCTTTGTTTGTTTGTTTGTTTGTTTGTTTGTGAAAGCTGAATAGGTGGGGGAGGACTCACAGGGTGGGAGAAGTAAACAGTCACAGTTGCAGCTAGTTAGAGTTGACTTCTCGCACTTTGGGATGAAGAATTGACCAGATACCAGTAAACAAAATGTACAAAAAAATGGAGCAGGGCTGGGGGCTTTGAAGGGATTCAGTGGGGCTGCATTTTGCAGTCCCAGAGGTCTCATGCAGCCCATGTATAATTGTCAGAAAAGGCAGTGTTTGGCTTCTTTAGCAAAAGAGGGAGACGGAAGGATTTAGAAGGCCAGACTAACAGACAATCCTCTTTCTGGGTATTTTTCCCACCTAAAAATATAGCAAAACTCTCCTTTTTATAGAAACTTCAATTGCAGTATTTAAATATTATCACCAGCAACAATTGCAGGTAGAAAGAAAGGGAGATAAATTTGCAATCATGTGGGACTCTTGAATTGCAAAGTACCCTCAGACTTTCTAAATGCATCTGAAGAAGTAGGCTTGAGTCTATGAGAGCTCATGCTACCTGTTTCTTTCTTTCTGTTAGTCTCAAAGGTGCTACAAGAGCCCTTTGCATTCTAAAACTAATAGTTTATGAACTCCTGCGTATGCAGTGTAATTAAAAAGTTAAGAACAACTGGAGCAAATCAAAGATCGTATCTAATCCTGTATCTTGTTTCTCAGACAGCCTATTTGGCTCTACAAACAGAAAAGCACCATGGGGATGAGGGGTAATCCTGTTGTTCATTAATGCCAGAATGTCACCAGGATTACTTAAATTTCCACTAGTAGATTTGAATCCTTAGTATATTGCGCCCAGTGCATTTGCAGAGTGCATTTTCCTTACCTACTTTGGATCCTTTCCCCACAACATTAATTCAAATGAGAACAGTAATAATGGCTATTACCAGTACAGATCAGTTAATTAATTAATTATAAAATATAACTGTACTGAAATTCTCAGCAGTATTCAATATCAGATAGTACACGCTAGCTATTTACTCTGGAGCACAAACCACTATCATTTAAACGATGGGTTTAGGATACATTCTGAGCACCCTGTGTATTTGCTGCTTAGAAACCATTTCTAGAGGGACCAGGGCATATAGGATCCAGCATGTGTGTGTATGTGCTTTCAAGTCACTTGTCAACCTTTGGCAACCCCCTGAATTTCATAGGGCTCCCTTAGGCAATGAATACTCAGATGTAATTTTGCCAGTTCTTTTCTCTGAAATACAGCTGGGTATTCATTGAGTATCTCCCTTCCAAGTACTAATCAGGGCTGACCCTCCTTAGCTTCCAAGATCAACCAGGATCTGGTGTGTTATATGGCTTCCTCTAAACACAATGGAAATTTCCTGCATGCATACATGCAATTAGAGAGGAAATCAGTTTTTCCTCACACTCATCCCTCCACTTATATCACCATGAGAGTGAATCGACTGGTAAAGCAAGAGCAACTGACCCTTAAAAGATTGTACAGTACATGTAAGGCAACAACACTATGGCAAAAGCAGTCCCAAAATAGAATGGTGTAATATAATAGCTACCCTCACAAGAACCTTAGCTCAAAAAGTTCCATTTGTTTGGGAAAGTGAGCTTACAAAAATCTAGCAAACTAGGCAAACCCACCTGAATGTTCCCACCAAAATCTCCTACTGACAAGGATGAGGGAATATTCCAGTCTTTTGCAGACTGCCATACAGCCCCCTGAAACAACATTTCTTATTTTTCTTCAGACCGTTTTTATTGTTGTTGTTGTTTTGTTCTTGCCTCCTTACAGTAGCACACAATGAGGTGATAAAAACTGAGTATGGCTGGTATCCTTGCTCTGATTTGACTCAGCTGGGCTCCATTCCCTTAAGCTGCACAAAATGATCCAACACGATCCACTGCTGACCTCAGATTTGCCACAGAACTGGTGCTTTCCAAATTATGATTCAGTGACAAGTGAATCAGAATAATTTGTAAATGTGATTTCCCCAAAATCTATCCATTTAAAAGGTCTGGTGTGGGCTCCCAGCCCCGTGGAATACTACCATTCACCATAACTCCCTGGCTATTAGCCTTGCCTGAGTATGGTGCTTCTTGTTAATGCTTTTTCCTTGGTTTCCCAGATTAATTAAACCAATCTCACAGCCCTCTCTATGAATTCAAGGCATATGAAGCACAGAGAGGCAATGGCC
This sequence comes from Sceloporus undulatus, assembly GCF_019175285.1. Lineage (NCBI taxonomy): Eukaryota > Metazoa > Chordata > Lepidosauria > Squamata > Phrynosomatidae > Sceloporus > Sceloporus undulatus. The sequence continues at coordinate 44,435,524 of NC_056525.1, read as the reverse complement.
AAGATCCTATGTCAAGCAGATGGAATGGAATGTTCCCCTGTGCAATTCTACATCCTCTCCTCTGATAGCTATCAGACCCTGGGAAAGGATCTTGCTGTTGTTGTAACTTACTGGTAAGGAGGGGAGAGACAATTTGTACAGTGAAAAAGCAGCTGGTCTTGGCTTGTGGGGGACGAAATCAGGGTGAGGTCACAAATACAGAGCTCCCTCAACATTCACTGATGTAGGGGTGAAGAACGCCAGTGAATGTGGAAAAACCACAAATAAAAAAAACATTATTCTTTTTACCTGAAAGAATGCCTCTCTAAGAATCTCCAGGTCCTCAGGTGCAACTCTATGATCCACATCTACCAGAAGTTGATCATAGAATCATGCTAGAGGACCTACAAATGCCTAAAGAAGTGATTTCTTTAGGAACTTCTATGCTCTTCAGCACAACTCCATTGTCAACTTCTGGCAGAGTTGCACTGGAGGACCTAGAGATTCCTAGTAAGAATATATTAATCAAAACCGCAAATACTTGTAATCAAATACCCAAAAGTCAAAGCAGCAAATGTGGAGGGCCAACTGTATCTCTTTTGCTTCACCTGAGAGCCCAGGACAGCCATGTCTTCATTGTCTGGATTGACTACCACTCGTGTACTTGGTAAACCTCAGTTTTTAAATCTGCAATCTACTTTGTATCTGAATTTTGGGGGGAAACCAGGATGATGATGATGATGATGATGATGATGATGATGATGATGATGATGGAAGAAGAAGAAGAAGAAGAAGAAGAAGAAGAAGAAGAAGAAGAAGCCGCCGCCACTGCTGGTGCTATCTCTCCCCGAGTTTGACAGCTTCCAGAGGGGCACATTTCCAAAGGAGTACAAAGTGCTAAAAAATAGTTCCCTGTGCTCCATCCAAAAAGAGACATCTAGTCGGCCCTCCACGAATTCTTCATCCACAAAATCCATGACTTGATTTTGCCATTTTATATAAGGGACACCATTGTACTATGCTATTGTATTTAATGGGACTTGCGTATCCATGGATTTTGGTATCCACAGGGGGTCCTGGAACCAAACCCAGCAGATACCAAGGATCCATTGTATTTGTACATTAGCCACATTTGCACACACGTATTCACTAACAGGATGCTTCCTATGCAAATGGTAAAGGGCTATAGGGATGCATACACAAACTCTACCATCACCATCCCTATCCTCACTGGTTTTACTGTCAAACTTCCTGTGGTAGAAAAGGTCTAAAGGGGACAGGAACTTCTAGGTGTGCTTGTGATGTGCTAAGACCTGTAATTTGAAACCCTGATAACTATTGATTTCCTATCATGGAAGGATTCTAACCCCTGCATTGCAGTGGTTCCGGTCCTTCCTCTCAGGCAGGTCCCAGAGGGTGCTGCTCAGGGACAGTAGCTCCAGAAAGAGGGAGCTCCTTTGTGGGGTCCCTCAGGGAGCTATTTTGTCCCCAATGTTGTTTAACATCTATATGAAGCCGCTGGGTGAGATCATACGGAGTTATGGTGCTGGGTGCTATCAGTACGCTGATGACACCCAAATCTATTTCTCCATGTCTCGTTCGTTGGCCTCGAATTCTAATGGCACCTCTTCTCTCAATGAATGTCTTCGGGCGGTAATGGGCTGGATGAGGAAAAACAGATTGAAGCTGAATCCGAACAAGACGGAGGTGCTCACGGTAGCGGCCCCAAAACCAAGAATTGGCTTGAAACCACCAGTCCTGGATGGGATCACACTCTCCTCCGGTGACTGTGTTTGCAGTCTGGGGGGTGCTCCTTGACTCATCGCTCCTGATGACAAATCAGGTGAATGTGACAGTCAGGAGCGCCTGTTATCAGCTTCGGCTGATACGCCAGCTGTGCCCTTTTCTGGAAGTAAGGGATCTCGAGACTGTTGTGCACGCGCTGGTAACCTCATGCCTTGACTTCTGTAATGTGCTCTACATGGGGCTACCCTTGTGCCTGGTTCGGAAACTACAGCTGGTTCAAAACATGGCAGCCAGGCTTGTGTCAGGAACATCTAGAAGGGACCATATCACTCCGGTTTTGAGGTCCTTCCACTGGCTGCCTACTGGTTTCCGGGCCCAGTACGAGGTGTTGGTTATTACCTTTAAAGCCCTAAATGGCTTGGGTCCAAGCTATCTCAGAGACCGCCTCTTCCCATACAATCCTCCCCGCGCCCTCCGGTCCTCTGGGAGGAACTTGTTGCAGCTTAAAAAACTGAGGCTTGTGGCGACCTCCCGGAGGGCTTTTTGTGCTGTCGCCCCCAGGCTCTGGAACGGCCTGCCGGACGAGATCCGTCAATTAACATCTTTGGACAGCTTCAAAAAGGCTGTCAAGACGGATCTCTTCAGGCAGGCCTTCCCAGACTGAACTATCCCGGCCTCAGGATCTCAGGATCTCCCCCCTCCTCAGTAATGTCTCCAAAGCCCCCTTTTCTTTTCTTTAGAACTGAAGTTACAGTGGTTTATTGGTTGGTATTATTCTGTTTAATTTATTGTTGTTTTAAGTAGTTATTCTGGTTTTAAATTAGATATGCAGTTTAATAACTTTTTAAGGGGGGAGGGAAATACATTGTTTTTATGCTGTATGTCATTTTAATGTTGTAAACCGCCCGGATTGGTTTGCCACAAGGCGGTATATTAATAAAAAATATTATTATTATTATTATTATTATTATTATTATTATTATTATTATTATTATTATTTCATCTAAACATGCAAACTTCAACTATAAACTCCACCCAAAGTGTAAACTCCTCTGCTCCTCTGCTTTGCTAAACAGGTAAAGCAAAATATCAACAGCAGCATCACTCCTCATCCCCTTCTCTTTCCCTCAGACTTCATAGTAATGAAAAACAAAATTGACTCTATTGCTCCCCACAAACTTTATAAGGGTACTTTGCTACATTAATTGTAAATAAGCCAAACTGTGCACATTGAATGTGGAAACTGGATGTTTCTGGACAGATAGCAACCTATTTTCTGGCAGGACAGTGCCAGTATTGCAATGGGATATGGTTAACCTAATACATTTGAACTAAATTCACAAACCTAACCCCATCCAACCTTTCTCTGAACAAGTATCCTGTAAATGTGTATCTGCATATGCTCCAAGCAAGTGTTGTAACAAATCAGTCTTTGCCATCATCTTTCACATGTGTATTCTTAGATCCATTTTTTTTCTGCCAGGCAGATGGCAAGAATCACGTGAATTTATTCTGCTCTTAAAATAAGTAGGTAAGATGCAGATTCCCAACCATGTCCATGGTCCTCGGATACATGGATGAACAAGCACATATGAAAGCTGTCATAAGAGAGAAAAACACACATACACATGGAGATCAAATTACATTACAGCTAGAACTGCCCATAAGTTGAAGCAGTGCTAGAAGAAGAAATGGAAAACTCCTGCACTTTGCAGAATAGGTTGGGCAGCTGCTGTGTGGTTTCACATTACCAAAGTATTGAATGTTGTAGTTTACAGTCATGCTCCAAGTTCCCTTCTCTTTAAACTGTGATCTCGTCATACAGAATATGACCAGCTGTCTTGGAATGCCTAGAGTGCTACCAGTTCAGCTTTGTAAACATATTGCAATTTTGACTGTACTAGCTGTCCAAGTCTGGCAAAGAATCTATGTTCTCATAGATCTTTGTTTTTGACTTTTTGGCTAGTAACCACAATAGATCTTTTATGAAGTTATAGATGGTACACTAGGCATTCAGATTTTTATTTTATAACAGTTGCAGAGAGAAAAATAGAAAACAAAAACAAATTATACATATTTGGATGCTATACTAATGATACACTGTTGCATCAATTAATTTAAATATAGTATTATAAACTAAATTTATAATAATTTTGTTTTATTGTTTTACTGTTGCTTCTGAAAGTAGTTGTAAATCAACAGGGTACAGTTATCTGGTTGGAATGCACATGAAATTATTTTCTGATGCCCCTGAATTAAAGTGTTTCAGAATGTGGAAAACTGACATGTGAGAAAGCTAGGCAGGGCTTGGTTTTTCCCTTCTGTCTTTCACCTCTTTAATGTTCATTTAACAACATTAAACTCCAGAAGAAACTGGATCAGCAACACACAAATCATTTTATCATTGTTTAATTTACTTCCTATTTTTCCTTCAAAACAGCTCAGTGATATCTGTAATTCTCTCCTTGCCCCCACTTTATCCTCAAAAACACCTGTGAGTTAGGTCAAGAGGCAGTGACTGGCCTAAAGTCGCGGGGGGGGGGGCGTGTTACATGACTGATTGCAGATCTGAGCTGCCCAGTCCTAGGCCAATATCAGTAACCACTACACTGGACTACATTTTATTAAAATAGTATGGAGGCTTTACACAAGAGTGCAGTGTCAAAAAAGAAATCTTTCATGCATACCAACATTCCCCTTAGAGATCATTTTCGTTTCTTATTGCTAGAGAACATTTTGAAAGATACTTTAATTGCTAGCAGCCTAATTGTTAGTTCCAACTACAGTTGATCCACTGGAGAGACAAAAAACACCTTACTACTAACAGTAAGTTCACACTTATGTAAACCCCACTGATTCAATGAATCTATTCTAGTTGGGACCAGCAATTGGATGTGTACACATTGAGTTATGTTTAAATTAATGATTCAAAATTAATGACTCATGATGACTGCAGTAAATGATATTCCTACATGGTGTGTTCTCTTTATTTCAGGTACAGTATGCCAATTTTCTGCCATCTGTCCTCAATCCATGCAAGTCACATGGGCATCCATATCCCTCGTGCACCACCTACCCCACTTGGCTACTGACTGGATGAAAAACAGACAAAATCAAAGCAGAGTTTTGTTGACTTGGAAACTGGGCAAGGAATATGGCACTTTAAGATCATATTCATCTGGTCCTCAAACGAACATAATGGAAATAATTATTACTTCTCAGAAAGGACAAACTCTAGGATTCACACATGGTCTGCTCACTCACTGAGCCAGGACAAGTTTGCTGCCCACCCGCCCGCCCGCCCGCCCGCCGGCCCGCCTGCCTGCCTTCTTTCCTTCCTTTTATTTTTCACAGGAGAAAAAGTGTATGTCTCTCTCTCTTTCTTTCCCCCAGATGACTGCAGCTACAGCATTCTTTTTCCTGGCACTATTAGACCACAAGGGAGAAAGTGCGCACATAGACACCATTAACACTGTTCTGTTAGTGCTTCATGAGTTTTAATAAGTTGCAGCACAGAGCAGAAACAGCTCTGTAATTACAGGATGAAGAAGTGAAAAACCAAGTCCTGCCTAGCTTTCTGACATGTTGGCTGTCCACATTCTGAAATGCTTAGTTAAGGGGCATCAGGAAATAATTTCATGTGTATTCCAACCAGAAAACTATACCATATGTCCCTCTGTTGATTTACAACTACTTTCAGAAGCAGTCCTGAATAAAATAGGCTTGCTTTTGCCTGCATTGTCAATTGCAATGATGACAACAATGCAAATAGCAATACAAGACAGTCTACAGTGTTACCCAGCCAAACCAGACCAAGGCTGGCTGTACATGTGAGGTAGACCTATATAAAGCCCACCTCGAGTCTCAGAAAAAGAGGGCCTCTTGCAAGAGTCCTAGAATCTTGTTCAATCAGAGATCTAATGGGAACTTTATATGCTCATGAGAAGCCCTACTTATGCGGGCCCGGGAGGCCCCCCCCCCCCCCCCCATGGAAAGGTCTTTAGGGTTTGGCACAGGGACAGCCATGCTGGACCCTGAAGGCAGCACTGCCACCACCTGGAAAGACCTTAAGGGTCTGGTGTGGCTGCAGCCATGCCAGACTCTGAAGATAGCACCCCCCAAGGCCTTCTGAGTCACTAATAAGCACTAAACACACTCAATAATAAGCACCAAATACTGGCAATATTGTGCAGCACATTATTAAAAGCCCTTTCCTCATAAGCCAGGAATAGGAGAAGCAAAGCCCCCCAAACTCACTTCTGCAGTCTCCCAAGCCCTCCTGATGATCCCCCAAATCTCCCCCCCTTTAACATTTTTTCTCCACAATGTTTTTTAAAGTGATTTTTTGGCTCCAAAATGACCAAAATGCCTCCAAACTACCTGTTAACACAGCAGATTGTGCAATCTGCTTTCCCAGAAACCTCTGGAAAAAACCCTGGAAAAGCAAAAAGAAACTGAGCTGAGATCACTTTCAATGCATCCAAATATACCAGTGCAACCAGGGGGGACAAAATTTGGCTTCTGTCTCCCCCCCCCCCCCCCCCTCCACCAAACAAACCAAAAGTCTCCACTGCCACCATTAGCTTTGATTAAAATTCATTAGTTTAATTCTTTCACTTTTTATGCAGAGGTACTGCCAAGCAAGGAATACCCTTTCTTACAACAGAGTTTGAATAATTCACACTGTCAACATTATCTCCATTAGTGCAATGAAAGCATCTCTCCCTTACAGAGAGCCAGAAAACAGTAGATCACTCACACAAATGGATTTTGTGCTTTCACCGTTTTTTTATCAGAACATTCTAGAGCTGAGCAGTTTTTTGTGGAATCCCTGCTCTAACTCCTACTGCATACTTCTCCAAGGAGATTTTCAGTCAGGGGGAAAAAACAGAAGTAAAAGGCATAATCCCAGCATAATTGTGCAATTGCGTTGAAGATTTTCAGACGAAGTCGCGCTCATCCAGTACTTCTCCCATGAAGAACTCAGCATGCTCCGGCAACAAACCATTCACAGGGAAGTCCAATGAATGGTTTCTCAATAGCATGAACAAAGCATGATTGCGAGAGTGTGAAAGTTAATTGTCCTTCATTCATGCTATTGGGGAAGCAACCAGGGACATTAACCCAGACTGCATTTCAGTAGAAGCAATCCGTTCTCATTGCCAGAATCGGTTTGGCTGTGGATTTCTGTCTTCTTTTGAGATATAGGGCAGGATTTTGTTTACACTGTATTGAAAGAATGTGGTGAAGAAATAAATTTTATTTTATTGTATTTTATTCCATGCAGGATGGAAACATGATTTGCAGACTTGTGCCATAGCACCGAAATGGCGCTTGCACAAAACGATCAGTTCCAATGTACTAATGATTCATGCATGGATACTGTATGTGTAGAACACAATCTCGATATTATTTGGCATTTATGTCGTGATTGGGTGACTGTGCGAAAATCTTGAGCGATATAGCGCTACTGTTGTGTTAGCTTTCACTACCATGATTATTGCTGAATTGGCCTTGGTGTGATAATCTCCCAAAATACTCTCCTCAGTTCTCTTTCTCCAATCAAACAACTGACTGGATTTCTTTATCACTATTTTTCTTTTAGTTTACTACTTGTTGTTTCATTTAGTTCCTTGTCATTACATTCCTTGGTTTCAGTCATACTCTTCCATTATTTTCTATGACTGCTAAGGCCCTATTCCTGATGTGTATCACCTGCAGTGGCAAGGTAACTGACAAAGTGGCCCAGAATAAGTCACTTCATGTGAATTCCACATGATCATCTCTCTATAAAAAGCCACTGCAAGGAGTTGGAATGCTTTTGTAAAGAAATGCTGGGCACTTCAGTATGAGGAACAATTTCTCCCCTGGCTCTTTCAACATCTTCTTTAGCTTCTGTATTGCTACTGAGTGCTTAGATACCAACCACCTTGATACCATGTCAGGCATCCATTTTCACAATAGGATAAAATGTCTTGGGTACAACAGCTTCAGCAAGACTGGTGGTTTCCATCCATGTAACCTACACCTGACAGATTATTCATTATTGTTGATATGTGCCTTCTAATTTATGATGACCCAATCCAAAGGTTTTCTTGGCAAGATTATTTCAGGAGAGATTTGTGATTATCTTTTATCTAAGGCTGAGAAAGCATGACTTGTCCAAAGTAGCCAAGTGGGTTTCTATGACTGAGTGGAGATTCAAATCTTGGCCTGCCAGAATCATAGTCCAACAGTCAAAACACTACATCACCATTTCCTAAATCTTGAAAACATCTGTTAAGTATCACCTACCAACATAAGTTTCACAGTCTCCTAAAACAAAAAAGGCAGGCGAACTATGTACAGTGGGCCCTCTCCTTATGCGGGGATCCGCCCCCCCCCCCCCCCCCCGTGTAAGGAAAAATCTGAGTATGCTCGCACCCCATAGGAAACAATGGGGGTGCACGCACCATTGTTTATATTGTCACGCGGCTTCTGCATGAGCAGGAAGCCAAGTATAGTATGTCCACATATGGCGCAAGCGCACTGTATTATCCAGTCTTCCTTGGTCCAATCAATGCCACATGCCATCAATACCACTATGTATATTTAGTCTATTGCTTTCAATGAAGCATCAATACAGATAGCAGCCATGATTCAGGGAGCGTTATGACTGCCTATGCCTATACTGGAAAAAATAACTGCAAATACAGAACATCTTTCTCAGATGAAGTTTTACGGTTAGCTTAATGTTCCAAAGAGGAAATAATTGATTGATCACCCCCTCATCTTGCACTAACTGCTTCCAGTAATTGATCTGGAATGCATAGAAGGTTGTGGGATATCTATGAACTACAGTACTGAGATCTCTGCATGAATATTAAGACTGAGAACATATGTAAAGAGAACCTCTTCCCAGGCACTATTCCCAATCAACTTCATACAAAGATTACAGAGAAAGGGATTGTTGATCCCTCATTTGTTTCTCCTTCAGCCAGACATCTCCTTACTATTCCAATTGCCTTTGCTACTCCAGTTGTCTGTTCTTCACACAGACTTCTGCTTACCATCATTTCCCCTCTTACTATGACTGGTCCAAACCCCATTTTCCATGCAAGAGTCATAGAGATTACTACTATTCTTCCTATAACTATTGTACACAGTATTTTTTTCCATATTACCATGGTACTTGTTCAGTTCAACTGAGCTACAAGCCTGAGATCTCTCAAGAACCTTTGGCATAATTGCCCACCACCAAGTCATTCAATCAACAGTTCTGTGCATCTGCTACTGATGTAAGCAATTCAGGGCTTAATACCAACAGAAGTAAAACAAGACAAAGAACAGAGCTGCCAATTAACATATCAGTCCCAACACTACTAGTCCCAATGTTTAGTTCTGTAAATGCATCATGCTTATCAACTATAACACAATGGATGCATTCCCACTATGCTGATCATATTATATGACCATCGTTCCCATTTAAAACCAGTTCCAATCCTACTGTGATTGGTTCCAATCACGATGAAACAAGGCAAATGCAAAAAAACCCGCTCTTTTCTGACACTAGCTCTTCGGCGGTTCTTTTGAAAAGAATCGATTCCGAAGCATGTTAAAAAAGTGGGAATGACAGATCTGAATCACATCATTCTGGAGGAGAGGGACTAATAGCAGAGAGATGTTTGCCATCCCTCCTCAGTTTTTGGTAGATCCACCATTCCCCCCCCCCCCCACTCTCAGCACTGCATTTGTGCTTGTGGTGTGACCTATGGGCACATGCATTTTAAAAAAAAAATTGATAGAAGATTCAATTCATTGATTTTGCAACTACTTGCAATCAGTGAAACAATGAATTGAATCTTCTATCAATTTATATAGTTTCCAAGCTGGGCTGCCCAGGCTGCCACTTACATCACTGATGATGCACAGATGATTGACATGCATTTTAAACTGACACAAACTAGTAAGGATGAGAATCATGCAAAAAAAGAAGCAATTACAAGGGGATAATGAAAAGATATGCTTTCACAGTGGAAACAACTGACCTTTTTGGATCGATTTACCAACACGGAGCAATGGTGAATCGCAAACCAGTTCAAATGTAAGTGGGAATGAACCCACAGTCTTCAGTTTAATGCACTATAAGCTCTTTATTGGCTCCAGACATGGCAATTGCCTCAAATATTAACACATAAGCTTCAGAACTGGTCTGCATTGTCCAAACAGGATGACACAAGGCTGGAGGGTACATGGGCCTTTTGGCCCATGTGGACAGCTCCTAGACCTCTAGGGATGAAAGTTAAATTCCAACCCCCACTAGTTTATGATCCTGGTTTTCAGTGGGTCAACTGCAACATTTTACAGCCTCTAATGGTACCACTTCTATCAGAGCTGTGGAAATTTATTCCAAAGTCATGGGCTGAATCATCTTCTATGTTCCAACTTCCAGACAGACTGAAAGTGTGTGTAGGCTTCAGAAGTATGGTGTAGCTTTCTTTTTCAGCACACGCCCCTTAATTCTGCTGTAGTAGAAGTTGCACAGATAAACAGGAGGGGGGAAGTGCAATCAGCTCCACCTGACAAAGAAAGTTTCAAACTTGACTTTTTTGCACAGATGGTTTTACTCCTCCACAGCAATCCCCAAGAGAGTGAGTAAGCATGTATGGCATCATATCAACAGTATTTGTGGGAAGAAAATTACTCCAGTTTTAAACAACCTACTAGAGTCACAAAAATGTTGCCACCTTCTCTCAGTATGAAGTTAACAAATTAAATCAACAAATTAATGTAACATGTCATGCAGCAGACTGTACATCAAAGGACACCACTGCAGTTGTTGCTTTAAGATTATTATTATTTATTATTATTATTAACCTTTATTTATGAAACGCTGTAAATTTACACAGCGCTGTACATACAATCTTTTTAATTAAATGGTTCCCTGCCCTCGGGCTTACAATCTAAAAAGACATGACACAAAAGGAGAAGGGAGTGGTGGAGGAAAAGGGGATGAGGTCCAACAGTTCCTCTCTACCTCCAAGGCCTGGACCAAGGCAGATGGACTGGAGGGAGGGCTTGGCTTCATAATGGATGGTTAATCTTCTTCCAGGGAAAATACATACTCTCAAGTAGGATAATACATATACAGTACATAGCAATACAGGAAATGGTTTGATAAAAAGGCACCAAAAGAACATCAAATAGTAAGCGACAATTATGCAATGCCTGGGAAGGCTTCTCTGAACAGGATGGTTTTCAACTCCGTTTTGAAGCTGGTTAAAGAAGTGATGGCTCTTGTTTGTGGGGGAAGAAGGTTCCAGGAGTGAGGGGCAGCAAGTGAAAAGGGGCGAATCTGGGATGAGGCAGAGGAAATCCTGGGCTGAGACAGCAGACCTTGACTACCAGAATGGAGGGCCCGAGTGGGAAGGTGAGGAGAAAGAAGGTCAGATAAGTAAGGAGGGGCCAGTCCATGGAGGGCTTTAAATGTCGACAGCAGGAGCTTATACTAGATACGGAAAGGGAGGGGGAGCCAGTGAAGGGATGCCAACACAGGAGAGATGTGGTCAGAGCGGTGGGTGGAAGTGATAATGCGTGCAGCTGAATGCTGGACAGAGATTAAAGGGCGGAGGTGAGAAAGAGGAAGCCCAGCCAGGAGGACGTTACAGTAATCCAGTCGTGAGATCACTAGGGCATGGACCAGGATCTTGGCAGTAGAGGCGGAGAGATAAGGTCAGATTTTGGCAAGATTGTACAAAAAGAATCTACAAGCCTTGGCTGTGGTCTGGATCTGAGGGATACATGACAGAGAGGAATCAAAGATAAAACCAAGACTGCGGGCTTGCTGGACTGGTTGAATAGAAGTGTTGCACACAGAGACAGAAAAGGAGTGTTGAAGGTTGGGCTTAGGAGGAAAGACAAGAAGCTCCGTCTTGGACATGTTGAGCTTCAAACGCCGATGGCACATCCACTGCGAGACAGCTGTGAGACAAGACGAGACTTGCTGTTCAAGTGTTGGAGAAAGGTCGGGGTGCAAAGATACAACTGGGTGTCATCGGCATACAGATGGTAGGAAAAACCAAAAGAGCTAATGAGTTTTCCGAAGGACAGTGTGTAGAGAGAAACAGAAGGGGACCCAGAACAGAGCCCTGGGGAACTCCAACAGATAAGGAGACAGAAGTCTGACCTCCTGCAACTACTGCAAAAGATCTGCCAGACAAATAAGATCTAAACCAGTCAAGAACAGAGTCTGAGAACCCAAGGTCAGAGAGTATGTCAATTAGGAGACAGTGATCAACGGTGTCAAAGGCTGCAGACAAACCGAGAAGGATGAGAACAGAGTAAAGGCCATTAAAGGTCTTTCGAGATCTTAGTGAGAGCTTTCTCTGTAGAATGCCTTGGGCAGAAACCAGATTGAAAGGGATCGAGGATGGAGTTGGCTTCAAGAAACTCAAGACAGCGTGAATAAACAACCCGTTCCAAAACCTTAGAAAGAAAGGGAAGAAGAGAAATCGGACGATAGCTAGACAAAGAGGAGGGGTCAAGAGAAGGTTTTTTCAGAATTGGGGAAATGAGAGCAATTTTTAAAAATGAGTCTTTTTTAGTTCTTCTTGTAGTTGATATTACAACAGATACTGAAAAATCTTATTAAACTCCTGCTATGAAAACCAGCCCCTAAACACTGCAATTGAATAAAATATAATTCCAGGAGCTAAATTCGTTTAATTGGCTGCTAAATGCCTCTACAGTAGTGTGTTTCTCTGAGCATGGTATCTCATGTATATAACTGGTACACCATTTTTCAAATGATGAATCTGGAAGGGAAAAGCTGTTATTTGAAAAGGTGCTTGTGGGATGATTTAATAAAATTTAGTATCTTGGAGCAGATAATTGAGACAGGATGGTCCAATAGCTTATAGCTTTGCCATCAGGGAGTGATTGTAGACATACTAATAGGGGGTGTGGGGTTGGTTGGTTTTCTAAAAATCTTTTCCTCCACCTCTGTGTATGTGTGCCTTTAAGTCACCTGTTGACTTGTGAGAGCCCCAGGAATTTCATAGCATTTTTTTAGGCAAGGAATACTAGAGATGGTTTTGCCAGTTCCTTCCTTAATCTACAGAGTGAAAAAAATGTAAGTAACAAATGGTCATGTTTCATTGCTCATCTGTTCTTCTGGTTCTGCCATGGCTGTTTTTGTTTGTTTGTTTGTTTGTTTAAAACATTAGGAGACCATTACACATGCCTACTAATATTCCAGTCTGGTCCTAAAACAACACAAAAGGTGTTTAAAAGTAATGCCTTCTCAGCCATAATTATCAGAGCAATTACAAACTGGCAACAACAAAATTCAAAAATCTATCTTATTAATACTTGGCTTTTTCTCAAACTGGCTTTGAGACAAGGGAGAAAGCACAGGGAGCTCTCTAAATGAGTCAAAGTAGACATCCTGCTGTTTATTTCAAATATTGTTACAATATGCTGTCATATTAAGGAATCATTAGTTGCAATTCTATGTCTCTTATTCGTGAGACAGTTCCACTGGATGTAGCAGTTCAAAGTAAATAATCATGGCATAGTGCTGTGACCTACTAACACTACATATATACCTCTATTTATCAGACTTGTATCACTGTAGTACCAAAAAGTTTTCCAATATTACTGTAGATAAAATGAATGAACATTCCCGTGTGTGTGTGTTGCTTGCAAAGTCTTTGCAATTTTTACAGGGGAGAGAAAAAGAGAAAACAAGGTAGAACAAAGAATTATATTCTGTATGTTGAAATGGAGATAGAAGTGTCAAGGTTTGAGATGGTTATCGAACCCTGACAAACTTTTAATGATTCCAAGTGTTAACATCCCATCTAAATATGCTATGTGCAAGTAAGGGTTGAGTTTACACCGACATTTGTCATTTGGATTACAGTGTCATGAAGTCATGTTTTACAAATGGGAAAGACCCTCAATGGACAAGACTTCACAGTTACAGCTGTCCTATAATCTCTTCCATGGAGCTTCAATTCTCTTTAATGATTTTGGTGTTTAATTTGTTTTTATTTTGTGTTTAATTTGTTTTAATAAGGTTTGTTAGCCAACCTGGGCAGTATTTGTAAGTAGAAAGGCAGAACAAAGTATAATAGATAAGTATGTAGATACCATTCACATACTGAAGGTAAATTACTAGATCAAAATTCACCAATTGATTAAACATAAAGAAATGTGCATTCATGTGGGAATCAGCCTCAAAGCTCAGATTTTAAAGGAATTAGGCTTGGGGACTCTGCTTCACTGTCAACATTTCTATATCTTGCGCGCACACACACACAAACACACCCCAAAAAACAATACCTTTGCCACACTCAGGTCTCTTGTATCTACTAAAACAAGTGAAAGAGCTAACAGAGCCATTCTCAAGCTTTGTTTCTGTGGCCCTCTGCCTTAGATATGTGGACAAATTTACTGTAAGAACCATGATATAAGAAACTTGACTTTGTGTTCTTAGGTAATTTGTTTGAAGGTAACATAAAACAATTCAGATGTGCTTATATAACTACCTTGCTCAATGATGTGTCTTCAGCTCCCATGACTCCTCAATAATACTGAATGGGAATGATGGGAGCTGTAATCCAAAACATCGGGGAGGTATATCAAAAGAGGGAAGACTGGCTTAATAAATTAATAAAGATAAAGCATGGGTGAAAAAGAAAAGAGGGAAGACTGACTTAAATGAACCTACAACTCCATCTGCACACACCTTTGGCACCATAAATTGGTCTTCACCCCACATTACACATAGTTGGGACAGACCCAGTTTGAACCAACTGATCTGCCACCACTGTGAGTAGTTTAAGCCTCTGTTACACAAACACATGCTTCACATTCTTTCCTACCACAGTGACTTGCTGTTGTGAGACTGCTTGATTTCTTAAACATCTGTTTGCCAGCTGTATATTCTGTTTAAATGTGTTGTGAACAGCAGCATGAACTTCCCCCTGTAGCAACTCACCCAGACACCCATTATGTGCAGATAGAATTTTACACTACCCATAGCTAAAATGAAGCTGTAGCAGATTTTTTTAAAAACTAAAAGATGAGCAGTTTGGGGGGGAAATGTGAAAAATAATTTACTGGTAAAATCCTTTTGAAAAATCTAAAGAGCTGGGTCTTTAAATCTAGCTGTAAAGTACAGTCACCCGACTTAGACTTGATTAATTTCTGATGTGAACAGGCTACTGTTACAGTGTGAAGACACTAGATTATTTAAGAGAGAACACATCCACTCCATGTGCCAAAGCCTTGGAGAAGACTGTCCTTCCTGATAAATGCTGCACTCTGAAGGACTCTCCTCCTCCCTTGCCACAAAAGTGGAGGAGGGAGGGATAAACATTGAGGGGGGGAGGGATAAGTTCATTTCCATCTCTAGAAATCATTATGGAAGTTAATGAGAAGGAAGTGGGGCAGAGGTGGGAATGTTACTAGAGGGGGATAAGAGCATCAGGATTCACCCCCCCAGGGACGTAGCCAAGGGGGGGGGTCTTGGGGTCCAGACCCTCCCCCCCTTCCCTTAGAAAAATGAATGGTGCATGCTGCTGCACCCAAGCCCCAATATAATGGTGGCACTTAGTCTGGACCCCCACTTCCTAAAATCCTGGCTACATCCCTGGCCCCCCCCATAAATTTTTCCTTCTGTCCCAAAATTTTAGCATTGTAGTAACATAAAACTTCAATTGAGCACTTAGTGCATACGGTCGAAGTAGCCAAAGAAAAGGGGCAGGCAAAATTACAAAGGGAATATAAACACAGCAAAGAATTCTTGGTGCAAATGATTTTCAATGTTTCATTTTCTGCAGTGGTAGAAATTTGGGGATAGAAAGAAAATGTCATGCGGGGGCAGGGGACAGAATTCTCATTTGGAGAAGTCATGATTTCATTCATCAATGTTGAACCATCAGGGCTGTTATAACCTAGCAGCACTCTGACTGTAAGTACCACAAAGTAATTAAAGGACATTAACTACATAATTGCATTAAGGGAACTTGAGAAGAACAGCTGGTACAGCACTCTGGGGACAGGCAATTTGTGAGACTGGGGAATCAGTGGCCTCACTGAGATTTGCCCTGTTAATAATGGGTGCAATATCTGCACAATTGTGGAAAATGGCAGACCTCAGGGGAGGAGATTTACCTGTATTTTATTTGCTTATTCTTTACATTTTTGGATTGCCCCTCGGCTCAATGAGAGACAAAGGCAAGCAAGAATAACCTATTACAATAAACCCAGGCAGCACTACTGAGATGAGAAAGCAGCGTGAATCATTAAAAACTTAGCAAAACAATCTTGCCTGCAATAGCCACCTGAAGGGCAGCCAAGAGAAAACTAATATAGCTTATTTAGGGAGGAGTGCTGCTACACATAAGGCCCTGTTTTAAGTACCTCATAAGGGCTTCGTATGAGGAATGTAAATTAGGGGCAAGATCCTAGGTGTTCTTGTGGATACCCTGGCTGCAAGCCATTTAAGGTGAAACCCCACAACTTGAATTGGGACCCACAAGCAACCTAGAAGCCCAAGCAGCCCATTATTGCTGGCACATCAGGTGACACTGGGCAAAGGCACATCTGGCCACTGAAGCCACCAAACCATTCAGGAGTAGTAGTGGCCACAATACACCCCCAAAGCTGTATACCTCATGTACAATTTATAATTTTTATACAAGACATATACAAAGATGACTAACATCTTAGATAAAATGTGAAACATAAATCAAAACTAAGTTCCTGCCAAGAGTAGCTCTGCATTTACATTAGGTTTAAGGAAAAAACAATATATGCAGGTAATGAGAGTGGCCTTAGCTTCAGTAACTAAACACAAGCAAAAAGGAAGTCCCATTAGGGGTCAGTCTACAGCAGCAGTATCACTAGGGTTGGTGTCACCCAGTATGGTAACACATGGTGTCTAATACCCTTCCACTGACCTCCCCCATACCACACCATACAGAAGCCTTTCTAATGTTTTTTGTACTAATATTACTCAGAAATTGTAATTCCCATATATTGCTGAATGTAATGGCAATAGTGACATGAGCAACTGGCAAAATTAAAATTATACCTTGAATAATTACCTTATATAATATTTGACCTTATAATTACCTTATAATAATTATACCTTATAATTTAAGTATCATACCCACAGCCTAAATGTATTTATATGTAAACTGTTTCAAGTAGCGTGAAAATTTGGTAAGATGTGTTTTTTTAAAACTAAAATTTCAAAGGATTAAAAAAAAAATTTTTTTTAAACTTGGGGCCTTCTCTTTCTCTTTTCACTGAGCCTCTTCCCCTCTCACACCATCTCTTCAGCATTTTAAAGGGATGCAGGTGAACACAAGGAGGCTGTCCTGGTTCTAAACCAGTGCCTGTCTTCAGTAATGGACTGGATGAGGGCAAACAAGTTGAAACTTAATCCAGACAAGACAGAGGTGCTCCTGGTCAGTCGGAAGGCAGAGCCTGAGTTAGATAGGGTCACACTCCCCCTGAAGACACAGGTTCGCAGTTTGAGGATACTCTTGGACTCAGCTTTGAACCTGGAGGCCCAGGTCTCTGCTGTAACCAGGAGTGCTTTTGCACATTTAAAACTTGTGCGCCAACTGCGACCGTTCCTTGAGAAGACAGATTTGGCCACGGTGGTACATGCCTTGGTTACATCCCGTTTGGACTACTGTAATGGGCTCTACGTAGGACTGCCTTTGAAAAGTGTTCAGAAAATTCAACTGGTTCAAAGAGCCGCTGCCAGGCTGTTAACAGGGGCAGCTTACAGAGACCATACAACTCCCCTGTTGAAACACCTTCATTGGCTGCCAGTTTGTTTCCAGGCACAATTCAAGGTACTTGTTATAACCTAAAAAGCCCTACATGGCTCAGGTCCACACTATTTGGCAGACCAATTCTCCTGGTATGAACCTGCCCAGACTCTGAGATCTTCTGGAGATGTCCTTCTCTCCATGCCAACACCTTCACAAACATGGTTGGTGGGGACGCGAGAGAGGGCCTTCTCGGTGGCTGCCCCTAGACTCTGGAACTCCCTGCCCAGGGAGATAAGAATGGCTCCCTCCTTGATGGCTTTCCGCCGGCAGGTGAAGACCTACCTGTTCAAACAGGCATTTAAGGAATTACTATAAGGACAGGCTGGAATGTTGGACTAGTTTGATCATTCTTTTTAATGTACGTCATTTATTTATTTATTTTTAAATGTTTTTAATTGTACTTTTTGTTTGTTTTTTAATGCTGTGAAGCCACTCTGAGTCCCAGTCCTGGGAAAAGAGCAGGATATAAACAAACAAACAAACACTGCAGCTGAATGCCACAGCCCAGTTCTGTCAAAAGGCAGATGTTTGGGGAGAAGTGATGTTACCCTCTCTCAGGTTGTCACTTGGTGCGGTCCACACACCCCACACCTCTCTAATGATGCCCCTAGTCTAGAATTAAAGAATCAAGCAGCAGGTAATGACAAAGATGTCTATCTTAGGCCCTGGAGAGCAGCAGACAGACTCAGCAGGCAGTATTGGGACAGATTAGCCAATCAGTACACAGCTTCCTATGTTCGTAAAGGGGAGCAATGTGAAAATATTTATCATTTCTAGTATAGAGAAATACCAGCACAATTCATTCCCAGTTCTTCCATGGGATCTGCCTAACATGTTAGCTTTTCATTCATTTTTTTTGACATGGGATGCCTTAACGCATTTGATTTCCCTAACTCCACTCCAAAGTTTTATAGCTCTGACAAGTTTCTAGCACATAGTTTCTCTGAACATTTGAATCAGATCACTACATTTGATATGATTAAATAATAATATTAACTGTCAGTAAAAATCATATTTGTAAGGACAGTAGCCTAAGGTAACTTCAAACCAGTATCAGACCAACTCTGCTATGTGGTCAGATGATCCCAGTTTTGTAGCAAATAGCAACAAAGGATCAAGAGAACCAGACTGGCTGTCAGCAAGTTTAGCTGTCACCATAATTCCACATTTCTGAAAATAGTTTATTTATTTTAAGAACTCACTGAATAGGATATTTATCTTCCTCAAATTTCCTATAATTCTGGGTTCAGCTTCCTTCCTTAACCACAGACGAAAATAATTTGCACAGAGCCCTGATTCACAGAGCAGTCAAAAAGGATGTGGCAAGACAGTCAAACAGAACCTAGTAATAAATAGATGTAGGCATTTGCATTTTCACTGGCTCGCAAAGGCCTGGTGATGCCCAAAAAGGTGGAAGAGAAGGCATGAACTGTTGCCAGCTATCACAAAATAACAAAAGATGAGCTATCCCCATAGTGGCCAACCAATATGCTGAAAGGTCCAGAAACCATGCCCTACGAGGAGCAGTTTAGGGATCTGGGTATGTTCAGCTAGGAGAAGAGAAGGTTAAGAGGTAATGCAAGTTTAAATATCTGAAAGGGTGTCATACGGAAGAAGGAGCAATCTTGTTTTCTGCTGCTCTAGACACTAAAGACTTTATCAGACTAGCAAAAAAGACAGGAGCATAATGGTATGCTCCCATCAATACTGCCCGATAATGCAAAGATTATCACACAACGTTGCATGATGTCTCGATTATCGCACAATTATCCTGTGAATAAAGAGGCATTCTAGTGCTGTTTTTTATTCACAGGATTTTCCTGTAAATAAAAAGCAGTGCTAGAATGCCTCTGTATTCATGGGACAATTGTAGGATAATGGCAATATCGCACAACATCATGTGATAATCTTTGCGTTATTGCATTTTGATGGGAGCATACTATGAGCCCATCTTTTTTGCCAACCTGATAAAGTCCTAAGACAAGGAGCAATGGATTCAAACAACAGGAAAAGAGATTCCACTTAAACTTTAGGAAGAACTTCCTGATGACAATTGCTGTTTGACAACAGAATACACTGCCTCAAGAGAGTAGTGTTTTTTAAACAGAGGCTGGGTGGCCATCTGTCGGGAGTGCTTTGACTCTGTGTTCCTACATGGCAGGGGATTGGACTGGATTGCTCTTGAGGTCTCTTCCAACACTATGATTCTGCCAAGTACTTCTGGGAATCTGCAAGTAGGATGAGAGCATAATAATACTCTCCAACCTGTGTTCCCCACCAAATGATACTGAGAAGTAGAAGCAATACATAAAGTAGAAGCAATACATACCACTGGAAACTTTCCCTGTGCAAAGTTCACAGATATGAATGAATATACCCTAATTCATGTGCTGTTCCCACTCATTCAAATGCTCCAAAGATTGACCTGAAGATGTATGTTCCAACTCTGAGATACATGGTATTCAGCCAAATGACCCATATGCTGGATCCTCAGGGATCGAAGACCAGAGCAAAAGGACCAACCAAAAGAATCCCTAGTTGTTGAAGGGCTGTTGTTGTTGTGTGCCTTCAAGTTCTTTCTGACTTATGGCAACTCTAAGGCAACACTATCATGGTTGTCTTGGCAAGATTTGTTCAGAGGAGGGTTGCCACTACCTTCCTCTGAGAGAGAGAATGACTTGCCCAAGGTCACCCAGTGGGTTTCATGGCTGAGCTGAGAATCAAACCCTGGCCTCCAGAATGGTAGGACAACACTCAAACCACTACACCACACTGGTTCTCACTAGGTCTTGCTAATTCAGCCCTCAAACCACTATGCCACGTGGACTCTGACTAGTAGGTCTCGCTTACTCAGTGAGAGAGGCACTTTAGGCATGCTCAGAAGCACTCTTTGCTATGCGTGTACTTTTGAAGCTGCATGGCAAACTGTTTGCAGGGTTTAAATTATGTCCAGAAAAACTACCAACAGTCTTTAAGATGCTGCATCTGGCACTGCAGAAATATTCCAGTTTGACACCACTCTAAGTGCCCGAATTCTGCTCTGGTGCCACAACAAACTGCAATGCCCAGAATGCCATGGCACAGAGTCATGGCAGTTAAAGTGATGTCAAACCAGATTATTTCAATGAATGTTTTGAGATTTTCTTTGGTCATGCCCTCCTTTTTCCTTGAAGGCCCTCCATTCTGAGCAAGAATGAATGAATGAAATATTTATTTATATCCCACCTCTTCCGTTTTGGGGATCAAGGCAGGTAACAACATTATATAGTACATAAAAATCAAACATTAAACCCCACAAAACCAGAAGACATGAGAAGCATGCATTTTGATTCCTATTAGTGTTTTGGCCTTTTTCTTTGGCCATGCCTTCCATTTTTCTGGAATGTCCTCCATTCTGAGCCTGACCTTGGAAGCATGCATTTCTATTTCTACAGAGTTTATCACAAAAAGGAGATTGGGAGTTTATCCCACGAAGATCCTGGGGAAAAATGTGTAATGATTTCACATGATGTCGCACAAAATTCGCCATTAAAGTGGCCACAAAGAAACATTAACGGGCATCTTTTTACTTTCAGCAACAACGCATTTCCGACATTTGTGCAATTGCGTGTGATAATCATTTGGGCCACTACTTGCCATGTCTGCGTCATTTGCGGGATGCTCTCCATGCCCTTTAATCGCTCTTTAATGCCGAAATCAGCCCCAGGGCTTTGGCCTTTTTCTTTGGCCGTGCCCTCCATTTTTCTGGGCAGTTCTCCCTCCTGAGCCTGGCATGGCAAGCAGGCCTTTCCATGGGCGCCTGGAGCTTCTCTTGGGCCATGCATGCCCTACGCCTCCTTTCTCTTGCCCTGAGGGGGGATCATGCAGCCTTCCCAGCATTGGCTCAGCCCTTGAGCCCCTCTCCCTGAGCCCCCCCCCGGGGCTTCTCCACTCTCCGGGGGCCTGGCTTCCCCCCACAGCCCCCTTACCCAGGGTGGCAGCAGCTGCCAGGCTGCAGAGGAACACCGCTGCCCGGGTCCAGGCTCCCATGGCCAAGGCGGCTCCAAGGGACCCAGCAGGAAGGGGCCAGCCAGGGAGACCCACCGGCAGCAGGCAGCCCCGCAGCCTTCGTCTCCCGAGCTCTCGCGCTCTCTCTGCCAAGAAGGCCGGCTGCTGGGCGTCTGGCCCTTCCTCCTCCTCCTCCTCCTCCTCCTCCTTGGCAGCCCACAGGCAAAGCGCGCCCTCCCCAGGGGCTTCAGGGCAGAGGGGCCTCCTCCTCCTCCTTCCAGGCCCAAGGCCCAAGGCAGGACCCACAAGGGCCCCAAGCCCTCAGAAAGACGAGGGAAGAGGCACAAGCACACAACAAGAGCTCAGAGCACTCAGAGAAAGAGGGGAATGCATGCTGCTCACGACATGCTCCACATGGAGGACCTTCCAGGGAAATGGAGGGCATGGCCAAAGGAAAGCTCTGAACACAGAGAAATAGAAAGGTGTACTTCTGAGTCATGGCCCACATGGAGGACATTGTGGAAATCCTCCTGGACAGAAGGCTGATGTGGAGGACATGTCCTGCAAAAGGAGGACATCTGGCCACTCCTGGCCCAGTTGTCCTAACCGGCAAGGAGGACAAAGAACCTCAAAATGGAGGACCTTCCAGGAAACAAGGGGGGGTGGCCACATAAGAGCTCAAAACACTCAAATAGAAATATAGAAATGCATGCTTCTCAGTCATGCTCAGAATGGGAGGACATTAATGGAAAATGGAGGGCATGGCCAAAGAAAAAGGCCAAAACAGGGAAATATAGAAATGCATGCTTCTCACTCATGCTCCAAATGGGAGGACATTGTGGGTTTCCTCCTGGAAAGAAGATTGAGATGGAGGACATGTCCTGGAAAAGGAGGATGTCTGTCCACCCTCAGCTAAAAACACTCATAGAAGTAGAAATGTATGCTCCTGGCCCAGATAATAATAATAATAATAATAATAATAATAATAATAATAATAATAATAATAATAATGTAATAATAATAATAATAATAGATATCCTAACCACCAAGGAGGACCAGGCACCACAAATTGGAGGACCTTCCAGGGAAACATGGAGAGACGTGGCCATGTAAGGGCTCAAAACTCTCAGAGAAAGATAGAAATGCATGCTTCTCCTGTCATGCTCCAAATGGAGGATACATACCATACCATAAACCTTTATTAGGCATCTCAAATAAAACATCATACAAAGTTAAAATTTTAAACTAAAATTATTAACATAGATACTTTAAAATTCCGTCCGTATAACATGTAATTTATACCAGATTTTTGTTGCCTCCATTAGAAAATTTGCCATCAATCGTGTAATCTGCTCATTACAATCCTCCAATAAATGCACTAAAGTTATATCCATTACACAGTAGTTCATTTCCATTAGTTTCTTTATCAATTTTTTTCTCGGTTTTTGATATAATGGGCAAAGAAAAACAATATGTTGGAGGGTATCTGGAACTGCCTCACATATACAAAGACGATTGACAAATGGAATTTTCATATATCTCCCCTTAGTAACACATGACGGATGGATGTTCAGCCTTGCAAAAAGGAAGGCTTTCCTCGCAGCCTGAAGGGACAATGATTGAAAATATTTTGGTATCTCACCACAACAGGGGGGGAATGCCAAATACAAAAGGGGAGCAATGGAGGATACTGTGTCTGGCATCTTCAGAGAGGGGGTTTTATATATACTGTGTGGCCCTAGGTAAGGAGGAGTGATTTCCATGTTAATTTTAGTGGTTTTTTAGTGTTGAAGTTGTCTTGGTGTTTGTGGGTTTCAATAGCTTCACTGTGCATTCTGACCTGGTAGCTGTTGGCATGGTCCAGAATTTCTGTGTTTTCAAATAGCATTTTATGCCCAGGATGGTTTATACAGTAATGTGCTGTGCTACTACTGATTTTTCTGACTGACCCAGTCTGCAGCGTCTCTTATGGGTCTATGGTTCTTGGTTACTTTTTGTTTACTTACTCCATCCATTCTAAAGGTTCTTGGTTACTTTTGGGAGCAGCACTCACAGAAAACTTCATATCGCCTGTTTGGGCATTTTGTATTGCCCTCCAAAATATTTGTAGATTTTATTGTAAAGTTAATTATATAAACTCTTACCATACCAGTAATTTTATTTTCTTGTGCTTTTGCAATATCTGAAACCCCGCCCATGGGATAATCCACAGGGCACTTTTACTCTTCCATACATGTGAAACATTTCAGTGACTCTGATAACTAAAACCTCCTGTCCAAAATATAACATCTGCTGAACTCTTCCTATGAATACTTGCTCTCTGATACATTTGTGGTATTGATTTAGGTAAGAGTAGTTGCCATTGTATTTATAATTTTCACAAAATCCACTTCTAAGAATAATGCCTCCAGACTGCATCACCAGTGACATCAAATGGTGTTTCCAGACTGACCTTTTAATATGCATTGTGTATGATTCATTACAATAATTTTACAATCACCCACATGACTCCAAGATCCTTTAGTTTTTAGCCCATGTTTTAGCTCCCTTTCATCCATTTTCTGTTAATAGAATAATCTGTTTAACCAGTCTAAGACTCAGGTCAGAAGGACAAATCTTTGGAGGTGTGAATACGAATGTTCCACAGAGCATGACTACCATAGGATGTTGGGTAAGTGGATGCAGTGTCAACTGTTAGCATAACTGCATTTTTATAAAATTTTGGAGTGTATGGAGTTCACTCTGACCTCAAACTGACCTCCTAGTGGACCCGCCATTTCTCCAAAACAAGGTGACCAGGTAAGGGAGGAGGCAAGATCCCTAGAAACAATACACATGGAAATTCCCCAAAGATAGCTTAAGAGTTACTACTGAGGAAGCCATCACCTCCAAAACCAACACAGTGCTGACTGTTCTTAGTCTCACACTTGATGGGCCAGTGATCAAATCAACGACCCACCTGTTTACTTGTTTGTCTTCCCCCAATTGTGTCAGACTCAACTGCATTGACCAGGCCATCCTACACCTCAGCTTAACAAAACCCAGGCAATCAAACAGCTTTGTCCAGGCTTCGGCCAAACCATTAAACTCACCACCAGAGGCTAGATTTCGCCTATAAGAACCCCTAGATTTGCTCACTCAGGTGTGCTACTTTCAGAATGCAGCTTGGCTCCACATCAGACTGAACTCTGATTTTAATTCCCTCAGTCAACACCCACCCCCACCCCCACGTTCCGGCGGCCATATTCCATCCATCAAACACTTCAGCATTGAAATCCCAGAGAAGCCTTCAGAAATGAGTATTGTCCATAGTTTTGCCTTTCAATCTATCCCCACTTTCCCTCCTTTCCTTCCATTAAGTCTTGAGTGTGTGTATGTGTGTGTGCCCCTTGCTATATGTGTGTTCCCCCCTTCTTTTAATAAATATTTGGACTTTAATTGGAAAAGCCTGTCTCCGTGTCATCTCTTAAGGGATTATTTGGTTCTTTGGTTTACATTAAGGGACACAGTCTTGCGAGGGTATTGTTACCCCTCCCTCTCAGCAATTTGAGCTAATTAAGAAATTTCCCTAATTAGAGACTTCTTAACACAACAGTGATACTCTGTATTGGTCTTTTCCCCTGCTCACTCTCCAAAACAGCCTAGCTAATGGGAATATATGCATAGCTGTTCATGTGTCTATGTGTTCATGTCACAAAAAGAAGACAACACCAGAATTTAAGATATATTTCAAGTCTGCCATTTTGAAATTTGTTCATGCTTATTTTTATTTTTTTTTTTCATATTTCTAATTTACTACAGAAGGAACATGTGTAAAGAGATAGGCAATCTTATCTGAAAATTCCCTGCCTTATTTTGTCATTAAAGATTTTTATAACAGAATTCCAGCAGGCAGATGTATCTGATTGTCAACAGTTACTGAAATAAAACAAGACATACAGTGGTGCCTCGGGTTACGAAATTAGTTCGTTCCGTGGCACCGTTCGTAACCCGAAAAGCCTTCGTAAGCCGAATTGCCATAGGCGCTAATGGGGAAAAGCCGCGATTCCGTGAGAAAAAGCCGAAAAAAGCACCAAAAGTTTTTTCGTAACCCGAAAAAACATTCGTAACCCGGAACAATGTTTTCCTATGGGATTTTTTCGTATCCCGAAAATTTCGTAACCTGGGTATTTCGTATCCCGAGGTACCACTGTATTATATATTTTATGTTAGACACTGTTAATGCTCTCTTTCTGAAAACAGAAAAGGCTTTGGAAGAGGTGCCTGGTTTTCCATGCCATGTCAAACCCAATTTCAAAGAAAAAGAGAAGGAATAGTCTCAAGGCACAACAGCAAGACAACTACAGTCATCCCTCTGGATTCACTGACTTCCCATTTGCGGTTTTGAATGGGAAGCCAGGAGGGACAAAATTAAAAACAATGGGGCTCCAATATTTGTGTTTTTTCTGGTTCATGGCGGAGTCCAGAATGGATCCCCCATAAATCCGAAGGTACAGCTGTACATAGGTTGTGAGAAGAGAGCAAAGTTCAAAGTAGTGAAATTCTACATTTTGAACTTTTCGGTTTTTTCCAATTTGTTTTATTCCTACCAGAAGAGTGTTTTTATAAACAGACTTGTTTGTTACAAGGTTTGCAACACAAGTGTGTCCTATGCCCTCAATCCTCCATATTTTCAGGGAAGACAGAGAGGTTGAGATGGGTAGGATGAGTATACAGAAGTTGAAGTGTATCCCATTATTATCTGCCTGCTACTATGAACAGTTTGCAGTGTGTTTCTTTGCACTAAAGTATAATAGAAGAGACTTTTCAGTTCCACAAGCCAGAAAATCCAGAAAACTATGTGAAAAAAGGGTTCATGTCTGGTTCATGCCTGGAAGCAATCATAGCTACAATATCATGGACAATTCAGGTATATGGCTGTGAATCCTTCAGAGCAAACATAATATTTATGTGGATTTCATGTATAAGCGTAACTGAAATCAGGTTTGTTTTACAAATGTAATCCAGAAATTTAGCATTGAGTGGATAATCACATTTGCCTTTAGTGATAAAAAACATTGCCTGCTGGACATGTTTTGAGTTCACATTAGAGCAAGTATTGTATTTACTGTACTTGTATGTTGTGGGTAAAGGTTTGTTTTCAAAAATTAATCTGCAGTTGGATAATCACACCTGTCTGTCTCTTCATCATAGACCAGACCAGGGGGACAATCTAGTATATATGTGATTCCATTAGAGCAAGAGTAGTATTTGTGTGGATCTGGGGGATAAACATAGTTACCATCAGGTTTATCGTTACAAAAGTTGTCAGGTAAAACAGTGATAGTTTCAGGAGTGCTGATGGATCCTGGAGTTTCAGTGGGCCAAGGTCCTGATGTTGGCACAATTCCAGAGCCACCACATACTGAAAAAGATATTAGAAAATTGCATCACTGAAGTCTTGAATTGTTGTATTAAAACCAGCCGTATTATTCCAACCACTTCCTAGCAGCCCCTACAGCCTGTGACTATAAAAAATGTACTCTTTCTGCAATATGCATTGACAAGAGAAAGTAACATTGGGAACTGCACTGCACTCAACTGTGTCAGGAAAGGTAGCATTTCTTATTGTGGTACTAAGTGTTTCTTTTTAAAAAGACAAACAAAATTTTGCTAATTACAGGAACTTTTGGGCTTTTCTCAATGCTTCCCACTCAACTGGAAGCTAAGTTCCCCATATCAAGTATTTTCCAGTAAAAATATATATAATATAGTCAGAAGGAGATCACATTCTAGAGGTTCCTTCCTTTTAAACATTTGCAAAAGGAGCATACCCTTAATTCCTTGAATGCCCATTTAGAAGCTACTTTGACACTTAGACACACATCAAGAAGTAAAAAAACGGACAAAGGAAAAAGTGGCCAATTGTGTAGGATTTGATGAAACTTTTAAAAATTAAAGATGATGTTAATTTAAGACTCATATGAATCCTATCCTATTGAAGTCACTTCATGAAAGTGGATGTCAACCAGAATTGCTAATGCATAATATCCCCTTGATTAAACACAACTTCAAAAAAAAATGTGGGACAATTTCAAATGTGGAATATAGCCAACTGATTTTACACACACACACACACACACACACACACACACACACACTTTTTAATAACAACATTCTCACTCCATAGTTCTTTGGCATCATCTCACCATTGCCTGAAAGAGATTTCTTGAGCTCGTTCATCAGAGGGTAAGCTCCATCATCACAGAAAGAGCCTTTGAAGTCATCCAGGTCAACCGCCCATAGAATGGCGCCACCAAACCTGTTGTCTTTCACAAACTGAGCCTACCAACAAAACCAATTGAGGTCAGTACATAAGCAAGAGGCATAAAGAGATGAATAATGAACCAAGAAGCAAGCAAAGAAGGCCTTACTTTGTATCTAAAACTTCTTCTGTCATCATAGCCAACCCACTCAGAATCTTTGTAGGCATAGGGAACTTTCTGGTCTTCAATCCAGCCAACAGTGGCACCCTTTTTTATAAAGTCACAGACCTTGAAAACAAATATACCATGTTGTAACTGTTAATAAATTGGGAAAGCCTGTTTGTGATCTGATGGATTCATTGTAATATTTGGTTCTAATGCTATCAGAGATGTACATGATATTTCAGCAGCGCAACCCATAAAATGATTAATTCTGAGGAGTTAAAATGAGGTTTCATTTCCAGATATATGGCCAACTGTTTCCCTGGACTCTGCATACTGCTAGCAGATAACTGAATAATGACACCTCCAGCATTTTGTAGTACAAAGTATTTTCAGTTGGCTTGGTTCTGAATGGGCAAAAAGTACTGGCTCTATGAAAGATCTAATCCTGGGGAGGGAAGAAATCTCTCCAGCTATTTTGTTAGTATGGATCCATGCACCTGCCTCCATTTTTGGACCTTCCTTGGAGCTGCAACTACAGAGAGAGTCATGATGAGCACATGCAGGTTATGCATTACCACCATACCACTGGAAAAGACAGGTTTTTTTCCTGTCTCTGGGAAAAACCTAGCTGAACAACATCCTTGTTGAATCAGACCAAAGGTCTAGTCCAGCATTCTGTTCCACAAAGACAAACCACATGCCTATGGGATGCCCACAAGCTAAAATATGAGTGCAACAGCACCTTCCCACTTCTGCTCCCCTGGAAACTGATAATCTGAGGCACAGTGGCCCTGATGCTGCAGACAGTATACAGCCAAGATGTACAATAAACAGCCAATATATACAGCATCACTGTGCCTTGATTTCACCAACTGATGAAAGCTCTTCTCTCTATATCAACTGCCACTGCTATGGCCTCTGGAGGGAGAGAACAGCAGCCAGCATTTGCTGCATTTAATCCCTCCCTCCACTGCCATCCCCTTTTCTTCTAGGTTGTAAACAGGGCAGAGAATAGCCAGATTAACAATTTGTAAACTGCTGTTTGATCTTTTTTGGCTGGAGGGTGAAATATAAATGCTCTATATAAATAAATATGACTAGCAACCACCAACAGCTTTATCCTCCATAAATGTATCTAATCCCCTTTTAAAATTGTTCAAATTGTTCAAAACCTGCTGTATCTTGCAGTAGCAAATTCCACTGTTTAATTATGCTCCTTGCGAAGAAGTACTTCACTGAAAATTCTGAAAAACATAGGATGGCAGTGGTAGGCCCAGAAAGTCTGAGAAGCAGAGAATTACTCAAGTTGATTGGGTTCTTTACCTCATAATAAGACCAGAAGCCTTCCTCACGTGTATACGGCCCTGCAGAGGCAGGGCCAGAGGCAGGAGCACCCAGAGATGTGTCATCGGTGCTAAGTCTAAAGGTGCGTCCATAGGTGGGGAATCCCATGAGAAGTTTTGCAGGAGTAGCACCCTTTTCTACCCAATAATTCATGCCGCTTTCCTGAAGGAAGAACAAGAAACGGACTTACAATTACAGCTCACCTTTACTACCCATCACATGAAAAAGAAAATATACAGGATTTCCTGTTCTTACACAATTGAAATATTCATTTTCCTGAGGATGATCACCAGCATGCAGAGGGCTGTTGTGTCCAGTGATTTTTTCAAAAGAACCACCATGGAAATCATAGGTCATTACACCTATGAAATCTAGATATCTGTAATAAAATGGAACTTAGAATTAGAGCAGCTCAAGCAACTCATTAAGAAAGATGTCATTCAAATAGGCATTTATCTTAAGGGAATTGGCAGACAGTGCAACCTTTATATTACCAATTAAAAGGCATTGTGCAGCTATATTACCTTTCCCTTCTTAATTGGTACAAGCTGAGTCTCCCTTATCTGAAATGCTTGGGACCAGAAGCGTTTTGGATTTTAAAATGTTTCATAATTGGGAATATTTGCATATACATAATGAGATATCTTGGAGATGGGACTCAAATCTAAACATGAAATTCATTTATGCTTTGTATACATCTTATACATATACCCTGAAGGTAATTTTATAAATAATATTTTAATAATTTTGAGCATAAAACAAAGTTTGTGTACACCGAACCATCAGAAAGCAATGGTGTCACTATCCCAGACAGCCATGTTGACAATTTTGGATTTTGAAATATTTCAGGTTTCAGAATTCTGGAAAAGGAATACTCAACCTTTATGTATATGTGGTAAGAAAAAAGAAAGCAGCAACAGCAGGATGATATAGGAAGTTACAAATGAATGTCAATGTCTTGATCCCACATAATATCCTGTGAATGGCTATTGCACACTGAAGCACTTTTGGACTATCAGACAGAAATTAAGGCTTGTTCTTGTAGGCTAAAGCATGTGGGTTCATCTGGCACAACTTGCATCCTGCACCACATGTTTACCAGGGTTTCATTTCACAAAGTTATTTTTTCTTTCAACTTACGTGTTTAATTCTTCAACTTCATATGCTGAATCAATTGTCTCTTTGCCAGCAGCAACTGCTGCACTAAGCAACAGCTTTGTTTGTCCACTTCTCTTGGTTTCTGCTTCAAAAGCTGCTGACATTTCCTAGGAAAGCAAAAAGGTGTGTGAGATATTTGGCTTTTAACTGATGCAAACATGTTGGTAAGCGAATTCTTCTCACCAGTGGAAACATTCCTTCTCCAGTTGCTGAACATAACCAATAGATGGTGAGATCTACTGAACTCATACCTTGATCAATGAAGTAAAGTGCTGCTTATCCTCAGGAGGACTACCCCTAGAACCTGGATATTCAAAGTCCAGATCAAGCCCATCAAATTTATATTTCTGCAGAAACAGGATTGCTGAGTCAATGAAGGTTTTGCGATTGGCTGCTGTAGAAAGCATTTCACTGAACCTGCAGGATGAAATTTCTTGATTAAATAACAATTCTGTGCAGAAGCTCAAAGCTTACAGATATGCAGACAGATAAATACACCCCCTCTGAAATGTGATCAACGCCATGATCAACCTGGTTGTTTCTCTTTCCAGGATAAGCTAGCCATACAGATTATGGATTGTCTGACTCTGTAACAATAAGAAGAGATCACCTCCCTGCCCTCCTTCACCCCGGTGGTGACTAGTTTCTTCAAAACCACCTCTCTCCTACTTCTCTGTCTAGCTATGTATAAAAGTGCTGATTAAACATTTATAAAAGATAAATGTGTGGGCTATCTGACACACACAAACACCAAAAGCCCAAAACCAAAATCTAAATCCAGTGCAATGCCATTGGTAGGAACAGCAAAATCATGATGCGTGTCTCTAAAGGAGTGAAGGAACACTAGAGAAGCAACAGCAAGAAAATGTCCTTAAAAGGCATTGCATTTCTGCCAATGCATTGATGAAGGGATTAGGGGATTGGGATCTGGTCCACAGAACTACAGAAATGCAGAAATGTTATATGTAACTCAGTGCAAAATATTTTTCCTCTTTTGGAGGGTATAAGGAGAGACAGTGGAATAGATTTATTCAAAATAAATTAATTGCCCTTACTTTCCATAGGAATTAATTGAAGTTTATAGAATTGAATAGGGTTACAAAGGAGAATCATTTCTCTAGGCCTTTGTAGGTCCTCCAGCACAATACCATGGTCAATTTCTGGTAGATGTAGACAATAGAATTGTGTTGGAGCACTTAGAGATTCCTAGAGAGGTGCTCTCTCGGGTTAAAAAATAGGGTATTTTTTTAGTTACAGTTTTTCCATTTTCATGGGGGGGTCCTGCACCCCTATCCAAATGTGAAGGGCCCACCGTACATTCCAAAAAGCAAACCTTGATTTTGCCATTTTATATAAGAGACACCATTTTACTACCCCATTGTATATAATGGGACTTAATCATCTACAGATTTTGGTATCTACTGGGGATCTTTAAAACAACCTGCAGTAGATACCAAGAGCCCACTGTACTACAAAATTATTATTCCGGTTTAACTGCCATGGTTCCATCCAGTGGAATCCTGGAACTGGTACACAGTAATGTCACTAGGGGGGTGCAGGGGGTGCAGACCACACCAGGTGACACCCTAAGGGGAGGTGACACCACTAGTCCTCAAACATCTGGATTTTGGCAGAATAGGCTGTGGCATTTGCCTTTATCTCTTTAAAATGTTGAAGAGATGGTATGAGTAGAATGGGGCTCAGTGGGAGGAGAAAAAAAGGTCCTAGGTTTTTTAAAATAAATTAAAATTCCAAATTTCAAATTTTATTTTTTATTTAAAAATCTTTTAAAACATCCAATTTTACCAAATTTTCACTTTAATCCAACAAAGCTATGTGTATGTAAACACATTTATTCTGTGCATGTGATATTGTAATTGAAAGATCATTTTTATTTTGCCAGTTGTTTATGTCACAACTATTGTCATTAGATTCAATGCTATATGGGAATTAAGATTTATGAGTAAATTAGTACAAAAACATGACTAAGGATTCTGTATGGTGTAGTATGGGAGGAAGACAATGTGTGTGTGTATGGGGGGGGTGACACCATGAATTACCGCACCGGGTGACACCAACCCTAGGGACGCCACTGCTTTAAAGTGATGGGTTTCAATTGTCAGCCATAGCACTCCAGCACCTCACCAGCCTACCAGTCCCAGGCTTCTGCAGGATGGAACCATGGCAATTAAAGTGGATTAAGAGCACTATGACTTATTTATTTATTTTCTTATATCCCACCTTTCTCCCAATACAGGGACCCAAGATGGTGTATATAGTATATATTAGCTCTTGGTAAGGAAAGCAGAGAGATAAGTGCAAATGCAAGAAGGAAGGCAAAGAGTGGGAGAAAGAATAATTCTTCTTCCAAAATCTTTCTCCTCTCTTGTAACACTGCCATTATTTCAAGAGTTGTGGGAATAAACACAGAGGAAGCTTCCAAGTAGGCACCAAAATTTTTGATACAACCTAACCTAAATTAGCCCAAAGGTCCTCAGTTTCCGACCATCTTCTATACCCATAATTGTACTATTCTTCAGGTCACAGCACCCTAATCATCACTGCCCTAAGCTTCCCCAAAGTCAATGGAAAACTTTACCCTGAGCCAAAGTTCCATCCTCCAACAGCAAGCAGGGTCACCAAGGCTGGATTTCTGTTAAAAGAAAGAAAATATGTTTTTTGTGTTAAGACCAGAACTGGAAACAGGTCTGTGGAGGATGTCTGTAGTTACCGTTACTTCAGAGGGAAACACACACACGTACACCTGAATAATAGTTGGTGTTACAACAACATTTAAGGCTACCGTTAAACCATATGAGTTACTGTATATACTTATGTGTAACTCTTGAAATTTTAGTTTAAAAATTGAACCAAAAAACCTGAATGGACTTATCCACGAGTCAATGGCCCGGTACAGATGGCTCCAGATCGTTGCCATGCCAACCGCACAGCCACGGCAATGATCTGCTGCCAAAAGGAGCTCCGAAATGGAGCTCCTTCCCACTACACTGCCTAGGTGCCATTTGCACCCTGAAGCATCACAGTGACGTGTCCTGTGCGACACGCAGTTTGGAGGCATTGCACAGGACATGGCATGGATGCATGCCCCATGTGAATGGGGCCGCACAACCATGGCAGTGCCCACACATACTATGGCTCGGGAGCATGCGGTTGCTGCGTGCTCCCGAGCCCTAGCATCGGCACAGCCACACTGCTTTTGGCCCCTTTAAACCAGACCAATGTAAGTATGCAACTATTATTTTTAAAGGAACCATCCCCTGGCAAAAAGCAATAGCAGGGACGTAGCCAGGGGGGGGATCTGGGGGGCCGGACCCCCCCCTTCCATTAGAAAAATGAATGGTGGGGGCTGCTGCGCCGCCGCAGCACACCCCCCATATTATGGTGGTGGTACTTCGTCAGCCCCCCCCCCCCTTCCTAAAATCCTAGCTACGTCCCTGGCAATAGTGTAATCTGGCCTGGAGGCTCCAACCTCCCTCTAGTCTCTCTTCCATCCAGCCTTTAGGGTGAGCAGAAACAATTATGCTGGCTGGAATTTTGTAAGTTCTTTGGCATTGTTTTCCTTTGCTTCTTTATTTGGATCTTTTGTTACATGCCCCTAGCTTTTATTCTTAACTTATGTACGAGTCATATCAAGATACATAACTTTGGTCCCAAAACCTGCCCTTGACTTATACATGAGGTTGCCTTATAGATGCAGTCACAGATGATGGTGAAACATCAGGAACAAACTCTTCTACAACATGGCCACATAGCCCAAAAAACCCACAAAACATGAAACATTGCTTTGTGGGGTGGGGACTCTTTCAACGTAAGTAGAGCATAAATCTTTTCTAGTGCTGGAGTTCCTGTTGCTTTCTTATGGCACTTGCAGACCTGTCATGCATGCATACATGCACACACACTGAAACAGAGGATTTGCAAATCAAAATGAAGTGGGTGAAGAAAAACAGCAAAACTAACCCTTAACATAGAAGGTTTATGCAAATCTGAAAAAACAAACCTACAGACAGAAACTAAAGCGGGGGGAGAGGGAGAGGAAAAAATATTTCCCAATCAGAGGTGCTTCTCTGCAATACTGATCCTATTCTAGAGAAAACAAAGATAAAGGGGAAGTTTTAAAATCCACAAAGGAGGGAAATCTGTGTGTCTATGAGAGATTTAACCTGTTCTCAGAGTATTGTAATTGACAAGATAACTTTTTAATAGGTTACTGTGTTTATTTATGTTTTCCTTATTGAAAAAGTTACTGGGGTCACATGGACTCGTTCCAACAGCTGCTGCAGTAACTTTCTTCTTGCAGTGGTCCCACTGGGAGGGGTAAGAGTCCGCCCTCTCCTCCTTTGCAGTGCGAGGGAACAATTGGGTGCAAAGTACTTAACTGTTGGCTGCAAAGGCCCCTTCGAAGTCAACTGCAACATGACTGTTGCAGGAGAAGAGGGGACAACCCGTGATTCCTTAAGACAAGCTGAAAAACTGTGAATACAAAGAACTGTGGCTTTCCTGGCTAATCTGTGACTGCTGAAAGCTATGCCACCCCCAGTTTCTATTCACACTTGAGGCAAGGCCAGGGGCATTGTACAAGGAGCTACAAGATGCTTCCTTCTGCAACTTCCCTCAAAGTGTATGTGACAGTGGCACTCATAGTTACATCAGCCCATGTCACCTACAGGACCCTGTCCATAGTATTTACAACTCAACAACATTAAATCTGGCTGTGTGTGAGAGCCCTTTCTCTCACCTTCCCTTTCCCTCTGAACCTCTCTCTCATTCTCTCTCTCTCTCTCTTTCTCTATACAAACATCAGTATAATATGCTTATACTATTAAATATATATAAAACAAGTAATAATAACAAATATGTATTGATATTGTATGGATGTACACACACACACACAAAGATATAGGTATATAGATACGTTGTTGAGCTGGTAATCTGATATTTCTTAATACAGTAGAAACCTGTTTCCATTTTTTAAAATAAATGTGTAGCACATTGCAGCTCTTATATAAAACATTAATACCTTTAATACTTGTACTTATTCATTATATTATTGCTGCCATTCTTTTTTTAAAATTGCAATGTACTCACCCTGGATCTATAATATGTAACACTACTGCCTTCTTCATCTCTTTTTTTGTTTAATGTTAAAATTTATTATGTGCTTGTTTAAATTACCTGTACTGTAAACTGTATCAAGGACTTATCATGCAGATAGGTAGGAGACAAAGGTATATTCTCTCTCGAACTCTAGATATTCATATTTCAAGTTATTAGAATCTTCAGCTGGTCTGTACTTGATGCTCACCAATATTACAGCAAGCATAGTGAAAGCACCCATTATTTTCTCATGAACGTCTGA
The DNA here is from genome assembly GCF_019175285.1 of Sceloporus undulatus. Taxonomy (NCBI): domain Eukaryota; kingdom Metazoa; phylum Chordata; class Lepidosauria; order Squamata; family Phrynosomatidae; genus Sceloporus; species Sceloporus undulatus. Next base: position 44,399,684 of record NC_056525.1, on the reverse strand, counting down.
AGCAGCAGTGGAAAACCTTTGGCTCTTCCAATGTTGTTGTGCTCAAGCTCCCCCAATACCAGCCACAGACAGCAGATAGGCAATTGTTAGTGGCCATGGGAGTTGTAGTTAAACTATGTGTGGAAGGCCACATGTTTTCCACCTTTGTGTAAAGTCAAGCCAAAACCATCACCAGTAGGATTTCCAAGACAGAATTTTAGGGTAAAAACCTAAGATTTAAAAAAAAGCCCTTATGATGTCACAAGGGGCAGGTCCTGGTGATATTACAAGAGTGATATGACAAGGGAAAGACCCTGGTGATGTCATTAAGCATTAATCTAGTTGTACTGGCATACCATCAAATAAAAACACCTGTTACAGACAGCCAAAATAAAGCTGCTTCGAGTCACAGTGGAGGTATGGTGTTTCAATGATGCATGCGTCCTAAGACTCCAGAAGCCACACCAAAGCCACGCTCCAGTCCTTAGGGCTGGAGCGTGGCTTTGGTGCAACTTCTGGACTCTTAGGACGCATGCATCATTGAAACACCATACCTCCACTGTGACTCGAAGCAGCTTTATTTTGGCTGTCTGTAACAGGCCTAAGTTTAATTAATAATACACATACACACACGCTTTTCAAGACAGTGCTCTCACCCTGAGATTCCTCTCCCTTGCCATAAGGATTGGAGAAGAGGATCCAGGTCCTGAGATCTGACAGTCCTAAGTACCTGGCTATTTTCATGACTGATTGTGAATCATCTGTATCCAGTCATTCCATTATCTATTTCGTTTGGTTCCACAGAACTCTCCAAGAATTCCTAGGCATTGTACAAGATGTAAAATGTTTCCCTCCCACCCTACATTTCTACCTGACCTCTGCTTAAGTGCGTTGGTCTCAGCATAGAGAGTCTCGTCGTTCCATTCAAAAGTTACAATCCGATTGTTCTTAATAACCGCAAATGCATAGGTAACATGTGTGCACAGTTTGGGGTCTGTATTTGAAGGCAAAAATTTTGCTGGCGCAGGACGATACTGAGCCCAGTTAGTGATGTAACACACAATGTGGCAAGGATAACCTGGAAAGAAAGTGGGGATTATGTGGATATTTTTTTAAAATCACTGTCAGTTTTCTTTTTGATCAGTACCCATACTGTAACATTGTAGTTTCTCTCTTGCCCCACAACTTCCTCCAAGAATGCTTCCATGCTTGCCCTTTTCTCTGAAATTGCCATCCTTTGTTCATTCACCTTTCGATAGAACATATACATGATGTTCCATTTCATTGCAAGGTTTTCTCAGATACCCTCCTGGAATTGTTACACCTGATTTGTATTGATCTTTGGTAATAAAGTGCAATTGCAGCACTATATTGTTCAGTGTGGCAAGGGAGAGGACTCAAAGGTTTTCAGGACTCCTTTGAGAGCTAGCCTTCATTTCAATAGCATATAGCTCCCTGTAAGAAAGGCCAGTGTGGTATAGTGCTCTCAGTGTTGGACTCGGGCTACATGGGTTATTTACTTTAAATTTCCCCCGGGCTCACTGCATCCCATTTACACAATGCAGGGCCTAAACCCCATAATGTCTGCACCCAGTTTGGTCTTTCCTCCTCTTAACCCAAATTTTAAAATTTTATCTTTTACTCTGGGTTTTCTGCTCTCTCTGCAGAGATGATGGGTGGCTGCCTTACCACATGGTCCCTGTGAGCTGCCTGGCACCAATGCTGCAGGTGCAAGTTGCTCTGAGGTCAAAAGAGGCACCAAGAATCAATAAGGTGGATGGGCACTTTGCTGTAACCTCATTCGATGGCGAATGGGGATCTCATGGGAGGTCAGCTGCTGTCATCGCTACAGGGAAAGCACAGGTAATGAGGGAATTCAAGGGAAATTCAGAGCCAGAATATCATGGGGGCAGCCCAGAGTACTCAGGCCAGTGAAGACTAGCCCTGGAACCCTGAGGTTTGAATACATTTTGAGACAGGTGGCCTTGGGCATGTCACATTCTCTTATCCTCGTAGGAAGGCAGTGGCATATCTTCCTCTGAATAAATCTCACTAACAAAACGTCTGTCAGGGGTGCCATAAATCAGAGCAAACTTGAAGGCACACAACAACAACAAAGCTCAGGCTACCGTTTTTTCTTTCTGTTGATCCAAACTGAGGCTGCATCTGCACTGCAGAAATAATCCAGCTTGACACCAATTTAACTGCCATGGATCAATGCTATGGAATTATGGGAAGTGTTGTTTGTTATGGCACCAGAGGTCATCAAACTGGATTATTTCTGCAGTGCGGATGCAGCCTGAAAGATAAGAATAGCCTTTTAAAATTTACTCATGACACTTTCTCTTGTTGTGAGAAGAATGCTGTAATTACAGATTCCCTGTCACTTTCCCTCCCCCTTTTCCCCCTTTTTTTGTATTGGTGAAATAACACTGTTTAAAAAAGTGGGGGATGGGAATACAAGCGCCTCCTACAGGAAGAAAACTGACATTGGGGCAATTTAGAGATGTCACTTAAGAAGCAAACTTCTGGTGGTAACTTCTTCCTACCAGCATGGACCAAAAGAAATAAATAAAATACACAAGTGCAAATAAATAACATAAAAGAAATTATTAAAATATATTTTAATAAATAAATATTTTTCAATGTATGAATAAGATGTTGAGGTTGAAAATGAGAGGTCTTTGCTTGGCATTAGAAAAGAATTTTACTGAATGGAATTTGCTTGGGAATGACAAATAAATGTGGGCCATAGACAGATCACTGCTGAATGATTTAGGTGTATATTAAGTTTTTGATGTGTGCTGGAGAACAGAAGACAAGATCTGGCTTATTCAAACTGCCCAATTGCATGTGGATTTATAAGATGTTCTAGGTGACAATGTCAAACTACATCACGATATAATGATTTGTCACTATGGAACTGCAGGTTATTAATGAAACAGAGTTTATTAATACATTTGGCATGAATTTGGGATACAAATAGCAACTTCAGAGGACATTTGTTTCTTAAAGATCATTACAAGGTAGGAAGGGCACGTTATCAGTGCAGCGCTGTCTGAATGCGCACGTGCCCAAAACGGCACTGGGAGAGAGTGGAGCATCCGCACGCTGTGCACTCCCCAGCCTTAATGTTGGCCTCAGGCCACTGAAACGCAGCGGTCTGTACCAGGTCTAAATCTTTTCTTTAAAATTCTCATCATTCTAAAGCCTTCAGCAGGATTTGCAGATGCTCAGAATATAGGCACTTTCATATACGTTCACATACTTTCATTTAAACAAAAAGAATCAATAAATGACACACAATGTAAATTCTTTGGTCTAGCCAACTTACCAGCATTAGACTTTTTCCTTAGCTGAACCAATGCATGTTGTTCAATCATGACTTTAGATGGATCCAGAATAAAGACATTTAAAGTTTGTACCTCATGATGCCCAGATACAAAAGTCCCAACTGGTATACCTTAAAAGCACATACATCCTTTATTATAGTAGCATTACATCATTATGGCAGTATAGCAGAAAGATAGACAGTAAGGGAGATAATAATGAATACTACATATTTGCCAGTAAAGAATAAAAAGAATTAAATGCAAATCAACATAAATCCTAGTCAATTTGCTGTAAATGATTGCAGTGCCATCATCAGAGGGAGAGAAAGGCCTGCTAGCTCCATTGGGCCTGGCCTGAACGAAAAAGAAGAGCCCTCCCTCCAGTCCATCTGCCTTGATCCAGGCCTCAGAGGGAGAGAAGAACTGCTGGACCTGATCCCTTTCCCCACTACCATTCCCTTCTCCTTTTGTGTCGTGCCTTTTTAGAATGTAAGTTTGAGGTCAGGGAACCATCTAATTAAAATAATAAGAGCCTTTAGGGCTGAAGGGTGGGGTATAAGTACTCTAATAAATAATAAATATAAAATAAATAATATACTGTATATACTCATGTATAAGTCTAGAAATTTTAGTCAAAAAATTGACCAAAAAAAAGGTCAATTTATCATGGGTCAAGTAATATAATATAATAATAATAAATAATAATTTGTTTATTATATACCGCTATTCCAGATCATAGCGGTGAACAGCAAGTAAGCTAATTAGCAAGTAAGCAATTTGCCCCCAACATCTGGGTACTCATTTTAGCAACCTCGGAAGGATGCAAGCCTGAGTCGAGCTTGGGCCCTTTTGCTGGTCTTGAACTTGCAACCTTGTGGTTTTGAGTGAATGGCGGCATGGAAGCATTTAACCACTGCGCCACCAGGGCTCCTTTAACTCTATATAAAGAAGAAGCCATCCCCTTTCTCTGAATAAAAGGCAAGGGCTTAGTCCAGGGGTAGGCAACCTGTGGCCCACGGGCCAGATGTGGCCCGGCGAAGCCTTGGGACAGGCCCCAGCCTGGTCCTGCCGCCGATTGCCGCCGGGGCCTTTGGCCTCTCACACGCAGGGGCAAGGGGGGCAATTGTCAATAGACGCCTCAGAAACATGCATTTATATTAACATTTTTTAAAAAAATCAGCAATTTTTTTGTGTGTCCTCCACTGAGGGACAGCAACCCGGCCCCCGGCTCAAAACGGTTGCCTACCCCTGGCTTAGTCCATCCTGAGAACACCAAAAAGAAGCATGGCTCCCCTCTACTCTGTCATCCATCCAGCCTTTAGGATGAACACAAACAGTGATGCCTGCCAGAATTTTCTAAGTTCTTTAGCATAATTTTCCTTTGCATCATCCTTTGTTACATGCCCCTAAGTTTTACCCTCAACTTATGCAGGGGTCATATCAAAATCCATAATTTTGGCCCCCAAACCTGTCCTTGACTTATACATGAGGTCGACTTATAGTCGAGTATATACGGTATACATATCATTTCAAACCACTTATGCAAAGTTTGCCTGGTCAGTATTATAGGAAGGAGACATACAAAAGCTTCACGATTTAAAACAACATAAATTGTTGTTGGTGTGATTCTCTGCACAAACCAGCACTAACAAAAGAGGCATGCAAACATTTCATAAGTCAGTTCAGCATAAGATACAACAGATGTAGAAATTTTATACAAGCTGTGATGTGTATGTGTGTATGTACATTGAGCAAAAGGTTTGGAATCCCATCATTATGCCTTTCTCTCTTATCCAAAGAGTCAAAGCAAGCATAATACAGTGCGTCCTCGCCTTACGCGGGGGATCCGTTCTGGATCCCTCCGCGTAAGGCGAATTCCGCCTATGCTCAAGCCCCAATTGGAAACACATGGGGCTCATTGCGCGCGGCGCGGCAGCAACAGGTGCGCGCAGGGAAAACGGGTGCGCACAATCCAATCAATTGAATGGGACGCGCGCCCCCCTTCTGCCCCGCGCGCACAGCCGCAGCTTGAGCGCATATGCTCAAGGCCGCATATGGGTGAGCACGCGTATGGCACGGGCGACACTGTAATTCACACGAGCCAAGTAGGTGTTCAACAACTCTGACCTCATTAACTGTCAAGAAAATTAGACAAACTATTCTTTTATAGGTATGGAAAGAGATTTGTAGCACCTGTGAGGACTAACTGAATGAAAAAAAGTTTAGTAAGCTTTCATAGATTTGGAGCCTTATTGCACAAGAAAACAAAGCAGAAAGGCACTGGAGAATTGCCTCATGATGTTGGTAGGTGCTTCAGTTCTCTTGCCAGGGGACAGATAAGAGCATGCATTTTGTCAAACAGATTTTTCCAGCAGAATAAAAGACCCACTTTTTGAACTCAAGAAGAACTGAAGTGCTAAACATGATGTGGAGAGGCATGGAAAAGCTGAGAAAGCAGAGGAGTTGAAACTGAAGGTTGATGTACTTATACCAAAACACATATATCTGTTGAAAGAGTAGGTAATTATTCCTTTTTACTAGGAGGTTAACTTTGGTCCAAATCACACTGCAGAAATAATCCAGTTCAAGACCACTTTAACTGCCCTAGCTTGGTACTGAGAGAATCCGGGAATTGGTCGTTATTGTGGTAAGAAGCTCTCTGACAAGAGAAGTTAAATGTCTCACAAATCTCAGTTCTCAGAAATCTCTAGCATTGATTCGAGGGAGTTTAGAGAAGGTCTCAAATTAGATTATTTCTGCAGTGTGTTTTGGACCAAGATATTGATAGGATCCACTATTCCACAACTGTCATGGCCTTCATTTTAGTAAGAGAACAAAGCTGGATTCAAGGCCAGATGGTTTACCTTTGTTCCAGGATATTTTCCAACTGCCCATACTCCAATACCAATTGCTCGATCCAATGGCAAATTTCATCCCAGACAGGAAAAGTTTCCTTCAGTTAACACACCTCGTGAACACACCTTAAAATTATAAGTTTAGAAAAACTGTTCTGGAAATCATTTTTATTATAAATCAAGTATATTAAAGTGTATTTGTATATTCAGTATATTTGATGGGTCTCAAGTGCTGTGTTGTTCCCCCTCTAATCTGCATTGGCAGCATTGACTAGCAGATAAATTATTCTTAAACTGAGTTATAATCACCTTAAACTTCAGGCAACAATTTTGTTCAGACAATGATTTTGTCAGCTGGCAACCACAAATGCCACAAAAACGAGGTCTAACTTGAAATGATTATCTTTCCAATTTAGAGGTGAATGGAATGCCATGCCTTATGGAACTGTCAATAAAATTACAACAACAACAACACAATAATCATTTATTTGTATCCACTTTTCACAAAGGAATCAAGCAGATTCAAACAGTATAATTAAAACATCAACAGTTAAAAATTACAATTAAAAAACCCCAAAGCCCAACCCTCCCCCATCATAAAAAACAGTTATCAACCCATAAAAACAATGTACTCAGCTAGGCAATGTACTCATGACACATAGAAAAATAAAGCACTGGGTGTCACCACCATACTGGTGGCACGAGCCCCCAAACCCCTAATCATTTCATCCAGTGAATTCAGTTTCTTTTTTAATCTTCTAATTAAACAAACAGAAGAAAACTATTGGATCTGGGACTTGCCTATAACGATGCATGTCAGGGCGTTGCCTGAAGCCTTCAACAACTGACATTTCCAGAGCTTTAAATCCTCCGTGGACAAAATCATTCCATAAACTGGTAAATTCGCTTCCGTATTTGGAGATCTCAGATGCGACTGAAATCCAAAGCATCAATGTTATTATTAGACATGCTAAACTACCACTGGTAATGTGAAGATTCTTTCACTGTGGGACAAGGCTGGGAGAGAATTAGCTTGGTTAACAAAGCAGATGTGTTCCTAGGCATTACATCTTTAACAGAAAATTTGACAGAAAAGGCAGAAATAATGTAATTTGGGCAAGGCGTTTAAAACCTTTGTAAAAAGATTTACTGTCAAAGATATTGCTAACTGAGGTTATTGCCATAATACTGTATAAAACTGGTAGAAGACAAAACATATGGTTGTTTTGAGCATAGGACTTGCAGTGGCTGCTTTAAACTAGACATGGAGCTTGTAGTGCTTCTGCAATAGGCCCCTCGCATTCTCCCATCAGATGTTGTGCTTGGTTTACCAAGACATGGTCAAAGGACACATCAGTTACTCATGATATCAACACCTGGGAGCCTCAATGAGTTTACATTTCAAGACTGACAGTCCCATGGAAATGAAATCTGGGACCCTGCATGATCTTCATTCCAAGCTGTGTGGTCAGGAAGGTTTTTGAAAATCTGGCCCTATCAGATGATGCCAGCTAATACCATGGCTGGTTACAGACAGCCAAAAAAAGTGCTGTCGAGTCACAGTGGAGATATGGTGTTTCAATGATGGCATGCGTCCTAAGAGTCCAGAACTCACACCAAAGCCATGCTCCAGCCGCCTAAGGACTGGAGGCATGGCTTTGGTGTGGCTTCTGGACTCTTAGGATGCATGCATCATTGATACCCCAACTCCACGTGACTCGAAGCAGCTTATTTTTGGCTGTCTGTAACAGGCCCATGTTTTACAAAATGCTGAGAAGCTATTATTTCAGAGGTGCAATCTACATTGTAGAAATAATGCAGTTTGACACCACACTTACAGTGCTATGGGTGCCATCCTAGTGAATCCTGGGATTTGTAGTTTTCCAAGGTCTTTAGCCTTCTCACCAAAGCATGCTGGTGCCACAAAACTAAAAGTCCCAGGATTTTGTAGGATGGCGAGTCATGCCAGTTAAAATAGTGTCAAACTGTATTATCTACGCAGTGTAGAGGCACCAAATGTACCCTCCCAATTAGGCGAGAAAGTTGCTAATCAACTATGTGTGCCTATAAACAAATATGGTAATAACATTGCACCTCTTGTCTCATTAATGGGATTGTTGTCATGTATGATGTCAGCCTGTCTCATATCTTATTGCAAGAAACATCTATATTCACTGTAAGTTTTCTTAAATAATATTTGCGCCTTGTAAGTAAAACTGAATCTTGCTTACTTCTATTTCTTGGATCTCCAGACCCCAGAGCCATGGGCAAACAAATACAATAGCTTACAATTAAGAACAATACCTCTAAGAACATAGCTCTTTGCATAAAAATTGTACACTTTTATAAATGTTACTTTCAAAAAGCAATAAACTATAGTAAACCATGTTTTAGGATATGAGTAATATTAACAGTACTTCATAAACATTAGTTTGTGTGTGTAATTTGGGGGTATTTTTATAAAACCTAGATTTAACAATGGAAAGTAACTTATAAGTAAAACCAGTAACACAATTACAACCATGTTACACAAATAACCAGTGACGGACAGGATGTTACTTTAAACAATGTAACAGGCACACTAATGCACTGTTTAAAATATATTTCCATGCTCTGTCACTAAGGCCCGGTTACAACATATGCGGCGACAACACTGCTACTGCCCTCTTTGCTGTGCAGCTGTGTGTAGCAGCAGCAGTCATATGCTGCTGCCACAGATATGCACTCAAAAAGGAGTCACTCTGAGGCAGCTCCTTTTTTGTGACGTCATAAGGGCTGCAATGCAGCCCTATGATATCATCGCTTCTGCCGAGAGGCGTCTGTATGCAGTGCCACAGCTGCATAACTGTGGCACCCACATTGTGGACGAGGTGCGCACACCTGTTGACACTCACTAGGGCTGGGTGCGTCTGGCACATACATCCTGCTGTTGTCAAACAGTGACACCATGAGCCCCTTGCTCTGAGGGAGGAGGCACCCAGCATCAATCACATGGCTGAGTAACTTGTTTGACCCTCACAAAGCTTTATCACATTAGCAGGCAAACGGAATTTAAACAAGAGCTAACTGAGAGGAAGTTGTGTGAAAACTTCACTTCAGCCATTTCCTGGTTTTCTCTCGAGTTTAACTCTCGTTTAAATCCCATTTGCCGCTAGTGTGGATAAAGGTCATAGAAAAGCAACTCACACCAGCAGTGTGACAACCAGTAATTATAACTGAGACAAGGGCCAATTCCCGGTGCAGTCTGGGTAAAAATAACCCAGCTACAGCCAGAACAATGGATACAAGCAGAGTATAAAACAAAACAAAATGAAAAACACTATTGGTATTGGCAGTGCACTGGACTCCTTTTCACACTTAAAAGAAAACAATCACAGACAGTGGATTCATCCAAAGTTCCTGGAGGCTTTGACCTTCAGTTATTATACCACACACACACACACACACCCTATACAATATAATGCAGCAGATAGTAGATAGAGAGATAGATAGATAGATAGATGAGATAGATAGATAGATATGGGCCTGTTACAGACAGCCAAAAATAAGCTGCTTCGAGTCCACAGTGGAGTGTGGTGGTTTTCAGTGATGCATGCGTCCTAAGAGTCCAGAAGCCACACCAAAGCCACGCTCCAGTCCTTAGGGCTGGAGTGTGGCTTTGGTGTGACTTCTGACTCTAGGACGCATGCATCATTGAAACACCATAACCTCAACTGTGACTCGAAGCAGCTTTATTTTGGCTGTCTGTAACAGGCCCAAAGATTATAATAAACTTCAAAGTCTTCCTCACATTCCAAACCAAGTCCCACACACACACAGCGAATGAGCCACATCTGCTGCTTCTATCATAATGTCTCAATCCAACTGAACATTCCAATTGTCTACTCTCAATTGTTCACCTGTCAATCAAAATATTTTTTCTGTTATTTAAAGGCAAAATTATACCAACACAGTGGTGGAGTGACAGGTAGCACAGCAGGACTTATTGTAAACAGCCACCTAGCATTGCAACAGAGGGCTCAAGATCTTCCAGGAATATCTGGAGCAAAAGGTGAGGTTTTTAATTCTGTTTTAAGAGGGATATCGCCCAGGTTTGGTGCTTGAACAGGCCACAGCATCACACCAGAACTGGGCAGGGGGTCCTGTGTCACCATATTTTCATTTCCACCAGGAGAGAAAAATTTGGTTTGGGCCATGCAGACAGGTCCTTACTTGAGTGTTCACACAGAAACTGGATGGATGGTCTGTCAGAATGCTGCAGTTGCGTCCTCCACTTTGCATGTGGTTTTGCATGCATGTATTCCTTTATATCCTGCCTGTCACTTAAAAATGAATGTATGGTTCCTAATAAACATGACTAGGTGGTTTCCAAATTCTGGTCCAACTCTCTAATTTTAGCTTCATTCATTAAAGCAGTGGCCTTTTGAAGTAAAATCTTGCATGGTATCTCATCAAACAAATGTGGAGCTACTACATGTGGAATGAACACACAAATAGAAAAAGGAAGGAGGATTTGCCCCAAGATACAACAGTTACAAGAGCAAAAGAGAACTAAAAAAGAAGGTGAGGAGTGAAGAGTCTAGCAGCACCTGTAGACTCATTTATTTTTTTGATATAACATAGTATGCCATCAATTTATCTGCAAAAGTGGACCGAAATCCATAAAAACTCATACTCAGACTAGACTCCTCACATCTCCACTTTCCTTTTTGTACTGCAACAGACTCATACAGCTGGTCTCTTTGAGAAAGACGTGCCAACAGTTTTCTGACCAACATATACCAAATTATGATGGAGTCTGCTTTCCAGTTTTACTGACATTCATAGGTTCAAAAACAAAGTCACTGTTTACCACAGGTTTTCTCTTCCACACAATTAAGTACTGAAGCTGTAGGATATTGAAAGAAGGCCATTTTCCTCATCCTCACTAAAAAAACTGGGGTCTTTAGGTGGACGGAAACCTTGTCTTGCCACTTCTCCAACAGAATAGTAGTCTGGAAGAAAGCAAGGCCATAACTAACACAAATATTGAAGACACATTTTTAAAGAACAAAAGGGGCATCATTACATGGTGGGCAGTTTTCATGCTATGTTCTATAAATACAACTACTTCTTGTGGCCAGATCCAAAACTGAACATATGTGGTGAGAGCACATGTGCCTTATGGCCACCCCATGAATTCATATGACTTTCTTAGGCAAGCAATACTCAGAGGTGGTTTGCCATTGTTTCCTATGAAATACAGCCTACAGCACCTGGTATTCTCTGGCTGTCCCCATCCAAGTATAACCGGGCCTGAGCTTGTCGGCTTCCAAAATCACGCAGATCTGGTATCTTCAGCATTTTTAGGTTTGGCCATGGTAATAAAAGAGAGGTCATAGCGAGCAACTCACACCAGCAGTGGACAATCAGTAATTATAACTGAGACAAGGCCAATTCCCAGTGCAGTCAAAATCCTCAAAATCCTGAGCTATTTCTGTACACAGGTTACATTTACCATTTTCTTCCAGTATCAAACATATGAGACCCTTACTTCTTCCTGTACCCCCCAGTTTGCAATGTAGCCATGATAACTGAGGATGACAGCAGTTTAAATACAAGACATTTGGAGGCCACCAGTTGAAAAATGCTTGTGTACAAAGTGGATAGTACAACGATGGAACTGTACCGACTCTCTTTAGTCCAGTCCACATAGGCATTTTGCATGCATTCCACTTATGAGGAGCAAAAGCTGGTGACAGTCCTTGAGCACAAATAGGCCTGTGCCCCCCAGTGTATTTGTATGCATTCAGAACCTCTGCCTCAATAGTTTTCAACTCTGTCCCTCGAGACATTTGGATTTCAACTCTCAGAATCCCTAACCGTTAGCATGCTGGCTGAGGATTTAAATATCTGGAGATATCTGAACTGGTTAAATATCTGGAGAAGCAAAAGCTTAAGAACAAGTCCAGCTCCATCAGGGCTCAAGCCTGAAGGAAGGAGACTCCGCCCCCACAACTGCCATCGCCAGCCTGAGAGGAGTTCGCCAGGCAAGTCCCAGCTCCATCAGGGGCTAAGCCTGAAGGAAGGAGACTGCCGCCCTCCACAACTGGCCATCTGCCAGCCTAAGAGGGAGTTCGCAGGCAAAGTCAAGCTCCATCAGGGCTAAGCCTGAAGGAAGGAGACTCCGGCCTCCACAACTGCCATCTGCCAGCCTGAGAGGGAGTTGGCCAGCTCCATCAGGACTAGCCTGGAAGAAGGAAGAGCCCTCCCTCCAATCCATCTGCCTTGGTCCAGGCCTTAGAGGGAGAGAAGAACCACTGGACCTCATCCCCTTTCCCTCCATCATTCCCTTCTCCTTTTGTTTCGTGTCTTTTAGATTGTAAGCCTGAGGGCAGGGAACTGTCTGATTAAAA